>NC_054381.1:10111116-10416116 GCF_017654675.1 Xenopus laevis
TGGATTTCAGTGCAGAATTCTGATGGAGTAGCACTATTAACTGATGTGTTTTGAAAAAAACATGTTTTCCAATAACAGAATCCCTTTAAATATATGTGTATAAGAGGACTAGCAAAGCATCTCTGTTGCATGTTATATTCTATGTAAATACCACTATCAAACAGGTAGCAGGTGATCACTATTTCAATAAATAAACACTCCCCACAATGTGTATTACCCACTACCACCAGTAGGTGTATTCCCAAAAATTAGGATTCAACTACAACTCCCATGAGTCCTGGTACATGTAGTCGCATAAAACCCACAAAAGTTGCAAACTATCAAGTGTCACCCATAATTACTGTACATTATCGTGTAATCACATTAATATTCATACCTGGATACTAATAATCAGAATTACAATAAAATTCAAATAAAAATGATATATATATATATATATATATATATATATATATATATATATATATATATATATATATATATATATATATGATACATTATCCGGAAACCCCATTATCCAGAATGCTCCGAATTACAGAAAGGCCAACTCCCTTAGGCTCCATTTTATCCAAATAATCCAAATTTTTTAAAACCAATTTCCTTTTTCTCTGTAATAATAAAACAGTAACTTGTACAGGTATGGGACCTATTATCCAGAATGCTCGGGACCTGGGGTTTTCCGGATAGTGGATCTTTCCGTAATTTGGGTCTTCATGCCTTAAATCTACTAGAAAATCATTGAAACGTTAAATAAACCCAATAGGCTGGTTTTGCTTCCAATAAGGATTAATTATATCTTAGTTGGGATCAAGTACAAGCTACTGTTTTATTATTACAGAGAAAATGGAAATAATTTTGTATTATTTGGATAAAATGGAGTCTATGGGAGACAGCCATTCCGTAATTCGGAACTTTCTGGATATCGGGTTTCCGGATAAGGGATCCTATACCTGTACTTGATCCCAACTAAGATATAATTAATCCTTATTGGAAGCAAAACCAGAGAAGAAACTGCTAATAAGCCTGCAACACCCAAAAAAGTAACCAGTATTTGTGTTTATTTATCTTTTATTGCATCTTGCACACCTTCCTACATACATTTCCCCAGTGACCAGGGGGGTGCAAGGATCCAATAAAAATCTTTTTTTTGCTACTATATCGGTAAACTTAATATTAGCAAGTGTAATAAAAGAACAATTACCACAGCCTGGGCTAAATCAATAGGTTTTCCTTCGATCTGTTTTATATTCTTTGGAAGAACAGTTGGAATATTGCAGATTTCCTCATTTACTAAACAGTCCTCGACATCATCTGAAAAGAAACAAAGCTGGTGTGAATGGCATAGGGGATACATAGATGCATGCTTCAAATCAGTCTGAAAATAACGTTTATCTGCAAGGAAATCGATATTGTCTGTGGTGCGGTTTAATGTGAATGTGTATAGATTTCAGTGAGTGTAGTTGTGCCATTGCTAATCTGGTGCAATCCAACATGTTGCCAGTATTGTAGAAATCATCCCCCCCTCCCAACGACACCTCAAAGGGGGGATCCTGAACCTTCGAAGGACCTTGAGGGTAAGGGACCTGACTTACAAGCAATGTTGTATTAGGAGGCACATTTATCAAAGGTCGAATTTCGTATTCATGCGAGTTTTTAAAAACTCCTATAAATTTGAAATTCGACCAATTGAAATTTATTATTAAAATCTAATTTTTAAAACTCGGATGAATTAAATCGAACTGAATACTTAAATTTGATCTGAATTTAAAAAAAAACAAAAAAAAAAAAACTTGATTCGATCCCTGCACCTCTCCCATTGACATAGATAGCAATTTAGCAGGTTTTAGGTGGGGAATAGTCAAATTCGAAATCTTAAAGGGCCAGAGAATGATAAATCTCGATAATCAAATTTAATTTTTTTTTTAAAAAAAACAACTCGAATTTGAATAACTACCTAGTCGAACTTGACAGTTTTGACCATAAAAAAAATTGAAAATTCGAATTTAGAATTTTCAATTCGACCCTTGATAAATCTGCCCCTTAAAGTCTGAGCTAAGGACCTTATGGGGTAAGGGACCTGTCTTACAAGCAATTTTGTATTAAAAGGCACATTTATCAAAGGCTGAATTTCGTATTCATGCAACTTTTTAAAAAGTTTGAAATTCGACTAATTGAAATTTATTAATAAAATTAATTTTTAAAACTCGGATAAATCTACATGAAAACTTGAATCAAATTTGATTTGAATTGAAAAAAAACTCGATTAGAGTATTGAAAATTGAAAACGCATCGCCGCGTGTGCATTAGCGCAGGCAACTTTGCATTGTAGCCTATGGGGAAAAACGCAGAGGCAGTTCGGGGAGATAGTCGCGCAAAAGACGTGGCGATTAATCTCCTCGTGTGGCCTTACATAGTTACATAGTTACATTGGGTTGAAAAAAGACAAAGTCCATCAAGTTCAACCCCTCCAAATGAAAACCCAGCCCCATACACACACCCCTCCCTACTTTTGATTAAATTCTATATACCCATACCTATACTAACTATAGAGTTTAGTATCACAATAGCCTTTGATATTATGTCTGTCCAAAAAATCATCCAAGCCATTCTTAAAGGCATTAACTGAATCAGCCATCACAACATCACCCGGCAGTGCATTCCACAACCTCACTGTCCTGACTGTGAAGAACCCCCTACGTTGCTTCAAATGAAAGTTCTTTTCTTCTAGTCTAAAGGGGAGGCCTCTGGTTCGGTGATCCACTTTATGGGTAAAAAAGGTCCCCTGCCATTTGTCTATAATGTCCTCTAATGTACTTGTAAAGTCTAATCATGTCCCCTCGCAAGCGCCTTTTTTCCAGAGAAAACAACCCCAACCTTGACAGTCTACCCTCATAATTTAACTCTTCCCTCCCTCTAACCAGTTTAGTTGCACTTAGTCTCTGCACTCTCTCCAGCTCATTTATATCCCTCTTAAGGACTGGAGTCCAAAACTGCCCCCATACTCCAGATGAGGCCTCACCAGGGACCTATAAAGAGGCAGAATTATGTTTTCATCCCTTGAGTTAATGCCCTTTTTTATACAAGACAGAACTTTATTTGCTTTAGTAGCCACAGAATGACACTGCCCAGAATTAGACAACGTGTTATCTACAAAGACCCCCAGATCCTTTTCATTTAAGGAAACTCCCAACACACTGCCATTTAGTGTATAACTTGCATTTATATTATTTTTGCCAAAGTGCATAACCTGCATTTATCAACATTGAACCTCATTTTCCAGTTTGCTGCCCAGTTTTCCAGTTTAGACAAATCACTGTGCAAAGTGGCAGCATCCTGCATGGAACCTATAGTTCTGCACAATTTAGTATCATCTGCAAAAATAGAAACAGTACTTTCAATGGCCACCTCCAGGTCATTAATAAACAAGTTGAAAAGCAAGGGACCTAGTACAGAGCCCTGCTGTACTCCACTAACAACACTGGTCCAATTAGAAAATGTTCCATTTACCACCACTCTTTGTAGTCTATGTTTTAGCCAGTTCTCTATCCAGGTACAAATACTATGTTCCAGGCCAACATTCCTTCATTTAACCAGTAACCTTTTGTGTGGCACTGTATCAAATGCTTTAGCAAAGTCTAAGTAAATCACATCCACTGCCATCCCAGAATCGAGGTCTCTACTTACATTCTCGTAAAAAGAAATTAAGTTAGTCTGGCAAGATCTATTACGCATAAAACCATGCTGGCACAAACTCATAGTATTATGATTTGCTATGAAGTCCAGTATCTTATCCTTTATTAACCCTTCGAAAAGCTTTCCTAATACTGACGTCAGACTAACTGGCCTATAGTTTTGAGGCTGAGAACGGGATCCTTTTTTGAATAGAGGCACCACATTAGCAATTCGCCAGTCTCTCGGCACTATGCCAGATCTCAATGAATCCTGAAAAATTAAGTAAAGAGGTTTGGCAATCACAGAGCTAAGCTCGCTAATTACCCTGGGATGAATACCATCTGGCCCTGGACCTTTGTTAATCTTAACATGTTCAAGTCTCTTTTGAATTTCTTCATGTGTGAACCATGCATCATTAGTTGTATTACTAGAATTGAGAGTGTTAAGAAGGAAACCTTCACTTACTGGTTCTTCATTTGTGTAGACAGATGAAAAATACGAGTTCAGAATCTGCGCTTTTATTTTGTTTTCATCAACCAGCTGACCCCCCTCTGATAGTAAGGGTCCCACCCCTTCCTGCTTCATTTTTTTTACTATTGACATATTTAAAAAATAATTTTGGATTTTTTTTTTTTTTTTTTACTGCTTGCTGCAATATCCTTTTCTATACCCTTAATGTGTTTATTTAACTTGTCGGGATTCTGCTCAGACAGGAGGCAATGACTTAAAGGAAAACTATACCCCCAAAATGAATACTTAAAGGGCACCTATCACAAACAAAATCAAACACATATTAACAATCTGACCAGTACAACATAAACACGTTTAATCAAACTACATATATGTTTTTTTGGAAAAACTGCAGGTTTTAAAAAATCCCTTACTTTGTCAAATGGGTTCTTTCACTGAGGGAGGCCATACTGAGACTATAACAGAGACTATAATATGCAAATTTCAGGAGCATGCTCAGATTGTAACACTGCTTTGAGTATTCTACCCAGAATGCCTTGTTTTAGTAAACTCCTCCACTAGAAGTATCAGGAGATTTCCCTATCTTGTCCCCTGCTGGTGATGTTATTATGCAAATGAAGGGCACACACTAACTTCCAGCAGGTGGCAGCACTACTGTACAGCAGCTAACACACAGGTTTGGCTGATTTGAAAATAGCTTAGAAGGGTTGATAAGCAACAAGGAATTTCAACTGAGCATGTGCGAGATTTCAGAGCTGCAGTTGGCTGGGAAGATATAGGTAGGAGGAGCCAGTGAAATCCAAGATGGCTGCCTCAGCTAGGAGATAGGGGAGATCTTACAGAAGGAATAGTGAGCTGATTATTTACATTATACAAACAATTCTAACTGTTTTAAAAATCTGATTTCTTGAACTTTCACATAGTGTATTTACTTAGGAAATGATTTTACTTATGATTGGTGCCCTTTAAGCAACAGATAGTTCACATCGCATATTAAAGAATCTTACCAAACTGGTCAAAATATTTAAGTAAATCTTGTCCTTTTACATCTCTTGCCTTGAACCCCCATTTTGTGATGGTCTGTGTGCTGCCTCAGAGATCACCTGACCAGAAATACTGCAGCTCTAACTGTAACAGGAAGAAGTGTGGAGGCAAAAGACACAACTCTGTCTGTTAATTGGCTCATGTGACCTAATAAGTATGGTTTGTTTGTGTGCACTATGAATTGTACGATCCCAGGGGGCGGGTCTTATTTTTAAAATGGCAATTTTCTATTTGTGATTACCCAATGGAACATACTACTAGAAAAGTATATTATTATGAAAATGGTTTATTTACATCAAGCAGGGTTTTACATATGAACTGTTTTATGCAATATATTTTTATAGAGACCTACACTGTGTCCCCCACACAGTGTAGGTCTCTATAAAAATATATTGCATAAATCAATTGTACATATGTCCAGGCTATTGCTGTGTAGAATGACAAATTATGCCTCCCTGTATAACCGGAAATAGAACATTCTACGCTACATTGATGGTGGTATGGAAAATCTGTTATATCTCTCAAATGCCTCCTTTTGAAATGTCCTTGGAAACGCAACATATCTCTGCTCAGTTCTGGTTTATCTAAAGCTGGAATGCACCGTATCATGGAAAACTTCATGCAAATCAAGGCTGATTTCAGAGGAGAAATTCTGCTGGAAAATTGTGATAAAAGAAGAAATTCCAGGAAGCCGTAACATTCAATAAAAGACTTGGAAGCTGAATGTGCAAAGATGCTTGATAGTTTATCGATCTCTCATTCATTAATAGTGCAAGTGTAAGGCTCAGCTAGCAGCTAGTCAATGAGTCTACTTTATCTAGTAATGTGTTAACACATAGGCAAAAATAGTACCTGTATTTTACACAAGGGGAGGACCTTTGGCATATTTTTTTTGTAGCAAATTTTACAAGCACATAGCATGCACCCTTTTGTTCAAACTGTGTACATGGCCACCATCAGGGGGCCACAGGGGATACCATTGTACTGGGCCTAAACGGGTCCCCCTTGACAGTGATGCGCCAAACCACCAAAGTCCCAAACCGCTGTTCGGCCGAAGTGCCAAAGACCTGAAGCCACGAACAGAGCCAAAGCGACAAAAAGACCCAAAGTTGAAGCTCGAAAAGACCAGAAGCCACGAAACGACCAGAACCACAAAACGACCAGAAGCCACAAAACTACCAGAAGCCACGAAAAGAACCAAAAACCACAAAAAGACCCAAAGCCACGAAAAGACCCAAAGTTGAAGCCACGAAAAGACCAGAAGCCACGAAATGACCAGAGACCTCAAAACTAACAAAAGCCACGAAAAGTCCCAAAGCCACTGAAAGACCCAAAATCATGAAAAGACCCGAAGCCACAAAAAGACCCGAAGTTGAAGCACTGAAAAGACCCGAAACCGCAAAAAGAACGAAGTTGAAGTCCTGAAGGTGTGAAAAGACCAGAACCCACGAAATGACCCAGAAGCAACGAAAAGACAAAGCCCTGAAAAGTCCCGAAGCCACGAAAAGACCCAAAGCCACAAAAAGACCCAAAGCCACGAAAAGACCCAAAGCCACGAAAACACCATAAGCCAAATAAAGACTTAAAAAATATGTTTTTTTTTAACCCCTGGCCACCAATGTATTATGTTAATACTATATAGGCCCCAGCCATGGCTACCAATGTTTTTTTTAATAACTTCTATCTTGTTTTTTAACTTGTAGGGGACCCTGACCACCGTTTTTTATTTAAAAAAACTTTTATGCGGGACCCTGGCCGCTAATATTGGCCCTGACCACCAATGGCTTTTTATAATTTGTATATGTGTGTGTGTGTGGGGGGGGGGGGGTTTACCATTTTTAGCGCTGATGTCTGTGTGGACTTTTTACCGTGGTGTGGGCTGGGCATAATCTGAGGTGGGGCTTGGGGAGCAGAAAATGTTGTTGTACGGGGGCCCAGTAATTTCTGATGGTGTCCCTGACTGTGTATTTTATTCCCAAGTTGTACAGTGTGTAAAAAATATGCCAGCTGAGCCCTTGTTCTTCACTTTGCCTCCTGCCCATCTTGAAGAACAAACCCTCCCAGCTCACCAGTCGCTCATTAAATCAGTACCCCCCCCCCATGACCCAATTGGTGGTCGAATACAACCTTGAGTGCTACATACCTAATTTTAGATCCTCTTTGTCACTTCTTTCACTGTGAAACGGGAATGTTTTCCTGAAAAAGGGAAAAATATGTAAGTATTTTATTAACAACGAATAATTTAAAAAAAACACACAGATTCAGCAGGGGGACAGTGCCAGTTGCTACTGTTTGATTATAATAACATACAGAGTTAATGACAATCCTTTGAACCATTGGAAACTTGCCATGACTTCTCACCTGCAGCATGCCAGCATTTAAGAAAGTTCTAACCTAAGCAATTGTTGAAGACGAATTAAACCCTAAAAATGGCACATTTTATATAGTGAACTTATTGCACGAGGCTAAAGTTTCCGCTTGTCAATAGCAGCAATGATCCAGGACTTCAAACTTGTCACAGGGGGTCACCATCTTGGAAAGTGTCTGTGATACTCACATGCTCAGTGGGCTCTGATTGGCTGTTGAGAAGCTAAGCTTAGGGCTCGTCACTAATTATCCAGCAGAAAATGAGCTTCCCTGGCTGTAATATAAGCTGATGCTACAGGTTTGCTGATTATTAAATTCTAATGCTAATTGCACTGGTTTCTGTGCTGCCATGTAGTAATTGTGTCTATTAATTACTAATCAGCCTTATATTGTGACATTTCTATTCTATGTGTACTGTATATTGTGAGTGGGTCCCTAAGCTCAGTAAGTAACAGCAGCACAGAGCATGTGCAGTGAATCAGCAGAAAAGAAGATGGGGAGCTACTGGGGCATCTTTGGAGACACAGATCTTTACTGCTAAAGGGCTGTGGTTGCCTTGGGCTCAGGGCCGCCATCAGGGGGGTACAGGGGGGACTGTTGTCCCGGGCCCTGGTGGTTTGGGGAGTTAAGGGGGGCCCGGCCGTGCTGCATTAACTTGCACTTACTTGCATTTACTTGCACAGCCGGGCCCCAGCATCGAGCTCCGATGACTGGCTTCATGTGTTCTGATTCGCCATGAAATTGAAGTCCCGGTAAAGCCACATGCGGATTGGTTGGGAGAAGTTTGAACCTCCCCTCTACTTTAACCAATCACCATGCGGGTTTACCGGGACTTAGATTTCACTGGCGAATCAGAGCACAAGAAACTGAAGATACCGGCATCTGAACTCCCTGGCTAAGGTACGTGCAGTTTTTTTTTTCTTTTAACTTGTGGGTGCCCTGACCAATTGTTTATTTATTTATTTTAAATGTATGGGGGCCCTGGCTAGTAGTTTTTTTTAAATGTGTGGGGGGCCTTTGCTATTTTTTTTTATTTTATTTTTTTTAAAATGTGTGGGGGCCCTGGCTAATTGTTGTTTTTTAGAAAATGTGTGGGGGCCCTGGCTCATTGTTTATTTTTAAAATGTGTGGGGGCCCTGGCTAATTGTTTTTTTTAAAATCTGTGGGGGCCCTGGCTAATTGTTTTTTTTTTAAATCTGTGGGGGCCCTTTGCTAGTTTTTTTTAAAGATGCGTGGGGGCCCTGGCTAATTGTTGTTTTTAAAAAAAAAAAATGTGGTGGCCCTGGCTATTTTTTTTAAATGTGTGGGGGCCCTGGCTCATTGTTTATTTTTAAAATGTGTGGGGCCCTGGCTAATTGTTTTTTTTTTAAATGTGTGGGGGCCCTTTGCTAGTTTTTTTTTTTTTTAAAGATGTGTGGGGGCCCTGGCTAATTGTTGTTTTTTTAAAAAAAAAGTGTGGTGGCCCTGGCTATTTATTTATTTTTTTAAATGTGTGGGGGCCCTGGCTCATTGTTTATTTTTAAAATGTGTGGGGCCCTGGCTAATTGTTTTTTTTTAAATGTGTGGGGGCCCTTTGCTAGTTTTTTTTTTTTTAAAGATGTGTGGGGGCCCTGGCTAATTGTTGTTTTTAAAATGTGTGGGGGCCCTTTGCTAGTTTTTTTTAAAGATGCGTGGGGGCCCTGGCTAATTGTTGTTTTTAAAAAAAAAATGTGGTGGCCCTGGCTATTTTTTTAAATGTGTGGGGGCCCTGGCTCATTGTTTATTTTTAAAATGTGTGGGGCCCTGGCTAATTGTTTTTTTTTAAATGTGTGGGGGCCCTTTGCTAGTTTTTTTTTTTTTTAAAGATGTGTGGGGGCCCTGGCTAATTGTTGTTTTTTTTAAAAAAAAGTGTGGTGGCCCTGGCTATTTATTTTTTTTTTTAAATGTGTGGGGGCCCTGGCTCATTGTTTATTTTTAAAATGTGTGGGGCCCTGGCTAATTGTTTTTTTTTAAATGTGTGGGGGCCCTTTGCTAGTTTTTTTTTTTTAAAGATGTGTGGGGGCCCTGGCTAATTGTTGTTTTTAAAATGTGTGGGGGCCCTTTGCTAGTTTTTTTAAAGATGCGTGGGGGCCCTGGCTAATTGTTGTTTTTAAAAAAAAAATGTGGTGGCCCTGGCTATTTTTTTTAAATGTGTGGGGGCCCTGGCTCATTGTTTATTTTTAAAATGTGTGGGGCCCTGGCTAATTGTTTTTTTTTAAATGTGTGGGGGCCCTTTGCTAGTTTTTTTTTTTTAAAGATGTGTGGGGGCCCTGGCTAATTGTTGTTTTTTTAAAAAAAAAGTGTGGTGGCCCTGGCTATTTTTTTTTTTTTTAAATGTGTGGGGGCCCTGGCTCATTGTTTATTTTTAAAATGTGTGGGGGCCTGGGCACCAAAGTTATTTTTTTAACTTGTAGGGGGGCACTTAATGTTTTAATGCAAGTGTCTTGTGTGGCCTTCATACTAAGGGAAGGGTGGCGAGGGGGGCCCAGAAAATTTTGTTGTGCGGGGCCCTGTGATTTCTGATGGCAGCCCTGCTTGGGCTGGTACAGAAGCACAAAACATCATGTACAACATTTCTACCTAATTCTTTAGTTAGGCTTTAGTTCTCCTTTAAAGGACAAGTTCACCCTAAAATTAATACTTAATAAGCTATAGACCGGCATTGGTCGGATTTTGCAGTTCTAGTACCCACTGGAAGTCAGATGATGGAATTTAATTCAAATTTGCTATTAAGCATTGGTAGAGTATTGCTCATTCAGCTAAAGTCCTACATATCTCCCTAAATCTCATCTTAATTAACCATCAACCAGTGGGGTATTTTTGGTGTCTTTTTTTTTTTTTTTAAAGGACCAAATTTTACCCCAACTTGCATTCACACACTAAGCCCCCACTGCTGTAGAGAGTGATATGTATTGTTCTAAGGCTCTCCATTCTAAAATGTAAATGGTTGCTAGGGTCCCAGGATATATAGCAACCAGGCAATAATTTAAGTGACAGACTAGAAGATGAACAAAACAGGGTCCAAATACTAGGCTAATACAAATAATATAGGGAATACTCTGCTTGTTGGTGTGATTGTCTAAACTAATTCCCCACATTACAGGTACAGGTATTAAATCATCTTAAAGGTGTGGTTCACCCTTAAGTTTTAGTATATGGCTAATTGTAAGCAACTTTTCAATTGACCTTCATTTTTTCTTTTTTATAGCTTTTATATCATTTGCCTTTTTCTTCTGACTCTTTCAAGCATTCAAATGGGGGTCACTGACCCCATCTAAAAATGAATGCTCTGTAAGGCTACACATTTATTGTTATTACCACATTTTATTACTCATCTTTCTCTTCTAGGCCCTCTCTATTAATATTCCAGTCTCTTATTCAAATAAATGAATGGTTGCTAGGGCAATATGGACCCTAGTAACCATATTGCTAAAATTGCAAACTGGAGGGAGCTGATAAATAAAAAGCATAAGTAGAGATGAGTGAATTTATTCGCCAGATGCAAATTCACTGCGAATTTCCACGTTTCGCTGCTGCTGAATAAATTTGCGGAATTGCAGCGCAAATTTGCCGGCGTCGCCGGCGACAATTCGGAATTGTCGATGCGTTTAATTCCGTGGCAAATCGAAACGGGACAAATTCATCCATCACTGGAAATAAGCAGGGATGATCGAATTTGACCTGTTTTGCCAAAAATTTGCCGCCAGCGAAATGTCGCAGACGCCCATTAAAGTGTATGAAAACTTTTTGTCGCGCAGCGGAATATTTTTGTCGTGCATCTTTTTTTTTGACGCACAACACCATATAAGTCTATGGGCGTCATTTCAGCGGCAAACATTTCGCCCATCCCTAGAAATAAGTAAAAAAAACACAACTAATAAAAATGAAAAACCAATTGCAAATTGTCTCAGAATATCATTCTCTACGTCACACTGAAAGATCATTTAAAGGTGAACAACCCCCTTTAAGAGACCCGAAGGAGAACTGAAGTCTGCTACACTGTATAAAGAGCATTTGTGCAGTTATTTCGGGGAAGTTTCCTTCACAAATAACATTCACATCCTGCTAAAGTGATCTACAAAAAGTGAGAGGTAATTACAGGCTTCACCCAAACAAATCAATTGTTCCAGCAAGGCAGATAATTCCCCGTTACTCTTCTTCCTTTCTTATCCGTCGGGTTTTTCCTGAACAAACACAACCGAAAAGGAAGCAGGAGCAGAACAAGACGTACCCACGATCCTTTCCTACCACTGCCCATAAGTCTAATTCTCCAGAGATAAAAGTTCCTGGTTTGGGACAGAAAAATCACCGGACATAGAGATGGGACAAAGACGTGCAGGAGGGAGAAAGAGAAGCTGATGGAACAGGAGAGAAACAGAGAACTGAAATAAACAAACAGATGATGGAAGACAATGAGAATAAAGATAATGTGGGCAGGGATGGTGGGTGACAGTGCTATTTCCAAAAGGGAAACTAACCAATAAAAGTCTAAGGGCAGAGACATGCTGCTATTTGGGAAGATTAGTCGCCCAGCGACAAATCTATTCTTCCTCGGGCGACTAATCTCTCCAAACTGCCTTCCCACCAGCTAGAATGTCAATATCCAGCGGGATGGCACTCGGATCACTTATGTTTTCCGAAGTCGTCCGAAGATTCCTTGTGAGGCAAATGTGGGCGACTTCGGGAAAGGATATAAATATGAAATAAAATGTGTCTCTGCCCTAAGGGGCAGATTTATCAAGGGTCGAGTTGCGAATTTGAGGGTTTTTTTTATGGCCAAAACTAAACGATTTTTGAGATTTATCATACTCTGGCCCTTTAAAGGGATACTGTCATGGGAAAAACATTTTTTTTTCAAAATGAATCAGTTAATAGTGCTGCTCCAGCAGAATTCTGCACTGAAATCCATTTCTCAAAAGAGCAAACAGATTTTTGATATTCAATTTTGAATTCTGACATGGGGCTAGACATATTGTCAATTTCCCAGCTGCCCCAGTCATGTGACTTGTGCTCTGATAAACTTCAGTCACTCTTTACTGCTGTACTGCAAGTTGGAGTGATATCACCCCCCCCTTTCCCCCCCCCCAGCAGCCAAACAAAAGAACAATGGGAAGGTAATCAGATAACAGCTCCCTAACACAAGATAACAGCTGCCTGGCAGATCTAAGAACAACACTCAATAGTAAAAATCCAGGTCTCACTGAGACACATTCAGTTACATTGAGAAGGAAAAACAGCAGCCTGCCAGAAAGCATTTCTCTCCTAAAGTGCAGGCACAAGTCACATGACTTGGGCAGCTGGGAAATTGACAAAATGTCTAGCCCCATGTCAGGTGTCAAAATTGAATATAAAAAAAATCTGTTTGCTCTTTTGAGAAATGGATTTCAGTGCAGAATTCTGCTGGAGCAGCACTATTAACTGATGCTTTTTGAAAAAAACATGTTTTCCGATGACAGGATCCCTTTAAGAACTAGAATCTGACTTTTCACTACAGAAAATGTAAAGTTTGGTGATACCTTTTATTGGCCAACGGAATAAGTAACAATTGCAAGCTTTCAGAGCACACAGGCCCCTTCTTCAGGCAAAATACAAATGAAAGGCTGGAAAGGCACATCCTATATACTGTTAGATCATTGAAAAAGGGTTTATGGGCAATAAATTAGAAGGTTACAGATAGACAGAGATAACTTGTAGAGATGATAAAAGTAATTAGGCTGGGTTGTAAATAGTCCAGGGGGCTGGATTCAGTCAGGTCACATAGCTTGAACTACACCAAGACTTTTCGCCACCTAAAACCTACCGAATTGCTGTTTTAGTCAATAGAAGACATTCTGGGATCCATTTGGAGTTGTTTGCAGCCTTCCTCACTTTTTAGGGATTTTTTTTCAGAGAAAAAACCCAACTCGAGTTTTTAAAACTCAAATCGAATTCGAGTTTTCGGGTCAATCCTATAAGCACCTGCTTTGAGGCCACTGGAAGCAACATCCATGGGGTTGGAGAGCAACATGTTGTTCACCAGCTACCGGTTGGGGATCACTGCTCTATGGTCTCATAAAAGCACATCAATCTTATATTTGGACAGGTTGGCCACAGCCAAAACAAGGACAGTCAAACCAAATATCAGCTGTCTCCCTAACCCAGTTGTATTTCCCATGTACTTTGAGGAGATTGGTTGCTCAGTTTCTAGAGTTGCCACCTGGCTGGTAAAAATTATGGTTGCTCCCAATTTTATTAATAGGGAAAAAATATAAATAGATAGGAATGCCGGGATTTTTTTCTGGAAAAGGTAGCGACCCTATCAGTTGCCCTACTTCTATTTGCTTAGTTGTCTATAACCTTTGTTACTCCATGGCCAGCAAGGCACAGTGCTTCTTTATAGTGGTAGCCATATTCAGGGATGAGCATGCATGTCTTCAGTCACCTAGACCAGTGATCCCCAACCAGTGGCTCATGAGTAACATATTACTCCCCAACCCCTTGGATGTTGCTCCCAGTGGTCTCAAAGCAGGTTTTTATTTTTGAATTCCAGACTTGAAGGCAAGTTTTGGCTGTATAAAAACCAGATGTACTGCCAAACAGAGACTCCTGTAGGCTGCCAGTCCACATAGGGGCTGCCAATAGCCAATCACAGCCCTTACTTGGCACCACCAGGAACATTTTTCATGTTCGTGTTGCTCCCCAACTCTTTACAATTGAATGTGGCTCACAGGTAAAAAAGATTGGGGGCACCAACCTATAGGATACATAGTAACAACTCAGTGGGCCAACTGAACCATTTTTTGAGAGTTTTTACACAAACTTTATCATAGATAAAAAAAAAGCTTAGATTAGAGGTACAATTAGCAAAGGCTTGGAGGCAAGTTTTAATTGCATAAACACTAAGTATAGTGCCAAGTAGTGCCTCCTGTAGGCTGCCAGTCCACATAGGGGCTACCAAATAGTCAATCACAGACCTTATTTGGCACCCTAGGGACTTTTTCATGCTTGTGTTGCTCCCCAAATCTTTTTACATTTGAATGTGGCTCAAGGGTAACAAAGGTTGGGGACCCCCTGCCATAGAGGAAAGAAAAGAGCACAGGAAAATACATTGGATGGCTTGATTAGCTTAGGATACAGCAAATCTACCATTCTACATATTATTTAACCCTATTCTAGGTAGGGATTCATTGAATACACTATTTTGGATTCGGCCGAACCCCCGAATCCTTCGAGAAAGATATTGCTGAATACCGAACCGAAAACAAATACTAATTTGCATATGCATATAAAGAGTGGAAAGGGGAAACATTTTTTAGTTTCTTCTTTTGTGACAAAAAGTCACGTGACTACCCTTACCGCCCCTAATCTGCATATGCAAATTCGGATTCGGCCAGAAGGATTCAGTCAAATCTAAATCCTGCTTAAAAAGACAGAATCCAGGAGAATCATGCTGAAAAGGGCTGAATCCTGGCCGACGCCTGCTGAAAAAGCCCGAATCCTGCTGAAAAAGGCCAAATCCCGCGGAAAAAGGCCGAATCCTGGATAAATCCTGCTGAAAAAGGCTGAATCCTGTCCGAATACTGCTAAAAAAGGCTGAAGCCTACTGAAAAAGGCCGAAAACTGCTGAAAAAGGCCGAAACCTGCTGAAAAAGGCCGAAACCTGCTGAAAAAGGCAGAATCCTGCTGAAAAAGGCCGAATCCTGCTGAAAAAGGCAGAATCCTGTTGAAAAAGGCAGAATCCTGTTGAAAAAGGCCGAATCCTGTCCGAATCCTGTTAAAAAAAAGGCCGAATCCTGTCCGAATCCTGCTGAAAAAGGCTGAAGCCTACTAAAAAAGGCCAAATCTTGCTGAAAAAGGTCAAATCCTGGACGAATCCTGTTAAAAAAAAAAAGGCCGAATCCTGTCCGAATCCTGCTGAAAAAGGCTGAAGCCTACTGAAAAAGGCCAAATCTTTCTGAAAAAGGTCAATTCCTGGACGAATCCTGCTGAAAAAGGCCAAATCCTAGCCAAATCCAGCTGAAAAAGGCAGAATCCCAAACCGAATCCTGGATTCAGTGCATCCCTAATTCTAGGATATACTGCATATCAGATTTTAGCTACTTTGATTTTTGGGGGGAAATGGCCTACTTTGGTGTGAAAGGCCATCTATTCCTCTGATTATGCCACTAATGGGAAATGCCGGCACAAATGTGTTGTTTCCCAGGCCCTATGGAAAGCCTCGTGCAGAGTTGATGTGTTTAGTCTCTGATGGAGGCCGCTAACCTATTCCTCTCCCTCTTCCTGAATGTGAACACACAGAAGCGCTGATCTCGGGGTACGATAGAAAACAAACATTGGATTTTATTCATGGGGATGCAGAGCTGTGAGGATGTGAAGCTGGCAGACTAATGGGAATTAAATACATTATCTATTCTCTGCTATTCCCACTTTATGGATGTCTTATTTAGGCCCTTTCCCCACATTGTCCATTATTCCCTAAAGACAACAGGGCTAACAAAATAAATACAAATTCAAGTCCAAACTGTTTTTTCTTTTGTGAACAGTCAGATACAGGCGACTGCAGGACTCTAATGCACAGGAACTACAGGTATCCGTCATCTGGAAACCGGTTATCCAGAAAGCTCTGAATTATAGGAAGGCCATCTGCCACAGACTCCATTTTATCCAAATTCCGGTATAGGATCTATTATCTAGAATGCTCTGAATTACGGAAAGGCCATCTCCCATAGACTCCATTATAATGAAATCATTCTTTTTTTTTTTTCCCCCATTTTTACGAAAAAGAAAATATGTGAGACAGTCTGAAATACACAAGCCCAAACAGAATGAACAGTTCTATACAGGCAGCAAGCACATGGAATATTAATATAAGTAAAGGTATGGGATCCATTATCTGGAAACCCGTTATCCAGAAAGCTTCAAATTACAGAAAGGTTGTCTGCCATAGACTTCATTTTATCCAAATAATGAACATTTTTAAAAATGATCCTTTTTCTGTGTAATAAAACAGTCGCTTGTACTTGATCCCAACTAAGAGATAATTAATCCTTATTGGAGGCAAAACCAGCCTATTGGGTTTATTTAATGTTTACATGATCTTTTAGTAGAATTAAGGTATGAAGATCCAAATTATGAAAACATTCCTTATGCAGAAAACCCCAGGCCCTTGGCTTTCTGGATAACAGGTCCCATACATATACCATGTTTTCTTACAGGAAAGAAACAGAGCATTACACAGTTGCTGGTAGCTCCACTATGGTTCAGAGCATATATAGGTATGGGACTTGCTATACAGAATGCTCAAGACTTGGGGTTTTACGGATAAGGGATTTTTCGTATATTGGGTCTCCATAATTTAAGTCTACTAAGGAGTCATTTAAACATCAATGAAACCCAGGAGTGTCCTGTATCCAACAAAAATTAATTATATCTTAGTTTGGGATCAAGTACAAGCTATTGTTTTATTATTACACAGAAAAAATGAATTATTTTTAAAAAATGAATTATTCGATTAAAATCTATGGGAGGCAGCCTTCCCATAATTCTGAGCTTTCTGGATAACGGGCTTCCGGATAATGGATCCCGCTAGGGATGCACCAAATCCAATATTTTGGATTCAGCCGAACCCCCGAATCCTTTGGGATTACCGAACCGAATCCGAAACCAAATTTGCATATGCAAATTACGGGTGGGAAGGAGAACATTTTTTTACTTCCTTGTTTTGTGACAAAAAGTCACGGTTTCCCTCTCCACCCCTAATTTGCATATTCAAATTAGGATTCGGTTCGGCTGGGAATAAGGATTCGTCCGAATACTGCTGAAAAAAGACGAATTCTGGCCGAATCCCGAACCAAATCCTGGATTCGGTGCATCCCTAGATCCGCACTTGTACCATATTTGGACTAATAAAAACATCAGAATATGGATTCCGTAACTTTACTTAAAATATTTAGGTGCAAAACCCTCTTAGAGGGAAAGAAGATTGCTAATAAATACAAAGCTATCCTGAGCGATCCTGTTTATTACACTGGTAGGCAGGGGATTCTTAGAGTAAGGCTGAAGAGGGATAATGTCAGTCCCTTAAAATGTTTTATGTGTAACTACAGGATTTGGCAGGACCAAAATAAAAGCAGTTGCGAAGGTCAATTATTATTTATTTAGCTAATCTCTTTAATACAGTAAAATGAATTCCTCTATATTCTCTGCAAGGAGAAATCAATGAGCGTGTGCTGCCACCTAGTGTTCACTTGCAAAATACTCCATATTTCTCCAAATCCAGAAACCAGCAGTGCAGAGAATGGGAACAGCCAGGCAGATAGTATTTTTAATAGCAATTAAATTTACGAATAACTTTAAGGGTGGCCTTCCCACCCGCAATAATGTGAATTGCTGACGATCCTTGTGAGGCCACAATCTACCCGTGTGCCACCACCCTTAAAACCATTAAAAATTGTAATCAAAGTGAACGTTACATAGAAATACACTTTTTTCCCCCCTATGCGCTGAAAGGATGACAGGTGGCCAATCAAAGGCAAAGCACTAAGGGTACCCCTGCGTGTGGAATTATTCAGACATGCTCCATATTTTTATGTAAGTGTCCCTTTAAATCATACGCAGATCATTTGATGTGTCTTAAGGCTATCACAGCGGAGACAAGAGATGAATGCTATCATGCGAGGGATAAAAATGCAGATCTCTGCATTGTAATATTCATGCATTATAAAACGTTGTGTAATATTCATGCATTATAAAACGTTGTGTAATATTCATGCATTATTAGAGTTTGTGTAATATTTTTTTTTTTCATGCTACATAGTGACAGCTGATTTCCCTGCCAATCTCCGTGTGCTGCACCGTAGGCTGCTGTAGATGTTAGTGTCACTTTAAAAGCATTTTCCTCCAGGGATGCACTGAATCCACTATTTGGGATTTGGCTAAAAGATTCGGCCGAGTACTGAACTGAATTTGAATATGCAATTTAGGGGTGTTAAAGGAAATCGTGGGAAAAAAAAGGTTTTACTTCTTTGTTTTGTGACAAAAAGTCACATGATTTCCCTTCCCGCCCATAATTTACATATTCAAATTAGGATTCAGATTCGCTTTGGCCAGGCACAATAATTCGGGCAAATCCTGCTGAAATCTGCCAAATTCCGAACTGAATCCTGGATTCAGTGCATCCCTACTTTCCTCACCTCTCTTCATTTCAGGGGAAAATATAATATAAACATGTCCAACACTAGGAACACACACATAAGAACTCTGACGGGGAAGGAGAGCAGCAGAAGCAGTGAGTAACTACATGTTACTGGACCCCACACCAAGTTCCTTTTAGGACCCTCAACATAACCAGAGGTTGTCCTGTTTTACCAATAGATGTTGAAATTGCTCTTTATTTGGGCTTCATGGGGCCCCTATACCTCCTGGGACCCCCTGCAGCTCAAGGGCTGCTTCCTCTGAGCAGAAGAATAGGGCAATATTTGGGTTTTGATAGGGCTGGTTTAAGGGTAGAACAGAAAATGCACCCACAATAAGGGGAGCCCGGGTGGGTGAAAAACAAAACAAGTGCAGCTGATATATCATATTGTATACTGCAACTGACAACATCTTACTGATACCCAAATGTTGTCAGAAGTATTATAGGAATTGGAACAGTAGTGCTAATTCCCGCACCCCTCAGTTGGGAGTAGGGTTGACCCCCGGCCGGTAAACTACCTGCCAAGGCCGGGGCCGGTATTACAAATTTACCGGCAATGTAGCTGCCGGTAAATTTGTAATACGATTGAAAAGAGCCCTCGGCCTGCCCCCAATCCCCTTGAACTTAGCTTTACTTTGGATTCTCTAAGCGTCTGTGGCGCGGCCCTGCCCCCTTAGACGTCACGGCCCACCCATTTTGACATCACGGCCCACCCCTTTGTGTCCCCACCCCCCACCAGCTGGTAAAGAATTTTTAAAAAGGTGGCAACCCTAGTTGGGAGTCAGCTTTCCATAACTGCAAGAGGCCCCTTTTTACTAACACAAAGAAACAGGGGCCTTTGACACCTCTCACCAAACATGCAGTCACCTATGATATGTTTTATTGACAAGGATGCCAATCATCCACAGCCACCTATCGGACAACATGGGGGCATGTAAATGCCTGTTGCACCAACCCAGGTTATTAGCTACAGGAACTGTATAAAAATAAAAACTGGGTAAATAGATAGGTTGTGCAAAATAAAAATGTATCTAATATAGTTAGTTAGCCAAAAATGTAATGTATAAAGGCTGGAGTGACTGGATGTGTAACATAATAGCCAGAACACTACTTCCTGCTTTTCAGCTCTCTTGCTTTCCGCTGATTGGTTACCAGGCAGTAACCAGTCAGTGACTTGAGGGGGGCACATGAGTCATAACTGTTTCTTTTGAATCTGAGCTGAATGCTGAGGATCAATTGCAAACTCACTGAACAGTTATGTCCCATGTGGCCCCCTTATAGTCACTGACTAAAGGTGGCCATAGACTCAAAGATCCGCTCGTTTGGCGACATCGCCAAACGAGAGGATCTTTCTCCGATATGCCACTAACGGCATGGCTATATCGGGGGTAATTCGAACGTTCGGCCGTATGGCCGAACGATCGAATTAAGGTGGCCATACACGGGCAGATAAAGCTGCCGATATGGGTCGTTTGGACCGATTTGACAGCTTATCTGCCCGTGTATGGGGGCTTCCGACAGGTCTTCCCGATCGATATCTGGCCACGATATCGATCGGGAAGGTTGGATTTTTACCATACGGCCGAACGTTCGAATTACCGCCGATATAGCCATGCAGTTTAGTGGCATATCGGGGAAAGATCCGCTCGTTTGGCGATGTCGCCAAACGAGCGGATCTTGGAGTCTATGGCTAGCTTTACGATGCGCCAAGGGGCTCTGACGGGTTGGTTAAAAATCAAACCTTCCCGATCGATATCGTGGCCAGATATCGATCGGGAAGACCCGTCGGAAGCCCCCACACACAGGCAGATAAGCTGTCAAATCAGTCCAAACGACCGATATCGGCAGCTTTATCTGCCCGTGTATGGCCACCCTAACTCAGAGTTAGAGAGCTACAAAGCAGGAAGTAGTGTTCTGGCTATTATATTATACATCCACTCACTCCAGCCTTTATACATTACATTTTTGTCTAACTAACTATATTAGATACATTTTTTATTTTGCACAGCCTATTTACCCCGGTTTTATTTTTACACTGAACTGTTGCTTAAAGTGATTACAATGTGCCTACCAAACCATAGAAGGTCCCCCTGTCTGCAACCTGGAAGCTGTCCCTTACTGCTCAGTTCAGTCTCAATCCTATCCCTCAACCTCCAGATACAGATTATAATAGAAAACCAACTATAATCTTGCACAGAAATACAGTGGAATCTCCTGGGTCAGCACTGATAACGGGGATTCATCACCACAAACCCACAATGATAACCTTAGTACTACCATCCTGAGCTTTCATGGGGAACCATCATATGTGTTTCTTCCTCTTTCAATCAAGTAACCGAAGTCACTGAACCCATGGGAGGCATATATGATGCCTGCAAAGCTTTGTACAAGACTGAGTAAAAAACAGCAGAAATATATAAAACAAAAATGAATTATATTTCACATGTTTGTATTTATTTATACGATGCGATACCCACTTGTTTAATGATGTTGAGTTTGAATCCACATTTGAAAATCCTGAGTGTCTTTTGTGCTCAGTTGAAGAATACGAGGAAAATTCTGTTACGCCTTTTCCATCCTCAACGGTTTTGGCAGCAGCAAAGGTTTTGGGCTTGGAAATTGGGCTTGTAGAACGGAGAGAGACATTTCTTAGGTTTTCAGAGGTGGATAACATTTTAGCAGCAAATTCCTTGCCAACTTTTAGGGCAGTGTTTGCAGGAGAAATGGTGTAGGGCTCCTCCATATTCCTTGTAATATCACTGACTTGCGCATCCCCTCTGACGGGATTTGGAGTGTTAGTCACAGCAGGTTGCCGTGGTACTCGTTTTTTCAAGGAATCCTAAAATAAAAAAGAAATAATTGTGTTAAGTACAGACTCCAAAAACCACTAATCAAAATATTAAAAGCACTGGTTGTAAACTACCCCTACTGTAAATGATAAGGATATTGGGTCACTGAGTATCAATCATGTATTATAAGGGATTACATACCCCCTACTGTAAATGATAAGGATATTGAGTCACTGAGTATCAATCATGTATTATAAGGGATAATATACCCCCTACTGTAATTGATAAGGATATTAAAAGTCACTGAGGGGTTCTGTGACAACATAAAGGCACAAGGCTGCAGGCTGAGTTATACAGGGAACTCTGAGTATCACTCATGTATTATAAGGGATAATGTACCCCCTACTGTAAATGATAAGGATATTAGAAGTCACTGAGGGGTTGTTCTGTGACCATATAAAGACACAAGGCTGCAGGCTGAGTTATACAGGGAACTCTGAGTATCACTTGTGTATTATAAGGGATAATGTACCCCCTACTGTAAATGATAAGGATATTAGAAGTCACTGAGGGGTTGTTCTGTGACCATATAAAGGCACAAGGCTGCAGGCTGAGCTATACAGGGAACTCTGAGTATCACTCATGTATTATAAGGGATAATGTACCCCCTACTGTAAATGATAAGGATATTAGAAGTCACTGAGGGGTTGTTCTGTGACCATATAAAGACACAAGGCTGCAGGCTGAGTTATACAGGGAACTCTGAGTATCACTTGTGTATTATAAGGGATAATGTACCCCCTACTGTAAATGATAAGGATATTAGAAATCAATGAGGGGTTCTGTGACTATATAAAGGCACAAGGCTACAGGCTGAGTTATACATGTCACAGAATTCATGAATCAGAAAAAAGAATGCACCACCTACTGTTAAATATAGGATATTACAAGAGACTTTTGCTACTTGTAACCAACATAAAAACACTTGCCATATATCCTGATGATACTTAATAGAGTGTTGCCCATGACCATAATTCAAGTACCTCTTGGGAGTTGGCAGTTGGGCCAGACATCATTCCCCTGACCATCCGGCTTGATTTAGGCCTCTGTGTTTCACTTGTGGAGTTTCTTGCTCCCAACGCCATTTCCAAGGTCTCCGAAACTCCCCTAATGTTTTCCTTGGGGGACATTAACTCTCCTTCACGGGCCATCCTTGTGCTTTTCACACTGAATTCTGTTTGCTTTCGATTGTGATCTGGGCCTTTTGAATAATTTGGCTTATTAAATTGCAGGTTACTTCTGTCAAAATACATACAATACATTTCAGAAAATTAGATGAATGTATACAACCTTCTATTAACACGAAGGGGCTGATTTATTAATTTTTAGTTGCATTTTTTTAAAAAGTGTAACACTAATCTTTGGTTTGACACTAAAAGCCAGTTTCAATCTACACAAGAAATGCTGCAGAGGACCTGTTCAAATAATATACCTGCCATACAAGAATGACAAGGGGAACTAAAAGGTTGGGCAAAAAAAATCTATACCGCAAGTATGGATCTCAAATACTCCCCCAGACCCTCAAGTTATTTTTGGAGAAAATAGTCAGGGTATTCTACACGGACTGGTTGGAGAAATCATTAAAGGGTTTGTTCACCTTTCGGTTAACTTTTAGTATGATGCAGAGTGATACTCTGAGACAATTGCCAATTGGTTTTCGTTTATTATTATTTGTGGTTTTTGAGTTATTTCGCTTTTTATTCCGCAGCTCTCCAGTTTGCAATTTCAGCCATCTGGTTGCTAGGATCCAAATTACCCTAGCAACCATGCACTGATTTGAATAAGAGACTGGAATATGAATAGGAGAGGCCTGAATAGAAAGATGAGTAATAAAAATAACAATATATTTGTAGCCTTACAGAGCATTTGTTTTTTAGATGGGGTCGGTGACCCCCATTTGAAAGCTGGAAGAAGAAGGCAAATAATTTAAAAACTATGAAATGATGTGTGTGTGTGTGTGTGTGTGTGTGTGTGTGTGTGTATATATATATATAGATAGATATATAGAATTGTAGAAAGGACCAGCACTCCGTTTTTCAAAAAAGTTCAATAATTTATTTCAATCTCACAGTGTCTCCAACGTTTCGGCCCACTTTGATAAAGGCCCCAAAGTGGGCCGAAACGTTGGAGACACTGTGAGATTGAAATAAATTATTGAATTTTTTGAAAAACGGAGTGCTGGTCCTTTCCACAATTCTATATATCTATTTTTGACCAAGCACCCAGCAAAACGAGATGTGAAGGAGTGCGGGTATCATCGGCAATTTCAGCTTTGTAGAAACAAATAATAAAAAATAATAAAACTGGATCAATTTTGGGCATTTTCCAGAAGAAGTTATGGCTATGCTATCAGCATATGCTGCATTTTGTCTGTAGATTATTTTTACAATATTGTTTAGTATATTATGGAAGGTCTACTCTTAAAAAGAATGATCCAACAGACACTACAATCTAGTAACTTTTCATATTATTTTTGAAGCCCTCTCCTATTCATCTTTCAGCCTCTCATTCAACCCATAAACTCATTGCTAGGTTGAATGAAAGGCACAATGGTTACCCATAATGACAGCAACTCCAAATATACCCAGCTCAAAGTGCTAAAAATTACCTGATCAGCTCAGTTTTACTGGTTTCAGAGACAGCGCTGCTTTCTCCGGTTTCATCGTCAGAAATATCGCACACGGTCATCATCAAGTTACCGGCATGTTTCTGCTGTAGATTTCTTGTTGCACCTTTTGAGGGTGCCGAGTTCTGCTCTCCTATCATGTTTAGGGTTTTGGTTTTCCCTGAATGCTCCAAAAAGTACTTAGTCATAATTTCCAGAAGAGTTTTCAATGGTTTCTCTCTTGACTACAGAAAAAGAAAAAAAAAAAGAGAGAGTTTAATAATTACTGAAACGATTTAGAATTCCATATGTGACACTATTTCTGTACAGTGATCATGTGGAAATCAAAGGAAGGTTCTCCACCTGGCTCTGGAGACCTAGACATCCCCCAGCACAACCCAACTACCAAAGGCTTTCCGATAGTTATAGTTCAGTGTCCGCTACAATGTGCCAGCCGATGTTTAAAAATGTTTCACAGTACTCTTGTGTCAGTAAAAGATAACACTTGCAAAAGCTGAATGAGCATAATAAGTTATAAACATTCACGTTTTGAGTGAACAAACATAAACAAGCAGTTTTCAGACAAAAACGAAGATGGAAATGTAAAAGTGACAACGGAGCTCAACCATGGACTTAAAGGGGGTTGGTTGTTCACCTTTCAAACACTTTATTCAGTTGCGTTGTTTTCAGATTGTTCACCATAAACAAAGACTTGAGGATTTCAATTGCTTGCCATCTTTTATTATTGGATTATTGGAAAATGTATTTTACCTGAATTAAGGAATGAAACAAAACAGTGTCTATATTTGACCACTAAAACAGACCATCACAATGTTCGGAGGAAAACCGTTTCCCCCATTGGAGGTTTGGGCTAATAGAGCCTGTACTACAGTTGGGGGAAACAATATGATTTTTTGAAAAATTGCTGGTAGCAAGCGCTATGCCGCCCGCAGAGAAGGATCTCCCAGTGTGGCAGCTATGTCTGGTCACATGCATTCACTTAAAGGACAAGGAAACTAAAGAAGTAGCTAGAAATGTTGTACATGATGTTTTGTGCTTCTGTACCAGCCCAAGGCAACCACAGCCCTTTAGCAGTAAAGATCTGTGTCTCCAAAGATGCCCCAGTAGCTCCCCATCTTCTTTTCTGCTGATTCACTGCACATGCTCTGTGCTGCTGTCACTTACTGAGCTTAGGGACCCACTCACAATATACAGTACACATAGAATAGATATGTCACAATATAAGGCTGATTAGTAATTAATACAGATAATTACTACATGGCAGCACAGAAACCAGTGCAATTAGCATCAGAATTTAATAATCAGCAAACCTGTAGCATCATCTTATATTACAGCCAGGGAAGCTCATTTTCTGCTGGATAATTAGTGACGAGCCCTAAGCTTAGCTTCTCAACAGCCAATCAGAGCCCACTGAGCATGTGAGTGTCACAGACACTTTCCAAGATGGTGACCCCCTGTGACAAGTTTGAAGTCCTGGAACATTGCTGCTATTGACAAGCTGAAACGTTAGCCTCGTGCAATAAGTTCAGTATATAAAACATGGCATTTTTAGCCACATTCATTTTTGGGGTTTAGCTCTCCTTTAACCATAGAGCCCACTGGTTTGTTTATTATGTGCATGTGACACAGTGAATGTGACAAATATGTGACAAAAAAAATCTGCATGCTTGAGTCCATATATGGTCTATGCACTTGGAGATTCCTCCCAGTGGGGGGCGGCATATCACTCGTTACAAGTATTGTTTCTCCTAATCGGAGTGTGGACTCTATTAGCCTACACCTCTGATGGGGGAAATCTATTTTATCCAGATAGATGCATTTTACATTTAATAAGTACATGGAAAACTTTGCCCTGTCTAGTGCAGGTATAAAACTCAACCAGAGAGCACCCTGTTGCTAACATGTCCCCATTGGAAGCAATACACCACACACCAAATCATCTAAAACAGTGCTGTCCAATTTACATGGTACAGAGGGCCGGAATTTTTGTAACCTACATGGTGGAGGGCAGATAATGGAAGCCAGTGTCAGGCACTCCCTGTTTTAGACCACACCCGCTTTAAACCACACCCATGTTACCGCAAGACCATGTCCACATTAATAACACACCAAAAAACCAGATGCTCACTGCTGGGATCAGGGCTGGAACTACGGGTAGGCAGAGTAGGAGGCTGCCTAGGACACCATCACTGTGGGGCGCCATTTTAATGTTTTTTTTTTTAAATTTTATTCAAGCGTTTATTTAATAATTTGTTTCAGTAATCATGGTCACTCAGTCGGGTGTAATCCCCCTCCTACACCTTCTCCCACTTGCCAGCAAGTAATAGCTCCCTCTGTGCGGTGCGGTAGTGCAGCGCGACGTGAGTATACGAGTCAATGACATCACTGATGCGGTTGGGTGGCAGAGAGCCGGCGGGCTGCTGGGTGTGACTCTCGCTGCTCTCAGTCTTGCACAGTTGCACTGAACTGAAGACATTCTTTCTATTACTGTGAAAGTGTGAAGCTTCCTGCTGGCACAGTCAGGTACAGATTTGGGGCCCATATATTTGCTGTTGCTGCTGGGCGCTGGCACAGGTACATAAATACTTGGGGGCAATATGATGTGATCAGATTTATTTTTGGCTGCTGCTGGCACAGGTAAAGATTGGGGGCAATATGATGGCTGCTGGAGGGCTGTATGATGGATGGCTGCTGAGCTTGCTGGTACAGGTATGGAGGGCTGTATGATGGATGGCTGATGAGCTTGCTGGTACAGGTACAGGGGGCAGTCATATAAATGAAAAAAAGTGTTTTACACTTTCTTGCTTTCTTTATTTAAAAACCATCATGGTAAGGAGGTAAATGGTAATGCAGGACAGGGGGTGCTGATTGAAACTCTTGCCTACGGTGCCAAACTACCTTGCCCGGCACCGGCAGAGATGCCACTAATATGTGAAAAAAGTTGTCATATTAAGACATAACCTTAAATCCATATGCCTCCTCCTCCCCTGTGTATAATACAGTACCCCAGTATATGATTAAACACCTTAGGGGCCCCTAACAATAATTTTCAAATGCTAACAAACCCCCAGAACAAGTACAAGGCTTATGTTCCATTGGGATCATAGGTCAGGCAGAATATGGCAAACACAGGGTGCAAAGAGCAGGCAAAGTATGACACACACAGGGATCATTGGGAAGGCAGAACAGAGCAGGAGACAGGAATCAGGAGCAGTCTAATATGTACTACATACAGTGACACAGTACTGGTGCCCCATTAGGATTTTGTATAAAGTGTGAACAGGAGAACAATGTGGCAGTTCCAGTCTGGGTCTCAGGTAGAACAGTACAGGATTTTAGGTGAACAATAGAGAGGATCACAGGTGTGAACAATACAGGGGATTAGTCTGAATTTGAGGTTTAAACAATGCAGGGGCCAGTTAATCTCTGTAGTGATACCTTTTAAAGCTTTCACATGGTAAGGAAACACAGCAGGTAGGTGGGGGGCCACAGAAGGGGGGGCACGGGCCGCCAGTTGGACAGCCCTGATCTAAAACATGACATAGCATGACAGCTGCCTGTGTACTTCATCCTTAAATGTTGTCAGTAATATTTGGTAGTGTGCAACATCTCTTGGTCAGCCCTAAACACTAAATAGAGTAAAGAATTTTGTGAAAATGCTAAATTAATTTTCTTTCGTTACCTTGTTCTCTTTATACAGACTGTCCAGATGTAACACTGCCCGAAGTTCGTTTCTGGTAGTGATGCTCTGGGGAGCGCGAGGAAGTTCCTCTTCTAGTATCAAGCTGGTCTTTTTTAAACCCTGCAGAGAACAGGACAGGGGTTAAACTATATAACAGCAGTCAAAAGAAAGGACTAAAGCAGAACAGCAATCTAGTTACAAGTGGTTAGACATTATATTTAGCAATGAATACTGGTACTCACATGTAGTATATAAAAAAAAACCTAGGTCAACTCCATAAGTATATACAGTCATATAAAAAAAGTTTGGGAACCCTTCTCAGCCTGCATAATAATTGACTCCACTTTCAACAAAAAAGATAACAGTGGTACAGTATGTCTTTCATTTCCCAGGAACATCTGAGTACTGGGGTGTTTTCTGAACAAAGATTTTTAGTGAAGCAGTATTCAGTTGTATGAAATTAAATCAAAGGTGAATAACTGGCTGGGCAAAAATGTGGGTATTTTTGCTCATTTGAATGCATGTAACTGCTCAGTTCTGATTATTGGCAACACCAAATTGGTTGGATTAGCTTGTTGAGCCTTGAACTTCATAGGCAGGTGTGTCCAATCATGAGAAAAGGCATTTAAAGTGGCCAATTGCAAGTTGTGCTTCTGTTTGACTCTCGTCTGAAGAGTGACAGCATGAGATCCTCAAAGCAACTCTGAAAAGATCTGAACACAAAGATTGTTCAGTATCATGGTTTAGGGGAAGGCTACAAAAACTCAGAGGTTTAAACTGTCAGTTTCAACTGTAAGGAATGGAATCAGGAAATGGAAGGCCACAGGCACAGTTGCTGTAAAACCCAGGTCTGGCAGGCCAAGAAAAATACAGGAGCGGCATATGCGGAGGATTGTGAGAATGGTTACAGACAACCCAAAGATCACCTCCAAAGACCTGCAAGAACATCTTGCTGCAGATGGTGTATCTGTACATCGTTCTACAATTCAGCACAATTTGCACAAAGAACATGTGTATGGCAGGGGGATGAGAAAGAAGCCCTTTCTGCACTCACGTCACAAACAGTCGCTTGTTGTATCCAAAAGCTCATTTAGACAAGACACAGTCATTTTGGAACAAAGTACTTTGGACTAATGAGACAAAAATTCAGTTATTTGCTCATAACAAAAAGCGCTTTAATTGGCGGAAGAAGAACACCGCATTCCAAGAAAAACACCTGCTACCTACAATCAAATGACCGATGTCACTGCTGAAATACTACTGTTTCCATAAGGCATGTTATATATTAAAAGGAAGTTGCTACTTTGAAAGCTCATCCAATGATAAAACAAAATGAAAAAGAATTAAGAGGGGTTCCCAAACTTTTTCATTTGACTATGTTCCAACACTGCAAAGATGATCCACACGGGATAACTGTAAACCTTAAAGGAAAAATATACCCCCCAAACAATGTAGGTCTCTATAAAAAGATATTGCATAAAACAGCTCATATGTAAAATCCTGCTTCATGTAAATAAACCATTTTCATAATAATATACATTTCTAGTAGTATGTGCCATTGGGTAATCACAAATAGAAAATTTCCATTTTAAAAAATAAGGGCCGCCCCCTGGGATCGTAGGATTCACTGTACTCACAACCATACCAACAAACCATACATGTTAGGTCACATGAGCCAATTAACAGATAGAGTTGTGCCTTTTGCTTCCACACTTCTTCCTGTTACAGTTAGAGCTGCAGTATTTCTGGTCAGGTGATCTCTGAGGCAGCACACAGACCATCACGAAATGGTGGCTCAAGGCAAGAGATGTAAAAGGGCAAGATTTACGTAAATATATATTCCAGTTTGGTAAGATTCTTTAATATGCCACTTAATATGATATGAACTCTTTGTTGATTAAGTGTTCATTTTGGGGGTATAGTTTTCCTTTAAGGGGCAGATTTATCAAAATGTGAGATCAGAACTCGCCACAGTAAAACTCACTCGCTTTCTAGTCATTCCTATGGGATTTTTAGAATCGTAGTTATCAATTAAGTTCACTGTTTGCTAAATATGCTTTTAAAAATCCCATAGTAATGAACTGAAAGTGAGTGAGTTTTTCTGTGGTTAGTTCAAATCTCACACTTTGATAAATCTGCCCCTAAATAAACTCAATAGGCTGGTTTTTGGGTATATAAATATATTGCAAAATAAACCAGCAACACCAGGATTTTGCAACAATTAAAAATGTGTATTACATGAGTATATACAGCCAATGTGATGTTTCAGTCAATATTAGGACTTTTTTTTCCAAGCAACTCCACCCTGATTGTGTTCAGAGTGGGGTTGTCTTGAGAAAGGTCTGAAATGTCACGTTAGCTGTATGTACTCACTTAATACATGTTTTTTTAAAATCCTGGTTTTGCTGGTAATTTTTGATATATATAAATCCAACATAAAGTCATTTATACCATGCACCTGGTTGTTCAACTTTGATTTAAGTTTTAGTATGTTATAGAATGGCTATATCTAAGCAAGTTGGTCTTCATTTTTCTTTTGTTTTTTAATAGTTTTTTAATTATTTGCCTTCTTCTTTCGACCCTTTCCAGCTTTCAAATGGGACCCACCGATCCCATCTAAAAAAAACAAATGCAATGTAATGTTCAGTTTATCCTATTCCAGTGGCGTATTCATATCAATGCACGGTTGCTAGGGTAATTTGGGCCCTAGAGACTGAATTTCTAAAATGGCAAACTTGAGAGCTGCCAAAAAAATCTAAATAACTTAAAAAAAAATGATGTAGAGCAGGGATCCCCAACCTCTTTTACCCGTGAGCCACGTTCCGATGTAAAAAGAGTCAGGGAGCGACATAAGCATGAAAAATAAGGCTGTGATTGGCCATTTGGTAGCACTTATATGGACTGGCACCTACAGGAGACTCTGTTTGGCAGTACACCAGGTTTTTATACAACCAAAACTTGCCTTCATACCTAGAAACCAAAAATAAGCCCCTGCTTTGAGGCCACTGGGAGCAACATCCAAGGGGTTGGAGAGCAACATGTTACTCATGAGCCACTGGTTGGGGATCACTGATATAGAGAGAGATATTCTGGGACAATTTGCAATTGGTTCCCATTTTTTATTATTTGTTGTTTGTGCGTTATTTAGCTTTTTATTCAGCAGCTTTGCAATTTCAGCAATCTGGATGCTAAGGTCTCAATGACCCTAGCAACCATACACTGATTTGAATAAGGGACTGGAATATGAATAGGAAAGATGAATAATAAAAAGTAACAATAACAATACATGTGTAGCCTTACAGAGCATTTGTTTTTTAGATGGTCAGTGACAACCATTTGTAAGCTGGAAAGAGACAGAAGAAGAAGGCAAATAATTCAAAAGCTATAAAAGAAAAAAATTAAGCCCAATTGAAAAGTTGCTTAGAATTAGTAATTCTATAACATAGTAAAAGTTAACTTAAAGGAGAACCACCCCTTTAATGTGCTGCATTTCATGCCAAACAAAAACATGGAGTCAAATAATCACCCACCAAAACCAGCCCCCCCCCCACCATGGCATTCTTGATTCAACATGAGGAGACAAAACACCAGTGTCTGCCCACTGTGGATCTAATAGCTGCCCTGTAACAGTGAGTGATTGTGTATAGCTTTAAATGAGGGAAATACTAAGTAGAACAAGAAATATTATATATATATATATATATATATATATATATATATATATATATATATATATATATATATATATATATATATATATATATATATAGTGAATAAAGTACCCCCTCTTGTCAAATATAAGGATATTATACGTTCCCGAAGAGTTTCATGATCATATAAAGGTACGAGGCCGAAGGCAGGTCATGGAACTCCGAGGTAACTTCTAATATCCTCATATTTTGCAAATGGGGTATTTTATTTATTATAATACACAATTTGCAGTGAGTCATGTGACAGAAATGACATCAGAACTCACCGTTTATAACTGATGACATCAGAACTCACCGTTTATGACTGATGACATCAGAACTCACCGTTTATAAGGACATAATGTACAAGATATTCATGGCTTTTGTGTATTATATATATATAATACACAAAAGCCATGAATATCCTGTAAATTATATCCTTATAAACGGTGAGTTCTGATGTCATCAGTTATAAACGGTGAGTTCTGATGTCATTTCTGTCACATGACTCACCGAAATTTGTGTATTATAATAAATAAAGTACCCCCAGTTGCAAAATATGAGGATATTAGAAGTTACCTCAGAGTTTCCTGACCTGTATAAAAACACTCGGCCTTCGGCCTCGTGTTTTTATATGGTCATGAAACTCCTCGGTAACTTATAATCTTATATTTTACAAAAGGGGGTACTTTATTCACTATATATACTAAAACAGGAACCCCATATCTCCCTTCCCACAATGCACAGTGACACGTAGAAAGAAAGAAATAAAAAGCTGCAGTGAAGCCTGAGCAGCCACAGACCCACCTTCCTACTGAGGAACTCCCTGACCAGAGAAGAGGCAACGTCCAGTATATAGCAGCTCTCCATCTATATGAGCTACGGCTTCTCTCTCACACCCGCCCGCTCTCACTCCTCCCCTCCCTGCCCCGGGCTGAGTTGCTACCCAGTCGCCAACAGACTTGCGGAGAGGCGTTTAGGCCCGGCCGGTTACCAGGGAACGCGGTTACCATAGCAACGACGGCTTCTTCCGGTGCTGCAGGATCATGGGACAACTGGCAAGACGCAAGGAGACATGGGAGTTCAGTGGGAACGGAGGATGGAGAGGGGGAGATCTGCTCAGGAATGTACCATAAAATGCAGGGGGTAGATGTGTACCTAGCAAGGACTGTGCCATTATTTAAAGGGGTGGTTCACCTAACTTTTAGAATGTTAGAATTAGAACGGCCAAGTCTAGGGAAATTTTCAGTTGGTTCTAATTATTTATTTTGTTATAGTTTTTGAATGATTTCCCTTCTTCTTCTGACTCTTCGCAGCTTTCTTAAAAACCCCAGGTAAAAAACAAATGCTCTGAAAGGGGACAACTGTACAAGTGCATCAGGGTTGCCGGCTAAGTTGCTGGTTTTTCAGCTAAATTGGGCTACTAATTTAAAGCCCAGATGGGTTACAAACAACAGGTAGGGAAAAGGTATGGTTTTGGGCTATTTTTTGGGCCTTTGGCTGGTTTGTACTTTAGAAACCAGCCAAAGCTTTTTGTTGCCCTAATGTGCCGAGCCTGTGTCTTCCAATGCATGCTGGGTAATGTAGTTTTTGTTTAACAATTTGCCCACTGCCGTTTAATGTAAGTTACATATAAGACTACAATACCCAGCATGCAATGGGACTGACTTGTGTAGAAGTCGTAGCTCTGTACCCCAGTCTCCCGAGGCCAGACGTGGCGTTTTTGCGGTGTTTTTACGTTGCGTCTTTATAAAAGAACAGCCAGGTGTAAATACGCCACTGAAACCACATGCGACCGTCAACATGCGTTTTTTCAGCACGTAGGATTATTTTCCCAACATGCACTTCTCATCGTTCTCATTGAATTTGGACGCCATATTATATTATATATATTGTAAAGTGTGGTTTCAAACGTGCAGATCCCATAGAGTCTATTGATTTGGTAGTTTCTTGACGTGTTGGCTTTACTGCTAAGGGCAATGCCAGACGTAGGCGTTTTTTGCTGCGTTTTTACGTGGCTTTTTAAAAAAGAACAGCCAGGCGTAAATACGCATAAACTGCACTACCACTGAAACTAATGGAAAACGCACTATGGCAATTCACACAGGGCGCTTGCAAGCTGAAATCCGCCACAGGACGCCAGAATTGGCGTTTTTTAGCAGAAACGCCAATACGTCAAGAAACTACCAGATCAATAGACTCTATGGGATCTGCACGTTGGAAACCACACTTTGCGTAAATTACGCAGCGTATTTTAAACTGGAGAGCCGGTAAACAAAAATATAAAAAAACTACAAAAAATAAGACCAACTAGAAATTGTCTCAGAATATCACTGTCTACTTCATATTTTAATTGAAAGGACAAGAAAAGGGTATAAGATAATCTTTTGATTACAACCCCTCTTGGCTTTTGGCCTATCCCTGACTATGTTTTTGTCTGATTTGCATTTATTTTACTGGCAAGTCTGCTGTTAATGGAGTGATCATTGGACATATTTGCAGTGGTCTCAGCGGCAAGTCTGGGATTTGTTTAGTAAGTGTTGCAAGCGATACGTGTGCTTCATTAATTCTCAGTGTTTGTCTGCTGCTGGGCCCCCCAAACTCTAGTTACACCACTGCCATAGCTGATCCTGCCTTTATATGCGCAGCTTCAGTTACTGTAATGAATCACCTTCCTCTCCTCAGCGCGTAACAGTATCCCAGCATTTCAATTATTCACTCAGCTTCCCCTTTCATTTTTATTATCCTCTAATCCAGTGGTCGTTTGTCTGGGGAATATTGTCTCCTCCGGCATCGGTTACATCCCCTACGTATCCCTGAGCCTGGGAAGGACTAAAAGCTGAAACTTTTATACTGTGTTATCCAAGATGATTTTTTTTACATATAACATATGTTAAAGGGGATGTTCACCTTCAATTTTTAGTATAATGCATTCATGCAGTGATAATCTTGCACAATTTGCAATTGGTCTCGCAGATTTTGAATTATGTAGCTTTTTGTTCAGCAGTTTTTGTAGGAACTTTAGTAGCTGAGGGTGTGTGGGCTCCGGGCCCCTAGTCTGGCGCTGTACCTAAGCAAGCTGGCAGTGGTGTGAATAAGAGCCTAGAAGATGAATAGGAGAGGCCTGAATAGAGAGATAAACAATAGCAAATTAACAATAATAAAATTGTCATTTTTTCTTGCTGCTAGGGAAAGTGAGCCCTATTTGAAAGCTGGAAGGAGGCAGAAGAGGAAAGCAAATAATACATGAGAGGTAGTCAAAGGTACTTCAGGAAACATGGGATAAAGGGATAGTACCACAATCCAGTTTAAAGGATAAGTAAACCTTTAAAATAAGTGAATGTAAAATTGATGAGGGGGCTATTCTAAGCCCTTTTGTCATTTACATTCATTATTTATTTTCTTTTTATTCCAAGATATTAAGGGATACATGTGCTGTTAATATGAATGAATTTTGTTACAACAGCGCCACCTGCTGGTCAGTTTCCCACCAGTCTGACCACCAAGTAGTCAAGGAAGTTGTCAGGAGAAAGAAAGAGGCTGCTCTGATGTTCTTCTGCTTAGGAAAGATTTGAGAAAGGTTTCTAATTGTTTTCCTAAGCAGAAGAACATCAGAGCAGCCTCTTTCTTTCTCCTGACAACTTCCTTGACTACTTGGTGGTCAGACTGGTGGGAAACTGACCAGCAGGTGGCGCTGTTGGAACAAAATTCATTCATATTAACAGCACATGTATCCCTTAATATCTTGGAATAAAAAGAAAATAAATAACAAACGTAAATGATAAAAGGGCTTAGTATAGCACTCTCTTCAATTTTAAATTCACTTATTTTATAGGATTACTTATCCTTTAACAGGAGACTGACACAGGTTAGTAAGGGGTAGAGGCAGGGAGGCACTTCCAGTAGAAAAGAATAGCAATGTTATTGTTTAGGTATAGGTATGGGACCTGTTATCCAGAATGCCCCAGGCCTGGGGTATTCCAAATAAAGGATCTTTCCATAATGTAACTCTCCTTACCTTAAAGGAGTGGTTCACCTTTGAGTTAACTTTCAGTTTGTTATAGAATGGCCAATTCTAAACAACCTTTCAATTGGTCTTCATGATTTTTTCAATCATTTTTAAATTACCGTATATACTCGAGTATAAGCCAAGTTTTTCAGCATCCAAAATGTGCTGAAAAGTCTACCTCGGCTTATACTCGAGTCAGTGGGCAGTAGCTGAGATTGCAGTCACTTTTAATCATTCCTATACCAACAGTTCGCTTGGGGAGAGACTTCAATATCACACAGTGCCCTCTGTTGGTTATATGAAAGAATAACAGTGACTGTAATATCCCACAGCGCCATCTGTTGGTTATATGAAAGAGTAACAGTGACTGCAATATCACACAGCGCCCTCTGTTGGTTATATGAAAGAATAACAGTGACTGCAATATCACACAGCGCCCTCTGTTGGTTATATGAAAGAATAACAGTGACTGCAATATCACACAGCGCCCTCTGTTGGTTATATGAAAGAATAACAGTGACTGCAATATCACACAGCGCCCTCTGTTGGTTATATGAAAGAATAACAGTGATGGCAATATCACACAGCACCCTCTGCACATGGTAGTGGGACAATGCACACGGTAATCCGTTTGGCAATTCTCTGTCACCATCAACTTTGCAAAGAAGTCCGGTTGATCGCTGGGGGGGTCGCTTTGGCGGAATGTGCGCTGCTGAGAGACAGGGTTGTAGTTGTGTCTAGGCTTATACTCGAGTCAATACGTTTTCCCAGTTTTTGTAGGTAAAATTCGGTACCTCGGCTTATACTCGGGTCGGCTTATACTCGAGTATATACGGTATTTGCAGGCCTGGATTTACGGAGAGGCCACCAAGGCCCGGGCCTAGGGCGGCGTGCTACCCAACCACACTCACATTGGTTCAGAAACACTGGGGAGGCGCAGGAGATACAATAGTTTTTAAAATTACCTGTACGCCAATCCCCATTGCTTTAGTCCCGATGATGAAAGTTTGATTGAATAAAAGGGAGGGGCAACGAACGACAGCGGGCCTAGGGGTGCCTGCTATGTAAATCCAGCCCTGATTATTTGCCATTATCTTCTGACTCATTACAGCTTTCAAATGGGGGTCACTGATCCCATCTGAAAAACCAATGCTCTGTAAGGCTACAAAATATAGTTATTTGTATGTTTTATTACTCATTTTTCTATGTAGGCCCTCTCCTATTCACATTCAAATCAATGCATGGTTGTTATGGTAATTTGGGCCCTAGCAACCAAACTGCTTAAATGGCAAACTGGAGAGCTGCTGAATAAAAAGCTTAATAACTCAGAAACCACAAATAATAGAAAATGAAAACCAAAGGCACATTTTCTCAGAATAACACTCTCTACATCATACTAAAAGTTAATATAAGGGTTAACAAGTCGACTCAAAAATCATTTAAACAATCATTAAATCCAATAAGATTGTTTTGCTTCCAGGAAGTATTCATTATTTCTTAGTTTGGGATCCAGTCCAAGGTGCTGTTTTATTATTACAGAGAAAAGGGAAATCAATTAAAAATTTAATTATTTGATTAAAATGGAGCCTATGGGAGACGGCCTAGAACATAATTTGAAGCTCTTAGAATAACATGTTTCTGGATAATGGATCCCGTATCTGTGAATACCTGTAACATGTCACTGACCCTTTAGGTATCCACATGTGACATGGCAAAAACATAGCAATGACACATTTCTAAGGTTCCCTATAGGGGTGCACTGAATCCACTATTTTGGATTCGGCCGAACCCCCGAATCCTTTGTGAAAGATTCGGACGAATTCGAACCCTAATTTGCATATGCAAATTAGAGGTGGGAAGGGAAAACATTTTTTTTCTTCCTTGTTTTCTGACAAAAAGCCACACGATTTCCCTCCCGCCTCGGATTCGGTTCGGCCCGGCAGAAGGATTCGACCGAATCCGAATCCTGCTGAAAAAGGCCGAATCCCGAACTGAATCCTGGATTTGGTGCATCCCTAGTTCACCACCTGTATTTGTGCAGTGAGTTTTCAATCAGAATCTTCTGCATACCCCGCAATTTGCTGTGTGGGCCACACAGGGGGGTAGTTCAAGAGTTTCTACATCATACGAAAAGATCATTGTGAAAATGAACCCCTAATTGTAAGGCTAAGAAGAGCTTACAGGCACACAGTGTTAATTCCAATAATAGAGAAAAGCCTCACTGCATTTTTAACATCCTTAAAGGTCTGTGAGCGAACACCTAAATAGAAAATTTGTGAAAATAAGCGCTACCCCTTTTCCATGGTCATGCCATATTATCCATCACATCTGTTATTGCTAGAAGGGGTCTTGCTCCTCATACCTCACCAAAGGGTGGTTCACCTTTAAAGGGAAGTAAAGTGTAAAATAGAATAATTCTAGAAATGCTGTATTTTGTTTACTAAATATAAACATGAACTTACTACACCACAAGCCTAATCAAACAAATGATTTATGCTTTCAAAGTTGGCCACAGGGAGTCACCATCTTGTAACTTTGTTATACATCTTTGCAAGACCAAGACTGTGCACATGCTCAGTGTGGCCTGGGCTGTTTAGGGATTGTCATAAATTATCAAAACATCACATGTCAAATAATATCTGCCAGAAGCCGATACAACAAGACAGACAATACTGGGTCCTGTGTTGTCATGTAATCTAATGTGGATTTTATAGGTTTTTGTATTGTTTAATACAAACTTTCTCCAATTTGCCTTTACATGCCCTTTAAGTTAACGCTTAGTATGTTATAGAATGGCCAATTCTAAAGCAACTTTTCAATTGGCCTTCATTTTTCATTTTGTTTTTGAATTATTTGCCTTCTTCTTCTGACCTTTTCCAGCTTTAAAATGGGGGTCACTGACCCGAACTAAAAAGAAATGCTCTGTAAGGCTACAAATGTATTGTTATTGCTACTTTTTATAACTCATCTTTAGGGATGCACCGAATCCAGGATTCAGCCTTTTTAAGCAGGATTTGGCCGAATCCTTTCTGCCAGGCCGAACTAAATCCGAATTTTCACATGCAAATTAGGGGCGTGGAGGGAAATAGCGTGATTTTTTTGTCACAAAACAAGAAAGTAAAAAATGTATCCCCTTTCCACTCCTAATTTGCATATGCAAATTAGGGGTTGGTTCGGTATTCGGCCGAATCTTTCAAGAAGGATTCGGGGGTTCAGCCGAATCCAAAATAGTGGATTCGGTGCATCCCTACTCATCTTACTATTCAGGCCTCTCCAATTCATATTCCAGTCCCTAGTTCATACCTTCCAACATTTTACAAATAGAAAGAGGGACAAAAAGATTTGGTGAAATGTTTTGACCACTCCCATTTTGTGGCCACACCCACTAATTACCATGTTCGTTTTACAAAATTTGGCAGGTTATGAAAGTTTGAACAAATTTCTGTGGTTTTTATGCATTATTACAGTTTTGCCAATGAAAGTAAATTGCCCTTTAAGCTGCAAGTCACAGTTTCCCCAAGAGACATGTATATCTTAAATAGTTTCTTTGCTTAACTTAAATTGTAACAAATTTATCTAAGTGCACCTGCCATGTATTCTGGGCTCTTTGCCAAAAGCCAATTAAGTTAGAAATGTATCTTTTTTTTCTGGCTGTTCAATTCAAGGCTCAAAGAGAAAGTCGGTATAATTCAGTAACAATCTGGGAATGAAATTTGAGCTGTCAAAATCGGGACTGTCCCGCGAAAAATGGGACAGTTAGGAGATATGTCCTAGTTAAATCAATGCATGTTGCTAGGGTAAATTGTACCCTAGTGATTATATTGCAAACTGGAAAGCTGCTGAATAAAAAGCTTAATAACTCAAAAACAACAAATAATAAAAAATGAAAACCAATTGCAAATTGTCTCACAACATCACTCTCTGCATCATACTAAAAGTTTCCTAAAAGGCACACAACCCCTTTAACACATCGACGGACACTTTAAATTAGACAAAATACCTAAAAATGCTAATAATGGCACGGAAATGGGGGGCCAAACGCTACATGACTATTCTGCCTACCCAAAAAAGAAATGTTGGATGCATTTGTGCTTCTCAAGAGCTGCTTCCCAAATCCTCAAGAGCTGCTTCCCAAGGTCCGTCTGAATCAGGAACAATAAAGAAGAGGCCGAGCTCCGTGTATATATTTTGTTCCAGAGATGGATTATCAATTCTGTATGGGTTTCAGAAACTGTTTAATCTTTAGTGGATTAACCTCTGCAGTTAATGCCCACATCATCATCCACTGATTTACTGCTCGCTTTCAGAGCACTCGGTGCTGTAAATACAGTTTTAATATCAATAATAAAACAGAACACTCATTAAACACTCTGTAATTGGACTAATATCCCTTGGCCCCGGCGGGAAGCAAAACCATCATCTAAGATGCGGCTGTTAATATCCGTGCGGTGCCAAGAGCGGTTTCAGCACCAGACTGTAAATCAATTTATTTAATCGTAAAAAAAAAAGTGAAACGTTTGTTTCCAGTTAAGAGCCTGACCAAACTGCTCAAGGCGTCCTCAGCGCTCACCGAGCATGCTGGGAATTATGCTTTAGTAACAGTTGCAAGAAAAAGTTTGTGAACTTTTTGGGTATTAAAGGAAAGCTCCAGTCCAAGGGGGTGCCAAATTTTAGGCACTTTATCCATGCCCCTATGCAGGGCCGCCATCAGAAATCGTAGGGCCCCATACGAAAAAATTTCCTGGGCCCCCTGGGCTGCGCCCACCACAAGCCCCACCCACAGGTCCACCCCCCACCACAAAAAAAAACACATTGGTGGCTATGGTTCCCACATGTTAATAAAAAAATATTGTTGTCAGGGCCCCCCCCCATTGAAAAAAAACATTTGTGGTCAGGGCCCCCCATTAAAAAAAAACATTTGTGGTCAGGGCCCCCAATTAAAAAAATATTGGTGGCTAGGACCCCACATTTGGAAAAAAATTGGTGGCCAGGCCCCCCCCCCCACATTATAAGAAAATTGGTGGCTAGGGCCCCCCTTTAACGTCCATGTAAAAAAACTTGCATTTTCTTCCCTTACTGGTCACAGAATTTCAAGTCCTGGTAAAGCTGCATGGTGATTGGATGAGCTGGAGGAGAAGTTCAAACCTCAGCTATCCAATCCCTGAGCAGCTCAACCAGGACTTAAACTCAGTGACCAATAAGGGGAATTAATTGACAGAAGATACCTCCCCTTGTGCTCCCGCCCTGCCTTCCCGAAGTCTTCCCGCAGCTCTCAGAAAACAGGGGGCCCAACTAATCAAGAAAGTGCGGCATGGCCCCCCCCTTACCCTCAGGGCCCCCTACAACTCTCCCCCCCCTGATGGCTGCCCTGCCCCTATGTCAGTGGTCCCCAACCAGTGGCTCATGAGTAACATGTTGCTTCCCAACCCCTTGGATGTTGCTCTCAGTGGTGATTAGTTTTGAATTCCGGGCTTGGAGGCAAGTTTTGGTTGTATAAAACCAGGTGGCAGAATTTAACATTCGAATTTTCAAATATTTGTTTATTGTCAACACTCTCAAATTCGAGTTATCCAAACTCAATTCAAGTTTTAATCTGAATTCAAATTTGAGATTTACCATACTCTGGCCCTTTAAGAACTCAAACGACTATTCGCCACCTAAAACCTGCGGAATTGCTGTGTAAGTCAATAGGAGAGGTGCAGGGACCAATTTTGAATTTTTTATTACTTGTGGTTTTTATTCAGCAGCTCTCCAGTTTGCAATTTCAGCAATCTGGTTGCTAGGGTTATAATTACCCTAGCCACCATGGACTGATTTGAATAAGAGACTGGAATATGAATAGAAAGATGAGTAATACAAAGTAGCAATAATAATACATTTGTGGCCTTACAGAGCATTTGTTTCTAGATGGGGTCAGTGACCCCAATTTGAATGTGGAAAGAGACAGAAGGCGGCAAATAATTAAAAAAAACTATATATATATAAAAAAAAAAAAGTAATTTGAAAAGTTGATTAGAATTAGCCATTCTAGAAGATACTAAAAGGTTGCTTAAAAGTAAACAGCCCCTTTAAAGGAGAAGGAAACCCCCTGGACGCAAAACCCCTCCCCTGTGTTGCCCCCCCTCGCCTACCTGTCCCCCTGGGCAAATGCCCCTAACTTGTTACTCACCCCTCTGCGCATGTCCTGTCCACGGAGTTCACAGTCGCCATCTTCTCCCTCGCGTGTCTTCCTGCTTTGACCGGTAGGCCAGGGGGGAGGAGGGGGGGCAACACAGGGGAGGGGGGAGGGGTTTTGCGCCCAGGGGGTTTCCTTCTCCTTTAAGAGATAGTACTGATATTGTTATTAAAGTTTATTTCCCCTCTTTTCTTTGTTTTCTTTTTGTAGCTATAATGTGGTGCTTACGTAATTATGATAATTAGATCAATGTAAATTGAGCAGTAAGTCAAATGATATTTCTCATATTATGGAAAATGCAATAAAAATGATAAAGAAGAAAAAATTAAACTGGGGTATGGGACCTGTTTTCCAGAATGCTCAAGATCTGGGATTTTCTGGAAAACTGATCTTTGTGTGATTTGGATCACCATAAGTCTACTAAAAAATACTTTAAACATTAAATAAACCGCCAAAAGGCTTGTTTTGTCACCATTGATTAATTATATCTTATTTTTGACCAAGTACAAGGAACAGGTATGGGATCTGTTCTCCGGAAACCAGTAATCCAGAAAGCTCTGAATTACGGAAAGTCCATTAGACTCCATTTTATCCAAATAATCAAAATTTGTTAAAAATTATTTCCTTTTTCTGTGTAATAATAAAACAGTCATTTGTACTTGATCCCAACTAAGATATAATTAATCCTTATTGGAGGCAAAACCAGCCTATTGGGTTTATTTCATGTTTACGTGATTTTCTAGTAGACTTCAGGTATGAAGATCCAAATTATGAAAATATACATTCAGAAAACCCCAGGTTCCATGCTTTCTGGATAACAGGTCCCGTACCTGAACTGTTATTATTACAGGGAATAATGTAAAGCATTTTTAAAAATAAGAATTATTTGGATAAAATAAAGTATATACAGTAAGAGACGGCAATTCTGTAATTTAGAGCTTTCTGGATAACGGGTTTCAGGATAACAAATTCCATACCTGAACTAATTAAAAAACTTTTTTCAGTTGAGGAGATACCTTGCATGTGGTAGTGTGATTACAGATACAAATTGTGTTTCAGGTGTAGTAACCAATCAGATTTCTATTTCCAACAGCAGACTATTAAATGCCACCTACCGTACTAGAACGGTTACATTCAAATTCTATTTGCACATACATTTGGAACATAATCAGCACCAGGAAAAAAAACAACACACACTTTTCTTTAATTTTAATACTTTAACTACATATTTATCTTGAAAAAATACAGACAATGCATAAATCCTAAGAGGAATGCTGGGAGCGGAGCTATACATTTGGCATTTACTGTGAGAGTAAAAAAAAATACATTTATTTTGTGCAAAAGGATGGAGCAATTTCTTATTATGCAGAGCAAAACTATTCGGAAGCCTCAGGTCTGGTCCGTTAACAGGGTAACTTTAAGATCAGACCTTCATGGAGAATAAGGACGCCCTGAACATAGAAGATAAACGCATCCTGCCTGCTGTGCTACAAAAATACAAATACAATCCATATATGTAGAAAAAAAACAAGATTTATGCAATAAACATGCACAGAGTATCAAAATGACCAAGTAAAAAAACTGCAACCTACAAAATGCATCAGTGCATGGAAGAAATATTGTAACCACACTACTTAAAGGGATTCTGTCATAATTAAACTGCAAAGAATTCACTTTACCATATAAAATATATTGTTTATACATATTTTTTTAGTTGTAATATTGGTGTGTAGGCCATCTCTTGTCATTGTGCCTGTGCTTTTGGAAAGAGCCAACACTTCATGATGGAACTGCTTTCTGGTAAGCTTTTGTTTCTCCTACTCATGTAACTGAAGGAGTCTCAGTAGACTTGGATTTTACTATTGAGTGCTATTGTTAAGTCTACCAGGGAGCTGTTATCTTGTGTCTGGGAGCTGTTATCTGGTTACCTTCCCATTGTTTTGCTGATGGGCTTCTGGGAGGAAAGAGAGGGGATTGATATCACTCGAACTTGCAGTGCAGCAGTAAAGAGTAAATAAGTTTATCAGAGCACATGCCTGAGGGCACCTGGGAAACTCACAACATGTCAGATTTCAAAATAAAATATTACAAAGTCTGTTTGCTCTTTTGAAAAATGGATTTCAGTGTATAATTCTGAAAAAAAAAAAAAAGTTTTCCCATGACAGAATCCCTTTAAAGAACCAGTAAGATTTTGGATTGAAATTAGCTTCCCATAAAATCACAGGAATAACCCATTTTGATCATCTGTGGTGCAAAGGAGTTCCAAGATTAATAAAAGGAATGGGAGAAGAATTGTAAGTATACGAATAAACGGCTATTCCGTCGGAGTATATAGGCCTGTGGAGAAAATCACCATGTGCCATTAGCAGCCATTACTCAAGGGCTAAAAATAAGTGTTAGCGGCTTCAATGGGTTACCTCAAGTTGAGAATCTTGCAAAATAATGGTGCAATTTAGTCTGGCATAAAATAAAGCCTTTATAACAGACGAGAGTCATGAATATCCTGTAAAGTATATCCTAATATACAGAGACATCATAAGCAACACTTCATGATGGAACTGCTTTCTGGTAAGCTTTTGTTTCTCCTACTCATGTAACTGAAGGAGTTGCAGTGGACTTGGATTTTACTATTGAGTGCTATTGTTAAGTCTACCAGGGAGCTGTTATCTTGTGATGAAGCTTATGATGTCATCAGTCATAACTGGTACTTCATGATGTAATGTGTCACATGACTCCCTGAAACTTGGTCATTATAAGAAAGGCAACAAAGATAAAGGTATTAGAAGTCACCACAACCGTATAAAAGCCAATCTCTTGCCTTTATATGATCATGAAAGTTTTGGGTGGTTTCTCACATTATTCGCCATATTAATACACCACTTATTATATTTTAATGGATTATTTCTGTGATCGAGATCCAAGGTTGTTCATTCACGCGTTATAAATATTTTCTACCAACCTTATTTTGGAGTAACATATTTTATATTAATGTATAACTATGCCCCTAAGGGTAAACAAAAATTAAAACAATATTAAGTTCTTTGCTTACTGGTTCTATAAACCCACATGGTGTAATGTCCCCAAGAAGAAGAACATTACTACTGTAACGTAGCATCAAGGCTAAGTGTGGCTCAAATCCATTGTTAAACACTAAACAAACATAAATAAAAGCAGGAGGCGGGGATATTGTACCATCTCAAATGCACGACTGTCAAAAAAATTCAGGTCTGACCCATTTACACTTTAAGATTAGACCGTCATGTTGTACAGGGTGCCCCGGGACAGAGCAAGTACCCACCCCGCCTGCCTCAGTACAAAAATATATAGAATACAAATACAAAAAGAGCTGTAATACTGCCTGTTAACGTGAAGCTTTCAAAAATATAATGTTTTACTTCTACCAGGGACAAGGATAAGCAGAGTGGACAGATACTAAAGGTGACCATACATGCACAGTATGTTTTCAGGAGATCATCTGCACATGTATGGTGGCCCAGTGATTCTGACCAATAGTCTGGAAATTGGACAGAAGAAGCTGTCCGGCCATTGTAGGGATCATCAAAAGTTCAGCTATGGACCATCTACCTTCTCCTAGCTATCAAATTCTTTATTCTGCTTCTCCACTGTTGAGAGACATGGGACAGAGCCAAGCCTATACCATGTGTTGACCCTCATATGCTCTCCTTCCATTTGGCCAAATCAGACGAAGAACATACCAGATTGGCCAATGTAAGGCTGCCTTACTGGCTCATCATAAATTCAGCTATAGACCATCAATCTTCTTCTAACTATCCAACCTTCTACTCTGCTTCCCCACTGCTGAGAGACATGGGGCAGAGTCAAGCAGTATTGGCACTACCAGGTGTAACATTTGCCTAACCCAGCCTTGTGTAATGATGCTTCCCTAAGGGAACTATAGCTGGTCCAGACTATAGAGTCCTGTGGCCACAAACTTCTCAGGCTATGGAAGCAAACCATCCATATAGTAGTTGAACATATAATAACTAAATTGATTTCCATTCAAAGTGGAACAAAACCTCAAAATATTTGCAAACCATAGTGCCTTAGTTACAAGGCAGAACCAACTAGGAGACCAAGCCTTCCATAGAATGAAGTCTTTGCTAGTGCCAGTGGGGATATCTAGACTTTAATTAGTAAGGTTTTTCCTGTGACATCCTTATGGCCACTGAGGGCAACCAGTGCCTCATGATATGTGCAGGAGTTTTCATATATAGCATTATTTTAAAGCAACAGGGGTTGCATGGCCTTCCCTCTCATAGAAGTATATTAGATCTATGCTCTAAGCCAGGGGTCCACAACCTTTTTTAACCCAAGAGCCACATTTAAATGTAAAAAAGGAGTTGGGGTGCAACACAAGCATGAGGCCTCTGGGAGGAACATCCAAGCGGTTGGTGAGCAATATGTTGCTCGTGAGCCACTAGTTGGGGGCCACTGCCCCTTTGCAAATATTTTTCTGGGGCTTTGTTTCACATTATTGAAGATTTTTTTAGTCACGTACGTATTATGATGGAACATCATGTAACATAGCTAATGCATAGTGTCTCCAAAAAGTGTCCTACAGAAAATGAACACCCTATACAAAATACAGCTCATCAATACCTTGAAAACAATTGGGCTTGTAACTAATGTGCCATCATCTAAGGCTGCAAGAAGGGTTCTGCCTTCTCTATCCCTTCCTTTAGGAACTTTATGTAAGTGGCGGTGGACAAATCCTCCACTCCATCGGAGAAGCTAAACATGTTGCTCTCCACCTCATCTGGCTTCAGAGATGTAATGTCCAGGAAATAATTAGCATTTATATGATGAACAATGGTTCCATTGGGAAGGCAAATCATCATCTCCACTGGAAAGTTATACTTCTCCAAATGGAGAGAAGCAAATGTGGCGTATGAGCCTTTAGTGTTTTGTAGCTCCTCAAGCTCCTTCACTAATGACCAAGTGCTAACGAAGCTCTGGTTCAGCAAAGCAAGGACGGGCAAACTCTCTAGGACAGTCTCCCGGAGAGTTCGCCCCGAACCTCAGCAAGACTGATCGTCCAGTGCACCCCAGAGCAAAACTGAGTGCACAAGTTTCTTTTCTGCTAAAGCACGGTCAAAAGCTTCTGGGAAGGGGTAGTAAGAAACTTTTTTAAATGGGTACATGGTGACCTCAAGTTTTTTGGCAGCTTCTTCAAAGGTTATCTCTGACTGCCAGGCTATATCTTCGAACACAAATTCTATAGCTTCTCCATCTGCATTCCGGCTCTCCATGACATTACCATTCTCATCATAGATCACAGATGGGACGGAGGGTCCTAAAGATTCTATTTCCATCTGTGGCAGGTAACCGATGTCAACCTCCATATTGCTGCTCTCGCTGGCTCCATACAACCACTCCATGTCGACATTCAGTGTCCGGTTGTTAGGGACAAAAAGTTTAAAGTGTCTGACGTGAGCGGCATCTTTAGAGATGATAACATTGCCAGTGAACTGACCAGGGGAGAACCAAAAAGGAAAATTTGGAGGTTCGTTAAGCTGAAACTCTGCATGAATCCGGAAAACGATATCATAGTAAAAATCGCTGATGGCTCGAATACACGCTACAGAGCCTTGAGGGGCAAACCTTGTTTTTATAAAAGGACGTGGATGAAACATGGACAAAAGTTTATGGATAATAACCTCCTTTCCTTTGGGAGGCGGGGGATAAATTCTGTTATTAGGTAGGTACCCTGTAAATATGCTTAACTCGCTAGGAATAATCCACCAAGGATTGCCCACTTCTAACTTGTTCTTCGGTGGGAGGAAGGCCTTGAATTGTCCAGCATAAAACACATTTTCAGGCAACATGGCTGTTGTCCAGTTCCGAAGTCCAGAGAGAGCATTGTGCGTGATACCCAAGAACCCTTCTTTGCTCTTTGTCATGGTCTCCATGACCAGAGGCTGGAAACGTGAAACCACAGAGAACGTCTCTCCATTCGGATCGAGAAGCTCCTCCTCTTCATAGTCGGAGGTGGTGGAAATCCCTGTGAGCTTCTCAGCGATGGGCTTAAACTCTTCAGCGCTGATGAACAGGTCCTTGTCTGTGTCCAGCGAGGAGAAAAGGAAGAGGCCCTCTGCCCCTAAAGTCCTCAATGCTGCCTCCTGCTGTCTCACCAGCTCATTATCTCTATAAATCTTAATCGCAAACATCAGGGCAATTAGCAGCAGCCAGAGGAGCAATTTCCATAGGAATTTATATGGGCGGGAGCTGGGCTTTTCTTTCTTGTTTTCTTCTTCATCCTTAGTTTCCTGTGGGGCATCATTGCTGGCGGTGGCATCTTTTTTTCTCTTCCGAAGATCAGCAGACATCCTTAGAAGGAAAAACCACAAGAGTCAAAACATACCAGGGCATTAACGACTTAAAATAATATTTTAGCCCAATTTGGTCAGTTACCGAGTAAGGCCAAGTTACTGCATGCTACTTTTTTACTGCTGCAAACAGAGTATGTTGAATAACCTAAAATATATCCTGAAAGCCAAGATATACAGGTATGGGACCGGTTATCCAGAATGCTCAGGACCTGGGGTTTTCTGGATAAGGGATCTTTCCATAGTTTGGATCTTCATACCTTAAGTCTACTAGAAAATCATGTAAACATTAAATAAACCCAATAGGCTGGTTTTGCTTCCAATAAGGATTAATTATCTTAGTTGGGATCAAGTACAAGCTACTGTTTTATTATTACAGAGAAAAAGGAAATAATTTTTAAAGGAGAACTAAACCTTAAAAATGAATAGGGCTAAAAATGCACGTTTTATATACTGAATTTATTGCACGAAGCTAAAGTTTGAGCTTGTCAATAGCAGCAATGATCCAGGACTTCAAACTTGTCACAGGGGGTCACCATCTTGGAAAGTGTCTGTGACACTCACATGCTCAGTGGGCTCTGATTGGCTGTTGAGAAGCTAAGCTTAGGGCTCGTCACCAATTATCCAGCAGAAAATGAGCTTACCCAGTAATATAAGCTGATGCTACAGGTTTGCTGATTATTAAATTCTGATGCTAATTGCACTAGTTTCTGTGCTGCCATGTAGTAATTATCTGTATTAATTACTAATCAGCCTTATATTGTGACATTTCTATTCTATGTGTACTGTATATTGTGAGTGGCTCCCTAAGCTCAGTAAGTGACAGCAGCACAGAGCATGTGCAGTGAATCAGCAGAAAAGAAGATGGGGAGCTACTGGGGCATCTTTGGAGACACAGATCTTTACTGCTAAAGGGCTGTGGTTGCCTTTGGCTGGTACAGAAGCCCAGAACATGATGTACAACATTTCATGCTACTTCTTTAGTTTAACTTTCCTTGTCCTTTAAACATTTGGATAAAATGGAGTCTATGGGAGACTGCCATTCCGCAATTCTGAGCTTTCTGGATAATGGAGCCCATACCTGTATTATGCAATGCAATTTTTTTTATCACTCTAGAATACAGCCAGCCAAACAAGCATTTAAATGCACCTAACCATAGAGCAGTTTCACATCAGTGACGTCACAATAGAGATAGGGGGTAGCCTGAGCGAAGTGTCAGACTCACAACATATAGTATATACACCTGTACACACAATATTAGATTCGCAGTACAGATAGATATAACTATAAAAAACAAGGGAAAACCATTAGGCGGGGGTGCAATGAGGCTGTGACCACAAAATACATATAGTCAACTACAAGAGTCCTCTGCACTCAACCCATTATCAATATATTTAAGACAGAGACATTTTGTGCTACTGCTACTGAAAAATGCCTTACCCTTTAAACAAAACAGGGATTGTTTGTCCATATATTGCAATATATTTAAGCTGAACAACTACGTCAAAGTGATCCCATATCTGGCCAGTCCTACACTCAATTTTCATCTGATTCATTAAGAATTCAATTGCTTCATTATACATTTTACAAAGGGACTAAGTTTTACCTGCAACTTACTTGCTGCTTTCAAAGTAAAACTCCCAAACTTGGCTGCCCTTTTATTAGACACCAGTGGGATCACCTGACTATAGCTGGGAAGTAGTGATGTGCGAGCCGACCCGGGACCCGCGGGTTTACCCGTGGGTCGTGGCGGGTTTCGGGCCGACCCCTGGATAAAATGCGTGGGTTGTGGGCGGGTGCGGGTCGAGCTCTTCTCCTGCTCTCCTGCCCGCGACCTAGTACTGCCAGCTTCCGGTGCCGAAATTTATAGACTTCCGCCTGCCCTGCCCCTTTTGTGACATCACTGCAGGGCGGGCGCGGGCCTATAAATAAAGGGGAGCTTGAAAAAGAGCCGTGCGAGGCTCGAAACGTTGCTATGCTGCCCTGCTGTTGGTAAATAAAGGCAATTTTTTACTTTATCCTGGAGTGCTGCCCATTTCGTCTCTGATTCCTGTATTTCAGTTGGGAAGGACACTGCGGAAGGTGCACCCTAGCAATTGAGAAAATTAACCAGGTGTGTGCCCCTCAAATCCTCTTTGAACTATAAATAAAGGGGAGCAGCGGGTAGGGATCGAGAAATTCTCGACCCGCACATCACTATTGGGAGGGGTGGGAGCTACAACATGGAGCTGGTCACTGCTCCTGTATATAACTATAACAAACAAGGGAAATATATATATCTCACACGCACAGAGGTATGGGACCTGTTATCCCGAATGCTCCGGATAAAAGATCTCTGGGATCTTTGTCAAGCTGCACTACCATGTTTAAAAGAAGTGCATCTTGACAAAGGTCAACCTTGATCCAAGACCCGGGAAGTGGATAATAAGTGTTGACCCCTAAGCTCAGCAGCAGCTCACTGAGCATGTGCAGTGCCTCAGACACACAAAAGAAGATGGGGAGCTGCTGGGGAATCATTACTGTTATAGGGCTGTGGAATAGTGATCTGCAGGTCGAAGCCCGAAGCCCGACCTCCCTCCACCCACACCCCGGCTTCATCTTATAGACACGAGCCAACCTGCCCCGCCAATGACGTCACAAAAGGGGCGGGGCAAGCAGGCGCGTGGCTATAAAGCCGGAAGTCGGCAGTTGAAGGTGGCGATCGGGGAGAGCAGGAGAAGAGCTCAAACCCACACCCACCTGTGAAGAGGAGTGTGAGGTCGGCCCAACTTGCGGGTATCTCATCGGCCCACAAATCACTACTGCGGAACCTCTGGGCTGGTACAGTACATTCAATATAAAAAAATACAACATTTCTAGCCATTATAGTTTTAAGGCTTTAGTTCTCCTTTAAAATCCACACCTGCAGCTCAGCTAGCTAAGAATCAGATCAGAATATTTCCAGGTTCTATCAATTTAAAAATGTGTTTAAACTGCCCGAGTGAAACACGTAAAGCACTGATGGTAATAGAGAGAAGCCAATCTGATTTGTATTCCAAGGGAGCGTAGAGCCATTTCTTGCAGGATTAACCGATCCCTTCTCATTCCATTGCACTGGGGCTGCATGTGGGTCTCTCAGGAGATAATCAGAGCTGCTGCATATTTATTTAACCAGTAACAAGCTCACTGCAATTAACACCGAGCGTTGGAAATCAAATGTTTAAAACTTAGTCGCCTTCGATTAAAGTTTCTAATTCCAGCTTTCAGTGGCCAGAGGAGGATGCTGGGAATTGTAGTTTTCAACACCTGGCAAAGAGCACATAATGGGGCTCATTTATCAACACTGGGCAAATTTGCCCATGGGCAGTTACCTAAAGCAACCAATCAGTGATGCAAGTAGAACAATGAATGCAGCAATTTGATTGGTTGCCATAGGTTACTGCCCATGTGCAAATTTGCCCAGCATTGATAAATGACCCCCAATATGTTCAGAAATACCTAAACAAGCCGGCTGCTTTTATAATAGGTAATACGGGTAAGTGCCGACTGTTTTCCATCCTCTAACGCAGGGACAAAATGACTTCATTGATCAACAGACAGACAGACAGTCAGTTAGGGGTCCTGTGACCATATAAAGGCACAAGGCTGCAGGCAGAGTTATACAGGGAACTCTGAGTATCACTCATGTATTATAAGGGATAATGTACCCCCTACTGTAAATGATAAGGATATTAGAAGTCACTGAGGGGTTGTTCTGTGACCATATAAAGGCACAAGGCTGCAGGCTGAGTTATACAGGGAACTCTGAGTATCACTCATGTATTATAAGGGATAATGTACCCCCTACTGTAAATGATAAGGATATTAGAAGTCACTGAGGGTTCTGTGACCATATAAAGGCACAAGGCTGCAGGCTGAGTTATACAGGGAACTCTGAGTATCACTCATGTATTATAAGGGATAATGTACCCCCTACTGTAAATAATAAGGATATTAGAAGTCACTGAGCAGTTGTTCTGTGACCATATAAAGGCACAAGGCTGCAGGCTGAGTTATACAGGGAATTCGGAGTATCACTCATGTATTATAAGGGATAATGTACCCCCTACTGTAAATGATAAGGATATTAGAAGTCACTGAGGGGTTCTATGACCATATAAAGGCACAAGGCTGCAGGCTGAGTTATACAGGGAACTCTGAGTATCACTCATGTATTATAAGGGATAATGTACCCCCTACTGTAAATGATAAGGAGATTAGAAGTCACTGAGGGTTCTGTGACCATATAAAGGCACAAGGCTGCAGGCTGAGTTATACAGGGAACTCTGAGTATCACTCATGTATTATAAGGGATAATGTACCCCCTACTGTAAATGATAAGGATATTGGAAGTCACTGAGGGGTTCTATGACCATATAAAGGCACAAGGCTGCAGGCTGAGTTATTCAGGGAACTCTGAGTATCACTCATGTATTATAAGGGATAATGTACCCCCTACTGTAAATGATAAGGATATTAGAAGTCACTGAGGGTTCTGTGACCATATAAAGGCACAAGGCTGCAGGCTGAGTTATACAGGGAACTCTGAGTATCACTCATGTATTATAAGGGATAATGTACCCCCTACTGTAAATGATAAGGATATTGGAAGTCACTGAGGGGTTCTATGACCATATAAAGGCACAAGGCTGCAGGCTGAGTTATTCAGGGAACTCTGAGTATCACTCATGTATTATAAGGGATAATGTACCCCCTACTGTAAATGATAAGGATATTAGAAGTCACTGAGGGTTCTGTGACCATATAAAGGCACAAGGCTGCAGGCTGAGTTATACAGGGAACTCTGAGTATCACTCATGTATTATAAGGGATAATGTACCCCCTACTGTAAATGATAAGGAGATTAGAAGTCACTGAGCAGTTGTTCTGTGACCATATAAAGGCACAAGGCTGCAGGCTGAGTTATACAGGGAACTCTGAGTATCACTCATGTATTATAAGGGATAATGTACCCCCTACTGTAAATGATAAGGATATTGGAAGTCACTGAGGGGTTCTATGACCATATAAAGGCACAAGGCTGCAGGCTGAGTTATACAGGGAACATTGTACATCTGCTGAATTTGTGAATAGACAGAACAGTGGAGGACCAGGACAGTAACACTTCTTCAGTCCATCACAAATAACTATGAATACAATACAAATGTACTTATCATGTCAATTAAATGACATGTCATGCTGAACATAAAGTACCTCTGCATTAGAATAAAGTGCTGGGTACATAATGACACAATAAAGCTTTCTATACATTGGGAATGAATGCAGCTCAGTCAGGCAATACAAAGTGAGAGTGAAATAAACGGAGAGGCTGAGAGCTCCTGTATCCCGGGGGCAGGAGACACAATCAATAGCACTGACCTGCGATGAAGGGTTTAATGGAAATTGAAGGAGTCGGAATAAGAGATAAAAATGCAATTTACCAATTGTTGTTCCTAAGATATAAACCTATGCACATTCCTAGTCTTGAATTTGGGGTATTACAGGTATGGGATCCGTTACCCGGAAACCTGTTATCCAGAAAGCTCTAAATTACGGAAAGGCTGTCTCCTATAGACCCCATTGTATCCAAATAATTAATTTTTAAAAATGATTTCCTTTCTCTGTGTAACAATAAAACAGTAGCTTGTACTTGATCCCAACTAAGATATAATTAATCCTTATTGGAGGCAAAACCAGCCTATTGGGTTTATTTATTGTTTACATGATTTTCTAGTATTAAGGTATGAAGATCCTAATTACAGAAAGATCCATTATCCAGAAACCCCCAGGTCCCAAGCATTCTGGATAACAGGTCCCATACCAGTGTTATTATTTAAGGGGTTGTTCACCTTTGAGATAACTTTAAGTATGATGTACAGAGTGATATTCTGATACAATTTGCAATTTGTTTTCATTTTTTATTATGGACAGTTTGTGTTATTTAGCTTTTTATTCAACAGCTCTTGAATTTGCATCTTAAAGGAGAAGGAAAGCTACTGAAGCAGTTTATTGGCAATAGATTAGCCACAATAGTGCAAGCTATAAGACTATATTTATTCTGCAAAATGCTTTACCATACCTGAGTAAACAGCTCTAGAAGCTCTCTGTTTGTTTACGATAGCAGCTGCCATATTAGCTTGGTGTGACATCACTTCCTGCTCACTCATAGCTCTGGGCTCAGATTACAGCAAGGAAGGGGGGAAAAGGGGAGGGAGAGAGAGAGAGCAAACTGAGCATGCTCACGCCCTGGGCAAGGAGGTTTAAGCTGAAAACAGGAAGTCTGATACAGAAGCCCATGAGTACACAATAGAAGGAAAGAAATGTGCTGTTTCTTTTGACAGAGGACTCAGAGCAGCATTGCTTTGAGGGTTTACTCGTGTATTTATATAGACCTTTCTGATAAAGCTTACTTAGTTTTATCCTTTCCTTCTCCTTTAAGCAATCTGGTAACTAGGGTCCAAATTCCCCTAACAACCATGCATTGATTTGAATAAGAGACTGGAATATGAATAGGTGAGGCCTGAATAGAAAGATGAGTAATAAAAAGTAACAATACATTTGTAGCCTTACAGAGCATTTGTTTTTAAGACGAGAGTCAGCGACCCCCATTTGAAAGATTCAGAAGAAAAAGGCAAACAACTTAAAAGTTCCTTAAAGGTGAACTTCCCCTTTAACATGTATTTTTGAGCACCAACATATTCCGCAGCAATGTACAATAAATGAGTTCATACAAAGACCATACAGAATTACATACAGTACATAGTGACCAGTAACCAATACAAAAGGTAAAAAGGGCCCTGCCCAGAAGAGCTTACAATCTAGCTTAAAGCTGGCTACATTATTGGGGTCAAAGAATGGGGTATAACAGTGATATGCCTGTAGTAATGGAAGCTGCTGTCAGAATATAGTGTATATACAGCAAGGCAAGCGGCTTTTCGGTGGGGCTACCGATTATAAAACAGCTGGAGACGTGCAAATTGTAATGAACACAATGAGCCCCCATGGCATTTTGTCCCCGCCCCAAACAAAAGCAAAACCAGCTGCTAATCTCCTTCCAAGCACTGCCAGGAAGGGCCTGTGAGCTTCTGCAGCAGCTCAGACTGTAGGGTTCCTATGAGCATATGTGGCCCTTTAAAGGGGTTGTGCACCTTTAAATTAACTCTTAATATGATGAATAGAAAAATATTTGGAGACCATTTTACTATTACTGTTTTTGAGTTATTTAGCTCTTTATTCCGCTGCTCTCCAGTTTGTAAATTCAGCAATGTGGTTGCTAGGGTCCGAATTCCCCTAGCAACCATGCACTGACGTGAATAAGAGACTGGAATATGAATAGGAGAGGCCTGAATAGAAAGACGAGGAATAAAAAGTAGCAATAAGAATACATTTGTAGCCTTACAGAGCATTTGTTTTTTTTCAGACGGGGTCAGCGACCCCCTTTTGAAAGCTGGAAAGAGTCAGAAGAAGAAGGCAAATTATTCAAAAACTATAAAGAAAAAATGAAGGGCAATTGAAAAGTTGCTTAGAAGTGGCCTTTCTATAAGATACTGAATGTTAAACTCCTTTCAGTGCTCTGGACATAGAGTGGTACCTGAGGGTGGGGGAGGAGTTGCTACCGAGAGCCCAGAGATGTGGGGGACCCCAGGGCAGGAGAATAGGGGCCCCTCAGCACAGGGCAGGGAGCTCTTGAATGTAACTGTATTTCTCTGCTGTTATTGCACTGACCTGAATGTATAGATTGTACAGCACTGAGTATACACGTAGCACTATAGAAATAACATTACACATATACATAACTATACACAGAGCAGCTCTCACTCACACTACTACTCACCTCCTCCACTCCCAGCACACTGAGCCCTGCAGCCTCTACTCCAGCCCTTCCATCTGCCACAGGGAAAGCCCCATATATCCCCCCTCACTAAATCTGCCCCCCAGAGACACAGCTCAGCCTCCCATATACTCCTTACCACCCACTCCCGCCTAATAGAACATCTTCCGGTGTTACAGGGCAGAGAAACAATCGCACTCCCAAAAACAACAGATCTCATCCCCCCCTCCACAGCCAGTGCAATGGTATATCCCAATGCTGGAGGCGTGCTTCCAGATGCTTAACCCCTGCAGTACTGCGGAGCACCAATGAGCTTTCCCTGGGATTTCCAGCTGTATTTTTTTTATTTAGTTGGGATGTTTGGGGAAAGGAAAAGTGACTGCGCATAAGATGAAAGGGGATACAAACAGACAAATGAAAGAAAATGTAATTCTGAGTATCTTTTAAATTTACTAGTGAATGTAACCACAACTGGAAATAGAAAATGTATTGTTTGTTCCTTTCTGCACTGCTGGTTCTGTCTATTGGAAAAATGTAGCAGCTGGCTTCTTTTAGGACAGATACACACACTCAGATTTGGGGAGATTAGTCACCCAGCGACAAATCGCCTCTTCTTCGTAGCGACTCCCCGCTGGCTAGAATGTAAATCGCCTGCCGGGTGGTAATCGGTGTGCTTCATTTTCCGAAGTCACCCAAAGTTACCTCACGGGGAAACTTCGGGCGACTTCGGAAAACGCATCGTTCTGAGTGCCATCCCGCTGGGGATTTAGATTCTAGCCAGTGGGAGGCAGTTCGGGGAGATTAGTCGCCCTGAAGAAGAGGTTTATCGTCGGGTGACTACACTACTACTACTATACCTGATAGGCTGAAGGCAGGAAGCGCCTCCACTGGGTTTTAAAGGGAATGTCAACACAAAAATATTTTTTTCCGGAATAAAAAAAAAGAAGATTCTAAGTAACTTTGCAATATACATTTACAAATGTTCTATGTTTTTTATGTTATTTACATATGTATATGTATTACCTGTCTGTCTTTGTCTATTCTCTGCACCGGTGGTTCAGACTGTTGATACAATGTAAGACAAGGCAGCTGATTTTGTCTTTGCTGCTGGGGAACTAAGACTTTTGCAACTTTGTTTAATCAGTAACAACCGAGAGTTAAGCACATACTTCTTTCAATAGCAACTGTTTTACGAATAACTTTAAAAGCATTGGACATTTTTAATAAATGTATACTGGAAAGTTGCTTAGAATTATGTTTTATTTTATTAGGCACTTATTTATCTTGGGGTTGACTTGCCCTTTAAAGGAGAAGCAAACCCAAAAGTTAAAAAAACCCTACCCCCCTACCCTACATAGACCCCCCTCCCTCCTCCCCCAGCCTAAGTGTTACCCCGGGCAAATGCCCCTAACGTTTTACTTACCCCTCGGTGCAGATTCAGGCATCAGAGTTCACGGACGCTATTTTCAGCCGCTTCGCTAATCTTCGGCATGAGAGTGACGCTTTGGCAATTTTTCGTGAGTTTAGGCACATGCGCAGTTGTCGCGAAACAGAAAATTGCTCCAACTGCGCATGCGCCGATCCTCCATCTCATTACGAAGATTTCCGTAGAGAAGATGGCGCCCGTGAACTCCGCTGGACATAGTCTGCACCGAGGGGTAAGTAAAGACTTAGGGGCATTTGCCCGGGGCAACACTTAGGCTGGGGGAGAGGAGTCTATGTAGCTGAGGGTTTTTTTAACTTTTGGGTTTGCTTCTCCTTTAAATAAGAGTCAATGTAGCTATAATGTAGGTTATTGATCACCCCCTCCACAAAGAGAACTTCACAGGGGCCAATTAGGGGGTTGTATAAAAAAATGCGCTCAGTGGTGTAACTTACTGCCCCCGGGCCCCCTCCACCCCTCACTAGCATTTAGGCACATGATTTTACCCCATGCAAAGTTCTACGCCCCCAGTAGTTACACCACCAAAATAACTTTTTAGAAGGATTGTGGGAGTTGTAGTCCAGTCACAGTTGGAGGCTTTCGGGATAGACCTCTCGGAATTATGTTACTTCCCTCTTTGTTATTGACAACTCTGCTCACCTACTATAGGTTGATTCTGACTATGCAAAAGTCCCCAAAGTGTTAAATACCCCCTGTGTTAGCACCTGGCCATCAAGTCCCAAAATCGGAGTAAATATGTAACATCCGGGTTGTAGCTGATTAAGGGCTCTTACTCACGAGCGTTTTTACCTGCACTCCCCTGCGTTCCGTTTTTCGGCGTTCAGCCGCAGGGGAGCGCAGGAATAGACGCATTTCATTTTTTCAAATGGGGCTGTACTCACACAGGCGCATGTAGGCGCCGAACGCAGGAAAAATGCAGCATGTTGTGTCTCAACCTGCGTTCGGCGCCTACATGCGCCTGTGTGAGTACAGCCCCATTTGAAAAAATGAAATGCATCTATTCCTGCGCTCCCCTGCGGCTGAACGCCGAAAAGCGGAACGCAGGGGAGCGCAGGTAAAAACGCTCGTGAGTAAGAGCCCTTAGAAGCAAATTAAACCCCATATCAAACTAAATTTGCTTCTTTGGGATAGAGGGGATATTAGCACCTGGTAACCAATAAGAAGTCTGCTTTCATTGTTATATCTGCAGTTGGCTGGAAATACATAATCACTGATTGGTTGCTATGTGTTACTGCTCAAGTGCAAATATTCCTAGTGTCTATAAATGAGCTCCTGTCGGTTGCACCCTTTGCACTTTGTTTTTGCACTTTTTTTGCACCGGGTAATGAAACACAGCTTGGGCTTCAATGGAAAAAAAATTGTTTTTAGGGATGGGACTGGTCACTCTCTCCTGATGTAGGAGACAAAGTACTTGGTCTGCCCAAAAGGCCTGCAGCTAGGGAGCCCCAGCATTTGCACCCCAAGCTGATCTGGGCATTTTAACAAATAGGCTCCTCCTCTTTGAGACCTTGGCTCCTGTGGGTGTATTGGTAGGAGGGGTCGGAGATAAAGGGGCCATCCTTGGATAACGGGACCTAAAATCTCTATTTTATTGTAGGCTTTTTGGCTGAGTGACCTGGAGTTGGACTTTTTTTTTTTTTTTTTTTTTTAAAGACCCTTGTTTTGCACACTTATTTTTCTAGTGTTTTTGATGCAGTTCAAATAAAAAGAAGTGCAGAAGTCAATAAGACCAGTCCCTGGCTCTATACTGATGTGTTGATCTATATCAGTAAGCCTGTTTTCTCTCCATTGATAAACTGACTCTTGGAACAACCTATCAGCACTCAGATCTCCTCCAGCGCTGTTAATCAGCTGCTATATTGTTACAGGAGTCAGAACTAGCAGTGCAAAGAATTTAAAAAAAAGGGATCAAATAAACGGGAAAGTGTTGATCAGAGGACAAGATGGCAGAGAGCGAGTGAGAAAACACAGAGTCCGCTTCCCTCTGAGCTGCAGGGGGAACATTCCACGTTGGAACTATGTCATGTACTAATGGGAGTTCTGGCCTGTAAATTCCCCATTCATTCAAAGGGCAGGGCAACATCTGGATGCTATTCACACCCTGACTTCAGTGCAATCACTATGGTATTCCTGAGAACTCGCCTGCTGGGGAGGAACTGGAGTCAGATTTACACACATTGAATCTACACACTGTATAATAAAAGTCCTTTTTAAATTAAGCATGAAATCCAAATTTTTTTTTTATTAAAACATCCATACCCGTTATAAACTTGTTAAAAATGCTCTGCTGTCAATCATATATTCCCTGCCTCTTTAATAACAGTGTTAACAAAATGGCTGCTTCCTACTTGCTGTGATAGTGAATTCCAAGACAAAAAAACCTCCTTCTGTTAACATTCCAAGCCCTTCACTCTGCTCCTCACTACATTTCTTCTCGTCTCACTATACGTTCCTTGTTGTCTTCTCCGCTCCTCTCAGAGCCCCTTCTCCTCACATCATCCTCATCCACTGGCACCTCTCATCTCAAACCCTTCCATCTCGCTGCTCCTTCCCTCTAGAATTCCGTCCCTCAATTCCTCCATAAGGAATCCTCTCTTAATCTCTTCAAGAAAAAAAAAAAAGTCTACATTTTGGATCACTAGAACATTAGCCTATGTCTACAGTATATATGTATATTTATTGTCTGACTTGTCCTCCCTGTGTGTACTTTGCAAATAAAGTTATACATACATTTGCCGGCACTAATGGGAAGTGCATAAAACTGGCATGGAAAGCAGTGAGCCCTCCAGCTGTTATAAGTCACCCACTCACAGCAGTGCATCACTCTAGAAGCAGACACAGTCACTAGGGTGCCACCTTTTCTGGAAAAAAATACCGGCCTTCCTATATATTTATCTTTATTCCCTAATAATAACATTGGGATCACTGACCTTCCTATATATTTATCTTTATTCCCTAATAATAACATTGGGATCACTGACCTTCCTATATATTTATCTTTATTCCCTATTAATAACATTGGGATCACTGACCTTCCTATATATTTATCTTTATTCCCTATTAATAACATTGGGATCACTGACCTTCCTATATATTTATCTTTATTCCCTATTAATAACATTGGGATCACTGACCTTCCTATATATTTATCTTTATTCCCTAATAATAACATTGGGATCACTGACCTTCCTATATATTTATCTTTATTCCCTATTAATAACATTGGGATCACTGACCTTCCTATATATTTATCTTTATTCCCTATTAATAACATTGGGATCACTGACCTTCCTATATATTTATCTTTATTCCCTATTAATAACATTGGGATCACTGACCTTCCTATATATTTATCTTTATTCCCTATTAATAACATTGGGATCACTGACCTTCCTATATATTTATCTTTATTCCCTATTAATAACATTGGGATCACTGACCTTCCTATATATTTATCTTTATTCCCTATTAATAACATTGGGATCATATCACTGACCTTCCTATATATTTATCTTTATTCCTATTAATAACATTGGGATCACTGACCTTCCCATATATTTATCTTTATTCCCTATTAATAACATTGGGATCACTGACCTTCCTATATATTTATCTTTATTCCCTATTAATAACATTGGGATCACTGGCCTTCCTATATATTTATCTTTATTCCCTATTAATAACATTGGGATCACTGACCTTCCCATATATTTATCTTTATTCCCTATTAATAACATTGGGATCACTGACCTTCCCATATATTTATCTTTATTCCCTATTAATAGTAACAGGCTTTAAATGATTTACAACCTTGTGTGAGACTCACACTAAATCCTACCCAGTGTACAATCCCTATTCCCCCTCGCAAGAAAAGGAACGAGCGATGGAAATTGTAGATGAATTTATTGTGAGCAGCAATTTCTACAGCAAAATCACGGATGAAAATAAAAAGAAACATTTCCAGTGGTTGTACAGAGAATATTGTGGATTTTATCGCTTTGCTTGGCCTTCCAGCAGATCTTTGGCTTCATTAATCTTGGCTGCCAGGTACGGAGATCCACCTACACAGAGAGATTGACAAGTGAGGAAGCCAAACGTTGATTAAATCTGCACCAACAATGTTGGCTAATCCATTCGTACATAATGGTACAGTCATCTAGTGGCCAGGAACAGATGCTGCAGTTCTGTACAAGTCTCTGGAGAGTGATGCTCTTATTAATAACTACACATACAAACATGCTGAAGGAATTCTGCAAGCAGCTGGATTATTAGCCGAAAGTACAAAGCTCATTAAATCAGTACATGGATTGGACCCTGTAGCACTACAGATGAGTGCAAAGAGAAAGCAAAGAGTCCACTGAAAGGGGTTGCTGGTAGGAAACAGTCATTGAGAAACATTGTTTATCAGCATTATCCAACATGCCTCCCATGGCAGCAATAGACTGTGAGAGGGTGCTGGGAGTTGCAGGCCATGTTATACAAACAGGTCCCAGACAGGGTCATTCTTTAAAGGGGTTGTTCACCTTCCAAACACTTTTTTTTTTTTCATTTTCAGATTGTTGCCCAGAAATAAAGACTTTTTTCAATTACTTTCCATTATTTATTTTTTACTGTTTTTCCAAAATCTAAGCGTAAAGTTGAATGTCCCCGTCTCTGGTGAGTCTGACAGCTCAGTAATTCAGACTCTGTTACAATTTTACAACATTTAGTTGATCCATTTCTCAGCAGCATCTCTGGAGTATCAGCAACTATTGTATCAAGTCTAACAGCTGCCTGTAATGAAACCCAGAGATTCTGCTCAGCAGGGACAAAGATAAGAAATGTATCAATTTAGAACAGTTTACAGGGTCGGCGACCCCCCCTCCCAGTGCTGCTTTAGAAAGTGAAAAAAGACACTTTACACCTCAATATTGGAAAAACTGTGATACATAGAAAATAGAAAGTAATTGGAAAAAGTCGTTATTTCTAGTCATCTATCGGAAAACAACTAGTTGTTTGAAGGTGAACCACCCCTTTAACTAAACGTTTGTAGTTATTTTTTTTGCACTCACTTCTGACTAATTACTCACCTGTGTAAATGACATGGGGGCTGATTCCCTAAAGGTCGTTATTCCTTAATGCACAGTTTTGTGCGCCATTTAAGACGTGTTATTAAAGGAACGATTCATCAAAGTATTTTCGCATGCGCGAATAGACATATCGCAAGCGGTAATTCTACTTTTCTGCACGGCGGTATTCTAATGGCATTGCCATACTTACAGAATAGAATTAATCTGAACGCAATATTCATCTTTAAAAACATCTTTTAAGCGATAAAAGCATAAAATAGTGCAATAATTATTTTGAAATTTAACACCTCCTAGGAGTAGGTGTTACTACACAACATCAGAAGGATTAGTAGAGGGAGATGTAGTGAGGAGCTGTAGGGCAGCAATTAAAGACCTTTATGAGGAGCTGGAGACTTACCTACAGCCACTGACACATTTTCATGATCCCTTGGGCAGATCCAGAATGCACTATGTTCTGTGTCATAGAATTATATTAAGTTTCTCAGGGAAAGGAATGACTAGAATACGGTCAAAAGAGACTTCTACTCTGCCAGTGGCCTCCTGAATGTCTTAGATGCTATACATTGCACTAATGACATGGGACTATAGCAAATGTCCTAAAATACTGCACAAAATAACGCATGCCCTAAAATATCGCATACAATTAAAATGAAGGTAAAAATATCACTTCTTAAATTAGACAAGTGAGCTTTTAGTGAATCGATTGTTAATTCTAAAAATATAAGACGTGATACCATTTTTACACCATGCTATAAATAACACTCACTTTATCGACCTTTAGCCCCACAGCCCCACAGCCTCATAAACATTTTGCCATTAGGCTGCTGTGTCTGGCACTAGAGATGCGTCTCTAAAACCTGAAAACCTGCAGAATCCTTCCCCTCTCTCTGCCTGTCACCTTAATGTGGCGGCTTCTCCATTTATAGGCATGCACTTGCCCCGCCCACTTTTGTGATGTCAGCGATGGGCAGGTTTGGGAGCGGGTCTAGAAATAGAACGGCAATGCCAGGTTGGGAGGCTTCGGGTCAATTTTTTCCTGCATATCACTACCTTGCAGGATGTACAGCCACCATGACAGTGCTAAACCTTCCTTTTCACCCCCATTCCATGGGATCACGCTTTCCAAAACCTTGTTCCAGTGAATATGGATCATGGACAATAAATGATTGGCACAAGTTGCACAAGGCACGTCTTGCTCTTCATGGCACAGGGACTATTGCCCAACCTATATCAGCACTCTCTGTCCAGCCATTAGCCGTTCTTATTATTATTATACCCTTATTATTATTATACCCTTATTATTATTATACCCTCCCCAGAGCATTGAGACAAGCTGCCTTTCAGAATTCATTGGCTGGTGTAGGAGGTTTACATTAATATGCTCAGCTTGATAAGTATATGGACGTGGCTCCTGCATCAAGCAAACAGAATGCCGACTTATACCACTTTGCATTATAATGAGCACCAGGCAGATCAGACAGTTAACAGCTTATTGGCCCATGTAGGCAGAGCATCAATAGGTCTGTATGCCTACTTTTTAATATTTATGCTGAATAAAGAGTGATTTTTTAACTTTGAGAGAATGATTTGGAATATATTTTTGGATTTTGACTTAAGTGCCCTTTAGAGTTGGGGGCTATATTTTTTGGCCCTTTCTTGACAGGCCTTTATAGATTGCAGCAGTTGACTAATATCCATGTATGGGGCCCACTGATAGGCTGGCCAGATGTTCATTAGACAGCTTTAACAATCCCATCAGGCACAGAGCGGATCTGTGATGATATGATCTTTGTCTGATCCAGTGTGTTTTATATCCCCGGGAGAAAAAGTTTTTTGCCGCACACCACTTACTTTCTTGCTGGGTGCATCCGTATCCCTGGCTGCTTCCACGCCAATTGTTACAACAAATGTATATCCAAAGTGGAAAGGAGCACACCAGAATAAGCAGGCAATGCCTTAGATCATTTGCAGATTTATTGAGTACACAAGCTTTCGGGACACAACCCCACCTGAGGAAGGGGTTGTGTCCCCGAAAGCTTGTGTACTCAATAAATCTGCAAATGATCTAAGGCATTGCCTGCTTATTCTGGTGTGCTCCTTCCCACTTTGGATATACATTTGTTATATCCCCGGGGCCAAAGATTAGATCAGATCAGTTTAGCCTGAACATGGGTGACCCAGATCTAGAGAATTTGCCCAATGAGTGGATGCCGCAATGTATCTAGGGATAGGTGAGTTTTTTTGCCTTGTTTCGCCATGGAAATGAAGCCCATAGACGTGTATGGCGGTGTGCGTCAAAAAAAAAATTTCGCTGCGCGACAATTTTTTTGACGCCCATAGACTTTAATGGGCGACAATTCGCCTGCAGCGAATTTTTGCCAAAACGAAACGGCTCAGATTCGCCCATCCGTAATTGTATCACATCATTTAGACTGCAAGGGACATGCTGCCAGAATGCATCTCATTACATTGGCTTTCATTTTATTCCTTCATATTAGATCCGTGAGCTAGTGAAGAGGAGATCTCTGGTTACCTTTGTCTGGATGATTGAGCAGCATAATCCGCCGGTGAGCTTCCCTTATCTTTACTTTGTTGGCGGTTGGGCTGGAATGAACAAAAGGACATGAAATTGTTTTTCATTTGTCGTTTTTGAGTTATTTCGCTTTTTATTCTGCAGCTCTCCAGTTTGCAGTTTCTGCAGTCTGGTGGCTACGGTCCAAATGACCCCATGCACTGATTTAAATAAGAGGCTGGAATATGAATAGGAGAGGCCTGAATAGAAAGATGAGTAATAAAAAGTAGCTATAACAATAAATTTGTAGCCTTACAGAGCTTGTTTTTTAGGTGGGGTCAGTGACCCCCATTTGAAAGCTGGAAAGAGTTAGAAGGCAAATAATCCAAAAACTATAAAAAAGAAAAAATTAGGGATGCATCGAATCCAGGATTCAGTTTTTTTTCAGCAGGATTCGGCTGTATCCTTCTGCCCAGCCGAACGCAGGAGAAGAAGTCAACCCGCACCCGCCCGAACCCGCGGGTATCAGGTGGGCCCGCACATCACTAGTCAGAATCTTAGTCTCCATTCATGGCTGGTAGAAGGGTATCAAAGTTAGGGGCAGATTTATCAAGGGTCGAATTGAAAATTCGAAATTAAAATTTTCTAATTTTCTTATGGTCAAAACTGTCAAAATTTAGGGATGCATCGAATCCAGGATTTGGTTCGGGATTCGGCCGAATCCTTCTGCCCAGCCGAACTGAATCCTTATTTGCATATGCAAATTAGGGGCCGGGAGGGAAATCAAGTGACTTTTTGTCACAAAACACGGAAGCAAAATATGTTTTCCCCTTCCCACCCCTAATTTGCATATGCAAATTAGGATTAGGTTCGGTATTCGGACGAATCTTTACCAAAGGATTCGTAGGTTCGGCCGAATCCAAAATAGTGGATTTGGTGCATCCCTAGTCAGAATTAAACTAGGGAATTATTCTAATTCCATTAGAGTTTAGATTTTCGAGATGTATTATAATCTGGCCCTTAATCAACTTGAATTAGACTATTCGCCACCTAAAACCTGCCAAATTGCTGTTTAAGTCAATGGGAGAGGTCCTGGGATCAATTAGGAGTTGTTTGCAGCCTGACATTCGAGTTTTTTTCGGAGAAAAATCTCGAATCAAGTTTTTAAAATTCCAATCGAATTCAAGTCGAGTTTTCGTGGCAATTGCATTCATCCGAGTTTAAAAAATTAGATTTTTTCGATAAATTTTGATTAAAAACTCACATCAATTCAAAATTCAACCTTAAATAAATGCGCCTCCCAGTGTATATCAGCCTATAGCTTACCTGATTCCCAGTACTAATGACGCTTCTCGTTTGTTCATCTTGGGTTCAAAGCCGCCTTTATAATAACCACCAAAAGCCTGAATCAACGACAAAATGAGGGAGGTGGATTGATCTCTTCAGAATTATAACTGAACACAGCACATCATAATAAAGAGAAAATGCAGTTGGTCCGAGATCGAGTCCATGGCTGTTTTAGGCTACAGCTATTGTGTACCAATGTGCAGTGACTGCATGTTTAGAACTGGTTTCTCATTCTCAATGCAGGCCCCACACTCTCAGAACTGTTAAAGGAACAGTAACACCAAAAAAAAAAAATTGCGTTTGCTTCAGAAACTCTATTATAGTTTATATAAACAAGTTGCTGTGTAGCCATGGGGGCAGCCATTCAAGCACAGGATACACAGTAGATAACAGATAAGTACTACTATAGTTTATATAAACAAGCTGCTGTGTAGCCATGGGGGCAGCCATTCAAGCACAGGATACACAGTAGATAACATAAGTACTACTATAGTTTATATAAACAAGCTGCTGTGTAGCCATGGGGGCAGCCATTCAAGCACAGGATACACAGTAGATAACAGATAAATTCTGAAGAATCCTATACTAAATAACTTATCTGTTATCTATTGTCATTCCTTTGAAACACTTTCATTTTTGCTGCCGTTACTGTTTCTTTAAGATGCGATTCACACATTGGCCCGAACCAATAGCTGTAAGGCACGTGTCTGTGTGTGAAGGGACAGCCGTCAAAGAGTTAAATGGATCTGCGTGGGGCTCAGGGTATGTACAGCTTAAGTTACGGGATACAGAGGGGCTCCATCTTTATAAATGTGACAAATGTTACCGTTTTGGGCAGGGTCTGGAGAGCTTGCTTCACTTGTGGCTCCATATGCTTCATGGCTTGCAAGGCATAGCGACCTTAAACACAGAAATACACGTCTGTCACTTACAAGCAAAACAGAATCCATTCCAACAGGTTTAGGTTGTCTTATTAACCTGTGGCTGTACCAAATATGGCTGACCTACAATTGTCAGGATTACACAGACTGACTGCTGTTCAGGGATACTGGGAGTTGTAGTAGTTCCACAGGTTGTGCACCCTTGTCCTTAATGAATAGGTACCTGAGCACATCTGCCCCTGCAGGGAAGTTGTATAAAATATCACACAAAGGATTCTGACTGCTGCTGCCATCAGGCTAAAAACAACAGCAGTCGAACAGTGACCTGGGGGTGTCTGTGCCTTTAATTCTACATATGCATCTTTTCCATATGGAATGAGTGGACTGTGCACTGATAATAAATAGGGCAGTCAGTGGGGGTCATTTATCAAAACTGGGCAAATTTGCCCATGGGCAGTAACCAATCAGATTGCTGCATTTATTGTTCTACAAAAAGCTAATCACTGATTGGCAGCTATAGGTATAGGTTGCTACAGGTAACTTATTTGTCCAGTGTTGATAATGAGCCCCAGCGTGTAGAGCCAATAGACAAAGCACAAATCTTTCAGTTCTACTAACCTGCAAAGCCTGCAACGGCGATGGTCAGCCCAGCAGCTATCATTGTACTCGCCTGCAAAGAGAATGAGCACTGTAAATAGAATGGCCACCTTCCTCCTTATTAAAGGAACAGTAACATCAAAAATAAGGGTTTTTAAGTAATAAAAATATAATACAGTGTTGCCCTGCACTGGTAAAACTGATGTGTTTACTTCAGAAACACTACTATAGTTTATATAAATAAGCTGCTGTGTAGCTATGGGGGCAGCCATTCAAGCACAGGATACACAGTAGATAACAGATAAGTACTACTATAGTTTATATAAACAAGCTGCTGTGTAGCCATGGGGGCAGCCATTCAAGCACAGGATACACAGTAGATAACAGATAAGTACTACTATAGTTTATATAAACAAGCTATGTGTAGCCATGGGAGCAGCCATTCAAGCACAGGATACACAGTAGATAACAGATAAGTACTACTATAGTTTATATAAACAAGCTGCTGTGTAGCCATGGGAGCAGCCATTGAAGCACAGGATACACAGTAGATAATAGATAAGTACTACTATAGTTTATATAAACAAGCTGCTGTGTAGCCATGGGGGCAGCCATTCAAGCACAGGATACACAGTAGATAACAGATAAGTACTACTATAGTTTATATAAACAAGCTGCTGTGTAGCCATGGGGGCAGCCATTCAAGCACAGGATACACAGTAGATAACAGATAAGTACTACTATAGTTTATATAAACAAGCTGCTGTGTAGCCATGGGGGCAGTCTCTTATCCTGAGAGACTACACAGAGCAGTACAACAGGCGCCATCAATCCAACAAGCACCTGCCTAAACTCCATGGCCTTATGCAATCCCCATATGTAAGAAAAGGCACTAAGTTTGCTGGAGGAAGTATAAACCTATAGCAACCAATAAGGTTTTTTTATTTTAAACACGTGACCAGTAAAAGCTACCTGCTGATTGGCTGTTATGCGGGCACCATATAGTGTATGGGCACAAGGACACCCCTGCTACATACTCCGTCACGTGATTATACACACACTAAATATGTCTCCCTGAGGGTCAGTCTGTCTCATACAAATATATATAAAACATGGTGACTATCAGTGAAGTTGAGACATGTTGCCCCTGAGCAAAGGAAGAAGCGCAAGGAGCTGCCTGTGACCCCTCACTTACCATCCTCACACGTGACTGCAGGTTACTAGGCCACAGAAAGCAGTCAGAGCCCGTCTCCAGGGGGAGCAGAGGGGTCCCGGCTCAGCCCCTCCTCCCGCATAGACCAACTCGCCGCACACTGACAAAACTAAACGACTTTCAAGAGGTGGTGAACGCGTGACGTCACGCCGACGTGACTGGTTGTGGGCGGGGATATGTTATGTCACGTTGTGGCGTGCTGAACTGCGCTTCTCAGCACCACGTACCACGTAACACACAGGGTGAGGGGGAAGAGAGAGTGGAGTCGAATGGGCAATGTCTGATGTAAAGGGCAGCGAGGAAACGCTGAATAATCTCTATCGGGCCAGTTGGGTTCTTGGAATCATTAATACGGGGCTGCCGCTGAAGTGGCTTCGGATACTCCATATAGGGTTGTTTGGGGCGGGGGTTCTTGGAGGAATCCATACAGGGCTGCAGGGGGGACTTGGAACACTCCATACAGAGTTATTTGGGGGGTGTTTGGAGTAATCCATACAGGGCTGCTGGGGGGGGACTTGGAACACTCCATACAGAGTTATTTGGGGGGTGTTTGGAGTAATCCATACAGGGTTGCCAGGGGGGGGGACTTGGAACACTCCATACAGAGTTATTTGGGGGGTTCTTGGAGTAATCCATACAAGGCTGCCAGGGGGGGGGACTTGGAACACTCCATACAGAGTTATTTGGTGGTGTTTGGAGTATTCCATACAGGGCTGCAGGGGGTTAGGATTTAGTTTTGTAGCAACTATAATTTTATATAATACACAAAAGCCATGAATATCCTGTAAATTATATCCTTATAAACAGTGAGTTCTGATGTCATTTCTGTCACATGACTCACTGAAATTTGTGTATTATAATAAATAAAGTACCCCCAGTTGCAAAATATGAGGATATTAGAAGTTACCTCGGAGTTCCATGATTTATATGGTCATGAAACTCCTCTATGACTTGTAATATCCTCATATTTTACAAGAGGGCTTACTTTATTCACTATATATATATATATAATCTCAATGGCCTTGTTTTCTATTGGGCAGTCTTGGTTTCTGGAACCCAGAAGTTTTTCTTTTGGAGAATGGGTGGTGTTTGTGGGGCAGTTAATTATTCCAATTTGCCTCAGAGCGGGATACAATTCTTCTCTGACTCCAAGATGTTAATTTGGACCTCTCTATGGATCCACTTTGTACTCCATATTCAGCAGCCCTGCTATAAAAAAAACCCTCTTTGAAGACATCTAGTGTATCTGCCAGTACAACCACTTCAGAGGGACAGATCCATGTAAAAGCACATGGTGGTACAAAACAAGGGGGGTGCGGGTCTGGGCCAATGATTGGGCAGGGACGGCTCACAGATTCTAATCAGGGTCCCTGTCTCCCAGTCAGCTACAGATCCAGCCCAAAACTAGCCAAGAGGCACTTCAAAAGTAGCCCACAAATAGCACAATACAGTGAAAAAGTCGATAAATGAATATATGTGAAAATACGGCTTTGCACATTTTTCCATTAAGCAAAATGGGAAAGATTTGCCCCCTTCGCCAGGGGAGTAACTACAGAGGGGGGCTCAGGAGGTATAGGGGCCCCATAAGACCCTAATACATATACATTTCAATAAATATTGGTAAAATAGCTCAACCTCTAGACATTTTGGTGGCCAGCAGATTTTTTGCCCCATAATTGTCTGAAATTGAGGAAAGTCACTGAAAAATGCGAGAATACAGAGCCCAAAATCTGGTAACTCCAGACTTCTACACAAGTCAGTCCCATTGCATGCTGGGTATTGTAGTCTTACATTAAACTTGGCAGTCGGTAAATTGTTAAACACAAACGACATTACCCAGCATGCATTGGGAGAAACAGGATTGGCACATTAGGGCAAGAAAATACTTTGGCCGGTTTCCAAAGTAAAAACCAGCCAAAGGCCCAAAAAGTAGCCCAGATTCATAGTAGCCCACACCTATACTTTGGTTAGTTTGTACTTGCAAAACCCGCCAGGGCTTTAAACTAGTAGCCCAATTCAGTGTCGGACTGAGATGTCAGGGGCCCAACAGAAAAACTTAGACAGTGGGGCCGCTTTCCAAACTATTAGTCCTCCTCCCCTCATTCAACCTCTTTATTTTCCTAGTCTTTTATATCTACTTACTATACTCTATTCTTCCATTATTACACATTTTTCCCCCATAAAGAAATTGGGAATGACCATGAAATAGGCTAAATGTTTAGAAGCAGGAGGCCCACTAACACCAGGGCTCACTGGGCATTTTCCTGGTATCCTGGTGGGCCAGTCCAACACTGGCCCAATTTGGCTGGAAACCACCAACCTGGCAACCCTGCTCCCAGTGTCTGCTGTGTCACTAGTTTCAGCCCTCAATACAAGTTGATTTTATGGCACCTAAGACAGGGTGCACCTCTCAACATTTGAGTCGCCAAACACAAGATTTAGGGCACACCCCATCCTCCCCAGCCACTCCCAAATCCAGGGAGTAAGTGTTATCCTTTTGTGGTCTGTGATTTAGGACTGTCCAGTGGGAAGGGGATCAGGGGAGATACAGAGAATGTGTATTCTGAGCCCCAATACATTGGGGTTGGACTGGGATTCAAAATAGGCCCCAGCATTTCAACTACACAAACAAAGCCCAAACAGCCCCCTACAGGTCCAATAAACAGCAACTGTTAGTGGCATCTTACAGCAGCCCCTCTGGTATTTGGCTGAACCCACAGATTGCCAGTCTGAGCCTGGGTTGTCCCCACAGCCCACCAGAAATCCATAACCCAGAGCTGCATCCCATGATCCACATGCACTAAAACCACACTGTGATTTTAAAGAACCTCAGTCTTTGTGACTCTGGGGAGGCAAAGGGTAAGGAAAACTGGGTGAAAAGTTAGGACACATGGGGGAGACTAGTGGATCAACTGAAGTGTTTTGCTGGGGAAATAACCAGTAAAAATCCTGTTTGAGGGCTGCTCATCTGTTCCCATTGAAGTTAATGGAAGAAGGATCAAGATGCTGTGCATACTCTGAATTAATGGATATAGGCTCCAGCCCTCTGAACCATCTGCTGCATGCAAAATATGGGTTCCACTTGTTTAATAGGCTATGGAACACTGGATATAATCACTGGCAGATAAGGGGTCACTAGGAGTATGGCCATTTATGGAATGAGCTCCTCTGTATTGCAGGGACCAGGCAAAGCAGTAAGCGGAGGAAGAAAGGCTAGAGATACCTACTTACACCTCATTTGGAACTACAGAGGAGCCGCAATAGTGATGCCATGGTAATCACAGGAAGAGTTGATAAGTGCCCTCCTTACAGAGGAAATATAGCACACATCACATGACCCAATAGATTAGGCACTTGATTTAAATAAAAAAAAAAAAGATACTCTTGGGGTTACATTAATCGTATTTGGGATGCACTGAATTCGGTTCGGGATTCGGCTGAATCCTTCTGCCCAGCCGAACCCTAATTTGCATAGGCAAATTAGGGTGGGGAGGGAAATCCGTGACTTGTCACAAAACAAGTAAACATTTTTCCCCCTTCCCAACCCTAATTTGCATATGCAAATTAGGGTTCGGTTTTCAGTCGAATCTTTCGCGAAGGATTCAGGGGTTCGGCCTAATCCAAAATAGTGGATTCGGTGCATCCCTAATTTGTATCTATGGTATAAGTCTGAAATCTATACCTTTTTCTCCAGTAATAAGAAGTTTTAAAAATCACGTACAATGGAAGGGATGAACATGTGCTCCTGTGCAACAGAATCATCATCACTGTGTGTCATGAGTCAGAAGGAGCCAATTCGATTTTTGGAGTGTGGGAATAGCTGGAGAACATACAAACTCCTTGCAGTGGAATTGAACCCCAGGAGCACAACTTCATGCATTCATGAGACCCAAACAAGGCAATCGTTAATAAACAGGTTTTTATTGTTCATGGAAACTGAAATATTTGCTTTCAAACCGTTCCCTGGCCCGTAGTTTATTTACAAAAATCTATTCCCCCACAAACATGTTACAATAAGCCCAGTTTATATTCCATCATCAAGTGCGGCTCTCCCATCATCTCGCTTAGTGAGGGGTCTGCAAAAAAAAATATATATGAATATGCAAATCTGGGATTAAATTCTATTCATTTTTGGCAGAGTTTTTTTGTGCAGGCTTTGCCAGCATCCCAACTATAGAGTCTCATTTAAAAGCTTAAATTACATTTCTTGCAAACAAATCAGCGCTAAAGCGGAGCTCACTGCCAACTTACCGTTGAGTATATCCTCAAAGCCAATGCACTCGTCCGTTCCCCTCAGTGTATCCAAGGCAATGTTGGAACTGGGAAGGAATGGGAGACGCTGGACCTGTTAGGGTGCAGAAGGAAGAGCATTTTATCCTCAACCAATCATAGGCCTCCCCTGGCAGCAGGACTTTAAAAAGACACATCCTTGAAATAAAAAATAATCCTATTCATTGTCTTGTAAGATAACACTACACAGCTTTTTGTGTAAAGCCACACAAGATGAGCAGCTTGTTTGCTGAAGCCACCAAATAATGGAGTCTTTATCCAGTTTGGCTAGCAAGTCACTCTGATCTGATAGCAGTCATTAGAGGAGAGCACTTCAGAAGCAAGTCTGCTGTGAACTTATTTATTCAACATACACAACATGTTTCGGGCCTTACATGCCCTTTCTCAAGTGTAACCCCCAGACAGAACGTGCAACCTTTTAAACACACCCATTCCTTCCCCCCACCAATTAGGTAACTAGTCTCCTTAGGTGGGTCCATGTCTTTACAGCCCAGTAAAGAATCCAATCATTTTCCAAAGTTTATGCGTTAGCCAGAAAAAGTCCATTTGTTAAGTTACAGTCCTTTCTCTAGAACAGGGGTGTCCAAACTTTTTGCAACGAGGGCCAGATTTAGTGAGTTGAAAATGTGTGGGGGCCGACCATTCAGCCTGACATTCTTTTAACCATTAACATCATTTAACTCATTTAAACAAGGAATCGCGTAGCCGTAATATTTGGGCACATTAGTGAAATGATCTGCCACTTGGTCTATACGGCTGCCTGTGCTGAAGGGGTTAGTAATAGACACATACTGGCACATAGTGACGCACCGCTCTCACATACGTGTCTATTACTAACCCCTTCAGCACAGGCAGCCGTATAGACCAAGTGGCAGATCACTTCACTAATGTGCCCAAATATTACGGCTACGTGATTCCTGATCGCACTGTGCTGGGGGGCCACATTATTATTAATTTTATGACGGAGGCCGAGGGCTGGTGTAAATTTGAAAATGGGCCGCACTTTGGACGTGCCTGCTCTAGAAAAAGCCTTTAAATTGTATAGAAATACATAGGGGCACATTTACTTAGCTCGAATGAAGGATTAGAAGGAAAAATAACTCTGAGTTAGTCAGTGACTATAAGGGGGGCCACATGGGACATAACTATTCAGTGAGTTTGCAATTGATCCTCAGCATTCAGCTCATATTCAAAAGCAACAGTTATGTCCCATGTGGCCCTCCCTCAAGTCACTGATTGGTTACTGCCTGGTAACCAATCAGTGGAAAGCAAGAGAGCTGAAAAGCAGGAAGTAGTGTTCTGGCTATTATGTTACACATCCAGTCACTCCAGCCTTTATATATTACATTTTTGGTTAACTAACTATATTAGAAATATGTTTTATTTTGCACATCCTATCTATTTACACAGTTTTTATTTTTATACTGAATGTTCGTTTAAGCGTAACTGGGGGGGATATTGTGGGAACACAATTGCAGTTGCGGCCGTTTTGAGCCCTGCTGTCTGTTGACTGCATTATTAGATTCCCACAAGCCCAATCATTAATAGTTGCTGATCAATTGTTAGAATCACGGATACAAAGTCTCAGCGTTCTTATATGCAGTGACATCTCCACTTACCTGTTTGACTGCTTTAAACTCCATGTGCAGTTTTAAAGGAGCGTGCAGCCCTTGGATATTCCTAACAGTGGAGAGATTCACCTTCTCGTGGTTTATCTGGAACTGCAACAGTCACTAGTTAGTAGGTTGAAAGACTTATTTTGTTTTTGTTCAATACTAAACACCACATTTAAAGGACAACTAAAGCTGAAGCTCCTGGGGTTGACACCCACTGGCTATAAATGCTAACCTGGGCCAAACAAAAATGGAGTACTATGACATTGTAGCAGCAAATATTTTACCCCACACACCTTTATAAATGTGGCCTCACAAATCAGGTGATAATTAAGGGGAAATGCATTTAAAGGAGAACTAAACCATTAACATGGCTAAAAGGGCCACATTTGATATACTGTACTTACTGCACCAGCCTAAACGTTCAGCTTCTTTATAGTAGTGATCCAGACTATAAGAGCTCCCCAACTTGGATTTTGACGTGTCAGTGGCACTACACATGCTCAGTGTGCTCTGGGCTGAGAAGCGAAGCTTAGCGGTTGTTGCAAATCATCAAGCAGAAAACGAGACTCGCATGCCATAGAAGTCGATGCTACAGGGCTGATCATTAAATTCCGATGCAGACTGCACTGATTTTTAAGCTTCCACGTAATGTGAATCAGAATGAATTACTAATCAGTCTTGCATTGTGACATTTGTAGTGTGTATGTGTGTAAACACACACATATCTATATATATCTATCTCTATATCTATATATATATCTAAAATTTCGAAAAAGGCTGCTGTTCCAGTTGAAAAATCGTCCCCAATAAAAAATTTCTGACATAATATAAGACCTGTGAGTGCGGTTTCTACAGCTTTCTTCTCTCTCTCATATATTGTGACATTTCTATTCTACGTGTACTGTATATTGTGAGTGGCTCCCTAAGCTCAGTAAGTGACAGCAGCACAGAGCATGTGCAGTGAATCAGCAGAAAAGAAGATGGGGAGCTACTGGGGCATCTTTGGAGACACAGATCTTTACTGCTAAAGGGCTGTGGTTGCCTTGGGCTGGTGCAGAAGCACAAAACATCATTTACAACATTTCTAGCTACTTCTTTAGTTAGGCTTTCCTTGTCCTTTAATAATTAATAATAACAGTACAGGCTTTAAAGCCCACTCAAGGATCTTAATCAGAAATCCAACCACTTACGTTTTTCTCAGAGAGCTCCAGAGGATGGCTTGGCATGAGCTCACTTTGCACACTTGAAAATCTGAAATAAAAATGACAAACGTAGGTTATAAAGAGAATAAAAATAAATTCATACTGACCCGAGTATATGCAGGTTTCCTGACCGAGAAACGTTATGTAAATACATAAATTATACATGTGATTTTGAAATCGTACACAAAAGCCAGCGGGACTGCTGCAGACTAGTCTTACCTCATAAACATTAACTTTTAGTATGATGTAGAGAGGGATATTCTGAGACAATTTGCAATTGGTTTTTATTATTTGTGGGTTTGCGTTATTTAGCAGCTCTCGTTTGTAATTTCAGCAATCTGGTTGCTAGGGTCCACATTCCCCTAGCAACCATGCACTGATTTGAATAAGAGACTGGAATATGAATAGGTGAGGCCTGAATAGAAAGAGGAGTAATAAAAAGTAGCACTCACAATAAATGTGTAGCCTTGCAGAGCATTTGTTTTTTAGATGGGGTCAGGGACCCTTATTTGAAAGCTGGAAAGCAAAATTTTCAAAAACTATTAAAAGACCAATTGAAAAGTTGCATAGAATTATCCATTCTTTAACATACTAAAGGTGAACCACTGCTTTAAAGGAGGACCTCATTACTTCTCCTCGGGGTGCTCATTTGGGAGTTCCATACTGAAAAACTCCCAGCAAGCTACAGACATTAAACGTCTATTAAAAATATAGTTCTCCAATATGTTATCAGTATGTTCCTTTCAGTTGTGTTCAAAATGTAACCTCTCTTATTGTGATCAACACAACCACCAACACTCAGCTACTCCAGAACCTACGGAACCACAGAACATTCAACACTAGATCCCCCAGCAGTCACTTTACTAGAACCTATGTGCCCCCCAATATCAGTGGCTCAAACCTATATCACAAGGGAAACTTCCACTGGCCTCCTGGGCTACGACCATAAGGCAGTGATTCAAGGCCACCTAATAAAACCGACAGTTTCCCCGTATCTTTTCTTACTTGATGCAGCACAATAAAGGGATACTGTCATGGGAAAACATGTTTTTTTCAAAACGCATCAGTTAATAGAGCTGCTCCAGCAGAATTCTGCACTGAAATCCATTTCTCAAAAGAGCAAACAGATTTTTTTTTTATATCTAATTTTGAAATCTGACATCGGGCTAGACAGTCAGTTTCCCAGCCGCCCCCAGTCATGTGACTTGTGCTCTGATAAACTTCAGTCACTCTTTACTGCTGTACAGCAAGTTGGAGTGATATCACCCCCCCCAGCAGCCAAACAACAGAACAATGTTGTAGGTCACAACAGCCTGCCAGAAAGCAGTTCCATCCTAAAGTGCTGGCTCTTTCTGAAATCACATGACCAGGCAAAATTACCTGAGATGCCCCTACACACCAATATTACAACTAAATACACTTGCTGGTTCAGGAATTACATTTTATATTGTACAGTGAATTATTTGCAGTCTAAATGGTGTAATTTAGAAATAAAAACTACATTATAAAAATCACAACAGAATCCATTTAAAGGAGAAGCAAACCCTAATGTTAAAAAAACCCTACCCCAATACCCTACATAGACCCCCCCCCCCGACATGACAGGATCCCTTTAAAGGGTAAAAGAACATACATACATACATACATACATACAAACCGTAAGCCTCATCCCTGCTGCCCAGCTGCACCAAGCAGGCACCCCAAACTTACCCCACTCCACCATACCTGTACTGAAATAAATGTACTGTGCAGTAGAGTCAGTGGGCAACATGGCTGAAGGGGGGATGTGCAGGGGCCATGGGGCTCATTCTCATCAAAGCAAATAAAAAGGCAAACGCTATTGGAGGAGGCCTGACACCTTCTTCATTATCTTCCCACATGTACAAACCTACCCTGTACGGAGAGTATCCTGAATCCCATATCCTCCATACTGAGTGGAAAGCTCTCCAATTGGGATACTGTCCTTCAGCTGCGATCCAAGAGCCTTGGTATTCTGAAAGGTACAGGGGGGTTAATACATTAGGCAGAGTCATCTGTGTGTATTTCATGCAGAATAAAACCATAATATGGGATCCAAGTTACTTGTAAATGTAACTGCTATTGAAATCTGTTGTGCTGTTTATTTTCCCTGCACTGCTGATTCTGACTTCTGAAACTGTGTAAAATGCTTAACACCTCACAGTTAACTTTTAGGGGCTTATTTACTTAACTCAGAATGCAAAAATCATGAAAAAAAAAAAAACGCTTTGTTTTTTTTTTAAATGAAATCGGACTTTTAAAAAATTACTTATTTTTCGGAATTTTTCCGAGGGTGGAAAAGTCTGAATCAGAAAATCCGGCATCTCAGACCTGTCGAGGTTGCATATAAGTCAATGGGAGAAGTCCCAATGGTTTTTGATGTGCGCTGGGTTTTCAGCAATACCCCAGAGTTTTCGAAGTGAAAAATCTGAAAAAACATAAAAATCGGATGAAAAATCCGAAAAAATTGTCAAAATCAGATTTTTTCCAGCAAAGCAAACTTTCGGGAAAATGTAGTAATAAATAAGCACAAAAAAACTGAGTGGATTTGATCGGAGTTTGTAGCAGAAAATATTGAGATAAATTCAGATTTTGATAAATAACCCCCTAAGTATGATATAGAGAGGGATATTCTGCAACGATTTGCAACTTGATTTTAATTTTTTATTATTTGTGGTTTTTGAATTAGTTTTTTATTCAGCAGCTCTCCAGTTTGCCATTTTAGCAGTCTGGTTGCTAGGGTCCAAATTCCCCTAGCAACCATGCATTGATTTGAATAAGAGACTGGAATATAAATAGGAGAGGCCTGAATAGAAAGATGAGTAATAAAAAGTAGCAATAACAATACATTTGTAGCCTTACAGAGCATTTGTTTTTTAGATGGGGTCAGTGACCCCCTTTGAAAGCTGAAGAGTCAGAAGAAAAAGGCATATAATTAAAAAAAAAACTATAGAAAATAATGAAAACCAATTGAAAAGTTTCTTAAAATTACCATATACTAAATATTAAAGGGGTTGTCACCCTTGAGTTAACTGTTAGTAGGATGTAGAGAGTGATATTCTGAGATGATTTGCAATCGGTTTTCATTTTTTATTATTTACTGTTTTTGCGTTATTTAGCTTTTTATCCAGCAGCTCTTTAATATTCATTTTAAGCATTTAATTTGGTTGCTAGGGTCCAAATTCCCCTAACAACCATACATGGATTTGAATAAGAGACTGGAATATAAATAGGAGAGGCCTGAATAGAAAGATGAGTAATAAAAAGTAACAATAACAATAAATGTGTAGCCTTACAGAGCATTTGTTTTTAGATGGGGTCAGTGACCCCCATTTGAAAGCTGGAAAGTAGTGATGTGCGGGCCGACCCCGGACAAAATGCGCAGATCGTAGTACTGCCGGCTTCCGCCGCCGGAATTTAAGAATTCCGCCTGCCCCGCCCCTTTTGTGACATCACTGCGGGCAGGCACGGGTCTATAAATAAAGGGGAACAGCGGGCGGTAGGGAGCGGGTTAGGGTTGGGGTGCGGGTCGTGAAATTCTCGACCCACACATCACTACTGGAAAGAGTAAAAAAAAAGGTAAATAATAAACTATAAAAAAAAATTGAACAATGAAGACCAATTGAAAAGTTGCTTAGAATGAGTCTTTCTATAACACACTAAAAGTTAACTCAAAGGTGAACCACCCCTTTATTAGTCCTGGAAGAAAACTGACTTTGGTTAAATTGATTTCAGGAGTCAGAGGAAATAAACAGAAAGACTGTGGGTAGGACTGGGCCCCAGTGTATCAGACAGAGCAGTATTAGTGCTGACAGTTCTCTGGCCTACACAGCCTCACTACAATAAAAGCAACAGCCTTTACTCATTGCAACAAAGATGATCAGACTCGTAGGGGCTGCTGGGAAATGTAGTCCGGCCCGGAGTCTGAATACTCAGCTCACAGCAGGAAGCGGCTGCCCAGCAGCACGAGAAGCCGGTGACACAGCAAGTACCGCAAAGTGAAACTGAAACAATGACCGAGCGGCTCATACGGACAGAGCGGTCACTGAGCACAATGAGGAGAACAGTCTCGTACCGACCCGCACTTTACCCACTCACCATCGCTAAACCGGCTTCTATCACACGGAACCTTTTCTTTCTAGCGCAGTCACACGGACACAACGGATAGGATAAGGAGGCGCTACGTCACGGGCGGGAGGACGTAAAGCCACGTAGGGGCGTGTCTAGGCCTTTATGTTTCTGCGCTCAGAAAAAAGCAAGGTTCGCGGCACCACGTGACTGACTCGGGCGTAAGCTCAAATGTGACGGCACTGCGTCATTATTAAAAGGCCGCTAGAGGGCGCAGTGTCCGTGGTTGTACATGTATATATATATTTCCTATTCCCTTCACATGGCAGTGGACACTTTAGGGTTAATCCCTCCTGTCTGTGGACGGAACAGGAATTAGTAGCAAATAAAAGGAGGCCCCTCCCCTCTGCCGCCATCTTTTTTTCTTCCTGCAAACTCCCCCCTTACGTGCCAGTGCAGAAAGCATCTCATGTACTGAAGCTCCGGGACCGAGCTGTCGCTTGTGGGAGTCTCCGGAGGGACTGGCGAGTCCTTGGCCATCCGTTGCCTATCAGCGTGGTAAGCCGCAATGCCGGACACAACCGGCGCATGCGCAGTAAATTCGCTGACGGACCCTTCCAAAATGGCGGAAAGGTAATGCGCATGCGCAAGATTCAAATAAATGCGGAAGCGGGGAAAAAACGCCTGCGATTCTTCGCTCAGCGTTCGTTCTCCCCTCGTTTTGCTGCCACACAGTGTTAGTGCCTGCTGTTCTGTGAGAGGGTGCAATCTGTAAGTATTATACTTCTATTCTATACACGCTGAGCCTAAAGGACGGAACCTTTTCTAAAAGCTTCATTTTTTTGCAGTGACTGGTGTAATGAGCTTAAGACGCTCTCATTCAGGCTCCAGGGGGTGAGTCCTGTATCATTTTTTCTTCAATCTGCAATGAGGAAAAGAGAGATGCATTTACAAATGGAAACTTTTTCTTTTTCTACAGAAGTTCCCCAAATAGACTGGAGCAAAGGAGGAAATCTCACAGAACGGAATGCATCTACTGTGAAGATCCTGTTGTGCCAAACAAGAAAGTATGCAGAAAATGCATGGATGAAGCAACAGGTGTCAATTCTAAACAATTCACAGACCTAATGGATTGGATGAAGGAATCCTTCAACAACTCCATGTCCAACATGGTTTCCGAAGTAACCAACAAAGTCCTTACCAACATCAACTCTGAACAAGCCAGTGCCAGTGGGAGAGTCAGCTCCAAACAGACCAGAGAAAGAGAACATTCCACATCAGAAGGTGAACTCTCGGATACGGAAACGGAGGAAGAGGAATGTGAAATGCCTTTGGATATGGTTGAACCACTTATCAAAGCAATCAGGAAGACTTTAAACCTTAGAGATGATCCCATTCCCTCTAATAAAGACAAGATGTTTAAATCCTCATCGAAAAGAAACCACCTTTTTCCCATACATGAAGTCATCAAAAACAGTATGGAATCTGAATGGGAAACGCCAGACAAAAAACTGACACTCCCAAGGAAAATTAAGAAGTTATTCCCCTTCGCGGAACAAGATTCAAAAATATGGGACAATGTCCCGAAAGTAGACGCAGCCATCACCAGAGTTGCAAGAAGAACCACTCTACCAGTGGACGAGGGGGTGTCTCTAAAAGACACTATGGAAAGGCGTCAGGACTCCACACTCAAAAAACTTTACCTGGCTAATGGAACCATCTGCAAAGCGGAAGTAGCTAATACTACGGTTGCCAGAGCCAATAAAATCTGGATAAACGAATTGGAACATGCCATAAAATCGGGTGTGGAAAGAAACAAACTCTTAGAAATGATCCACGACATAAAAGTGGCCAACGATTACTCCGCTGAAGTTTCCTTAACAAATGTGAAACTAGCAGCCAGAACTATGGGTTTGGCCGTCTCAGCAAGAAGATCCCTGTGGCTCAGACACTGGAATGCAGACTCGCAGTCAAAACACAACTTGTGTTCATTGCCCTTCAAAGGAGATCTACTATTCGGTACCAAACTGGATCAAATCATCTCCAAAGCCTCGGCGGGGAAATCTGCCTTTCTTCCACAAGAGAGAAGAGAGAGAAAATTTCAAAACAGGAATCAAAAAATTCCTTTCGGGACGCCAGACAATACAGACCGGGGAAATACAATACCAGACAGTGGAAAACCAGGAGCCAAAACTTCCAAAACCCCCAAGGTTTCAAAAGAGACCTCAAAACTGATAAAAATAAAGCATGAAGGTGCGAGAGTCCAACTGTCTTATATAGGCGGGAGACTAAAAGATTTCAAGGCAGTTTGGGCTCAAGAAATCCAAGACGAATGGGCAAAAGATATAGTATCAAAAGGATACCTTCTAGAATTTGCAAAAAAACCCAAGTCCTCTTTCACCTCATCAGACAGACCAAGATCAAAGGAGGCAACTACACAACTAAAATCCATCATAAAAAAGTTACTACAAAACAAAATAATCTCCAAAGTACCACCAAACCAAAGATTCAAAGGTATTTACTCCCACCTTTTCCTCAAAAGAAAGGCGAATGGGGAGTTCAGAGTAATTCTAAACCTAAAACATCTAAACGAACATCTCAAAGTCCCAACTTTCAGGATGGAAACCTTAAAGTCAATTGCACTATCCCTTTCCACAAAGGATTGGATGATAAAACTAGACCTACAAGATGCCTACCTACACATCCCCATCCACTCAGATCACACAAAATACTTCAGATTCAAGACCTTGGGGGAACATTTCCAATATACAGCCATGCCATTCGGACTGGCCACAGCCCCAAGGATATTTACAAAAATCCTAGCACCTGTCTTGGCGAATCTAAGAATAATGGGGATACAAATCTACGCCTATCTAGACGACATCCTCCTGAAAGCTCAATCAAAACCTCTATTGCTGGCTCACCTCACCACTACAACCCATTACCTGTCAAAATTAGGCTGGATCATAAACTGGGGAAAATCCATGATAATCCCATGTCAGAGGATAGAATACCTGGGCACGATCTTAGACACCAGGGAAATGACCCTCAGCTTGCCAAAGACAAGGGCAAAGGACTTAAAGAAAAATATACAACAACTCATTCTTCATCCCATTACGACAGTCAAGATCTGCCAAAGCACAATAGGGAAAATGGTCTCCACCATAGATTGTGTCAGATGGTCGAGGATACACACTCGGAGTCTCCACTTCAATTTCCTATCTCAATGGAACAAGAACCCCAAAACACAAAACCAACTAATATTTCTCACAGAAAAGACCCTACAAAGCTTGAGATGGTGGTTACAAGAGAAGAACCTTCGAATACCTATGCCACTACAGATAGACTCATGGACCACAATCACCACAGACGCCAGCAGTCTGGGATGGGGAGCTCACATGGGGGTCCACAAAACCCTAGGGTGGTGGAACACAGAAGAGAGTCAAAGATCCTCAAACTGGAGAGAATTAAAGGCAATTCACCTAAGCTTACTGGCATTCAGCCCTCTCATTCAGGGAAAAGCGGTCTGGATCAAATCAGACAACACTACAGCAGTGAGGTACATCATGAAACAAGGGGGCACAAGATTTTGGAATCTGTTAGCCTTGACCACAACTATTCTAACTTGGGCAGAAAACAACCTCTTTCTCCTCAAAGCTTCCCACATAGCGGGAAAAGACAATGTGATCGCAGACAAACTAAGCAGAACTCTCCCCAAGGGAGGGGAATGGGAACTGAGCCAAAAAATCTTCAAAATGATTTGGAAAAAATGGGGACCCTTCAAAATAGACCTAATGGCCTCCAGATCCAACACAAAGATGGAGAATTTCTGCTCTTGGAAAAGAGACCCGAAAGCCTCACTGACAGACGCTTTTTCAATAAAATGGAATTGGGGCCCCCTTTACATCTTTCCCCCGTTCGCATTGATTCAGAAGGTAATTACAAAAATCACTCAAGACCAAGCAAATGTGATCCTGATTGCCCCTTGGTGGCCGAGACGAGTTTGGTTCCCTCAACTTCTCCACCTATCCAAGGGGAATTATTGGAAACTTCCAAACCATCAAGACCTTCTAACACTGAAATCTGTGAACTACCCTCATCAGGAGAAGCTAGCTCTAACGGCATGGCGCTTGAAAGGGACAAACTAAAATCCCTTGGACTGTCAGAAGGTGCCATAAACACCCTACTAGCTGCCAAAAAATCAGCTACCACAGAAAAATATTTCAAAACCTGGGAAAAGTTCTCAGAATGGTGCAGGAACAACAATTCTTCTCCCATGTCCAACTCAGAAACTCAAGTGGTAGAGTTCCTTCAAAAGGGTGTAGACCTAAGCCTAAGCAATCCCACCCTTAAAGGACAAATTACTGCAATCTCCCACTTCTCGGGAATCCGCTGGAGTTCCAATCCTCTCATCAAAAGATACTTCCAAGCGCTTAAAAGAATCAGGCCGGCAACTAAAACAAGAGTTCCCCCTTGGGACCTCAATCTAGTACTAAAGGCCTTGACTTCTACTCCATTTGAACCCATGGACAAAGCACCCCTAAAAATTGTCAATTTAAAAATGACATTTCTGATAGCTATCGCTTCAGCCAGAAGAGTCAGTGAGATACATGCTCTCTCAATGGGAGAGGACAAAATCACATTCTCTCAAGATAAGGTCATACTAAGAACTCGTGAAGGATTCACCCCAAAGGTAATTTCCAAATTCCACACGACTCAGGATATTATCCTGCCAACATTCTTTGAGAATCCTAACTCAGAGGAAGAAGAAAAATGGCATACGCTAGATGTGGTGAGATGTTTAAAAATCTATCTCGACAGAACCAAAGAGATAAGAAAAACTGACTCTTTACTGGTTATCACTCAAGGCACGAGAATCGGTAACCAACCTTCCAAAAACACTGTGGCCAATTGGATAAAAGAAGGTATCCATATGACATACTCAAACCAGTCATCTTCAGTACCCTCTAAAGTTAAGGCACACTCAACCAGAGGTACAGCGACATCCTGGGCACTCAGGGCCCAGGTACCATCAGAGGACATATGCAAAGCAGCAGTATGGAGTTCTTGGAACACATTCGTCAAACACTACAAATTTGACCTTTACTCAAAAAGTCTTTCCAACTTTGGATCCTCAGTACTTAACAGTGTATTAAATGAGTAAAATTGCATTCCCACCCTCATTGTTGTTTGCTTTTTTACGTCCCTAAAGTGTCCACTGCCATGTGAAGGGAATAGGAAAACGGAAAATCAAATCATACTTACCGAGATTTTCTTTTCCTAGACCTGAACATGGCAGTGGACAAGGCTTCCCAACCCTCTATGGGGGAGTTACAGAAAAGTCCAAAAGATGGCGGCAGAGGGGAGGGGCCTCCTTTTATTTGCTACTAATTCCTGTTCCGTCCACAGACAGGAGGGATTAACCCTAAAGTGTCCACTGCCATGTTCAGGTCTAGGAAAAGAAAATCTCGGTAAGTATGATTTGATTTTCCGTTATATATGCAAGTAGCAATGGGGTTTAAAGGAATAGTTCAGTGTAAAAATAAAAACTGGGTAAATAAATAGGCTGTGCAAAAAAAACATGTTTCTAATATAGTTAGTTAGGCAAAAATGTAATGTATAAAGACTGGAGTGACTGGATGTGTAACATAATAGCCAGAACACTACTTCCTGCATTGCAGCTCTCTTGCTTTCCACTGATTGGTTACCAGGCAGTAACCAATCAGTGACTTGAGGGGGGGCCACATGGGACATAACTGTTGCTTTTGAATCTGAGCTGAATGCTGAGGATCAATTGCAAACTCACTGAACAGTTATGTCCCATGTGGCCCCCCTTATAGTCACTGACTAACTCAGAGTTAGAGAGCTGAAAAGCAGGAAGTAGTGTTCTGGCTATTATATTACATATCCAGTCACTCCAGCCTTTATACATTACATTTTTGCCTAACTAACTATATTAGAAACATGTTTTTTTTGCACAGCCTATCTATTTACCCAGTTTTTATTTTTACACTGAACAATTCCTTTAAGTGATGTAGGACGTATCACTCCTTGATACACAAACAGGGACTTAAAGGGATGGTTCACCTTTAAGTTAACTTTTAGTATGTTATAGAATGGCTAATTCTAAGCAACTTTTCAATTGATCTTCATTATTTATTTTTCTTAGTTTTTTTGCCATCTTCGTTTGACTCTAACTTTCAAATGGGAGTCACTGACCCCATCTATAAAACAAATTCTCTGTAAGGCTACACATGTATTGTTATTGTTACTTTTTATTACTCATCTTTCTATTCAGGCCTCTCCTATTCATATTCCAGTCTCTTATTCAAATCAGTGCATGGTTGCTAGGGTAATCTGGACCCTAGCAACCAGATGGCTGAAATGGCAAACTTGGAGAGCTGCTGAATAAAAAGCCAAATACATTTTTGCAGCATCGGGGTATAATAAATCTCGAAAAGTTTTTGCCCCAAAAAGCCCGACCAGAAAAATTAGAGGTTTACTTAATAACCCCCTTAGAATTTGTTCGGGATTTGGCCTTATTGAGCAGGATTCGGATTCTGCCAAATCATTTTGCCCGGCCAAACCGAATCCTAATTTGCATATGCAAATTAGGGGCAGGGAGGAAAATCGTGTCGCTGTGTAGCTGCTGCACCTATCGACTATAAATAGGAGAGCCATGGGCTCACACAGCTGAGGGCAGAGTTCATATGGCTGACGGCTGAGAAGGGAGGGTAGAGGACAGGAGGTATAACTGCAGATTTGGAGGATGAGTGACGGTAAAAGCACCCGATGCGGCATTCCTAAGCCGTAGGACATCGCATGGAGGACAGGTATTTTGCCAGAGGATTTCCTAAAATGCATTCTGTATAGGTGGCCTTTCCACAAATCCGGGCCTGTCTATAGTGCGAGCACTCCGAATCCAGATTTGGAATTGAGCTACAGACCCTCCTGGTCTTACTGAACACATATTAGGACATCGTCAGGGGAAATCCATCTCCTGTATGCGATCTCCTATGCTAGAGGAATGCAACGTCGCCTGCTTTTTCACTCACCCCTCCTCAAAGCAGACGTCACACCTCGCTCCTCCCTTCTCAGCTGTCAGGTCCTGTTCCTCACTACTCCCTCCTCAGCCATCAGTCCTGAGTCCTAGCTCCTCCCTGCTCAGCCATCCATCCTGGGTCATAGCTTCTCCCTCCTCAGCCGTCAGCTGTAGCTCGAATTTGATTGCTGCAATTAAAAAACCTAAAATGCCTATTGGCTAAAAGGAATGGCAAGAACAAGTAACTATAATCAGGGTGCAGGAATATGAACACCCTGAGGAGTGAGAAGCAAGAGCTGACTACTGATGAGGGAGAAGCTAGGACCCAGGATGGATGGCTGAGGAGGGAAGAGCAAGGACACAGGACAGATGGCTGGGAATGGGCAAATGTTTTCACCTTGTTTTGCCGTGGAAATGACGCCCATAGACTTGTATGGCAAAAAAAAATGACACGCATCAAAAAAAAATTCGCCCTGTGTCAAAAAGTTTTTTGACGCCCATAAACTTCAATGGGTGTCGGCAACATTTCACCGGTGACGAATTTTGGCGAAACAAAACGGGTCAAATTCGACCATACCTACTGATGGCTGAGGAATAGCACTACCTGGGATAAGGGACTGAGACTCTGTATCTGCCAATGGAGTAGTGTGGGACTTTGCCTGGTAGGGAATTACCAGGATAGGACTGCACAGGATTCCAAGGGTAGTGGGTCATGCTATTTGAAATGCATATGTGTACTATTAAAGTTTTACTTACGCTTTAAACTGAACTTTCTCTTATATAAAGTTATTTGTTATACAGTACTAAGTGTGTGTGGAATGTTTTTTCCTAATGGGGCCACACGCAGTTGTATTCCCGGATTCCATTAGGTGGAGGCACTGCCAGAGAAGATTTTTCCAGTACCCTTTTACCTTGCAAAGGGGACTCAGGACCCGAGTTGGTATGATGGTACAACCTTGGCACCAGGGGGGTCGGCAAGAGGGTGTTACAGAAGTAAAAAATCTTTATCCCTTCCCACCCCTAATTTGCATTTGGATTCGGTTCATTATTCGGCCGGATCTTTCACAAAGGATTCGGGGGTTCGGCCGAATCCAAAATAGTGGATTCGGTGAATCCCTAGAATTTGTGAGTTTAGTTGTGGTTTCAAAAAACACAAAAAAACAGGAAAATTAGGCTGTTGAAAAATAGGCCCCCTAGGGAGCCACACCAGGAAACAGACACATTCATATGTAGGTATTGTACCGATCACTAGATGGCAGTATCAACCCAAGATTGAATAATATTCTTGTAAAATATATTGAGTTTCATACAATGATTTGATTTGAATGGGGTAATGAACAATAAGAGGGCAGACACAGGGTCAGAACGAATGGTTCCTGCTCGATGCTGCTTCCTATGTATAATATCTCCCGCATGGGTCCAGCGCCAGAGACTATCCGCACCTTTCACAGCCCAAACTGAGTTCTTATAATAAGGCAAATACTGCTGTAAATCTGTAGATCAGAAATGATCGAAAGAGGTGAGAGCCAAAACCCTACAATTGTTTAATTCAAGATACACCATGAAGTTAAAGCTGCAGTTGTGGGTCTCTAGTAGTGATGTGGGGGCCGGCCTGATACCTGAGGATCTGACCTGATCTCATTGCAGGTGGGTTTGGGTTGAGCTTTTCTTCCTGATCCCCTTGACTGCGATCTTACACTGCCGGCTTCCAGCATTCTTTTTTATACTCATGAGCTTGCCACGCCCCTTTTGTGATGTCATAGGTGGGTTTATATATAGAGGGGAGCAGGTGGGTTCGGGTTGAGTCGAATGCGGGTCGAGAAAAGCAACTCACACATCATTAGTCTCTAGGGTTGAGATTGGAGAGGAGCCATAATCTTTCCTCTGAACTAGAATTAAACTAGAACCCAGGATCCATTGACAAGTATGTGATATATTGATCCAGTTCCACTCAGACGGTACATAGAGGATGTAATAATGATAATTATAGACAGTGATTGAATTGGAGTGAAGAAAGTGGAGGGATGCTCTGTGTGGTGAGCGTAGCGTCGAGTGCTTACACAAGTCCCTCCCACAACCATAAGCCACACCCATTGTTATAATAAGCCCCACGCACCAATACTTTCTGGTTTCACCCACTTTAAAGCAAAGCCATTTTGGTATTTCCTTCTAAATTGTGCATGTGACTTTTCACGGCTGACAATTCAGCTTCTGCAAACACATCTCCTTGCCTGTGTATTGTGTGTCATAACAAAGCACAACCCCATCATATTCTATGTTACTAGTGATGGGCGAATTTCTCCCGTGTCGCTTTACTGAAAAATTTGTGAGTTTACAGAGAAATTCGCAAATTTGCGAAACTCAAAAATCGACTCTCACTTCAATTTTGACGCTCGAGGCCAATTTGACGCCGGAGTTAAAGTCAATTTCTATGATAATAGCTGAGAGTCGCAGGTGGGAAGGGACGTTTTTGGGAACAGGGATAGCGGTTGTGGTGTTTAAGTGCAACTGCTTTTTTTTTGGCAAATGTGGAATTTTGCCGCAAATCCATGGCTGGCAAATAAATTTGCTCATCACTACAGCAGAGCTCTGTTCATCGTGTTGCAAATCCCCCTGGCTCATTCCATAATCAGCTTTAGTGGTCAGTCCGGCCTTTAGGGCTCTTACTGACTGCGCTCCCCTGCGTTCCGTTTTTCTGCGTTCAGCCGCAGGGGAGCGCAGAAATAGACGCATTACATTTTTTCCAATGGGGCTGTACTCACACAGGCGCGTGTAGGCGCAGAACGCAGGAAAAATGCAGCATGTTGCGTCTCAACCTGCATTCGGCGCTTACAGGCGCCTGTGTGAGTACAGCCCCATTGGAAAAAATGTAATGCGTCTATTCCTGCGCTCCCCTGCAGCTGAACGCAGAAAAACGGAATGCAGGGGAGCGCAGGGAAAAACGCTCGTCAGTAAGAGCCCTTACAAGGAATTCCCTGATAGCCACATGGTGCAATCATTTGAAAAAACATACACATGACATGTCTAAGGGCAGGACTACACGGCCGATTTCGCAGCGATCCGACACAATTCGCAAAATCGTAGCCGTCACGTCGGATGCAACGGAAATAAGGTAAGCAATTCAATTGTCGCATCGTGTCACATTGTTGATGCGACGCGACACGACTGAGCTGCACGCTGCGTCTGCATCCGACAGTCGTGTCGTGTTTCCGTCGCATCTGATGTGACGCTTGCAATTTTGCATAGCGCATCAGATCGCTGCAAAATCGCCCGTCTAGTACTGCCCTAAGGGCTCTTACACACGGCCGTTCCGACCTGCGCTCCCCTGCGTTCCGTTTTTTGGCGTTCAGCCGCAGGGGAGCGCAGGAATAGACGCAAGTCATTATTTGAAATGGGGCTGTACTCACTCAGGCGCGTGTAGGCGCCGAACGCAGGTTCAGACGCAACATGCTGCATTTTTCCTGCGTTCGGCGCCTACACGCGCCTGAGTGAGTACAGCCCCATTTCAAATCATGACTTGCGTCTATTCCTGCGCTCCCCTGCGGCTGAACGCCAAAAAACGGAACGCAGGGGAGCGCAGGTCGGAACGGCCGTGTGTAAGAGCCCTTAGTGTTGCTTTATTGCCAACATTTTGGGCTACTTAAATGTATGTTTATTTTTTTCTAGTTATCAAAATATTAACACCACCACCTAATGTTTGTTCCCTTGGACTGTATACATTTGGCAGAAAATTAATTCTGTGAGAATTCTTGTGATGTTGAAAAGTCTTGTGATGTTGCCCAGAAAATTAAGTTAATGAGCAAATAAGAGACATCTGACAATTCCCTGGTCTAAGTTCAAAGCAGAGCAACATCACACGACTTTCCTCTTCTCACTAAATTAATTTTCTACAGACCAGGTGGCTGAAATGGCAATGTCGTAGTTTCTGTTTTATAATATCCATAGTGTAAAAACTATTGAAATTGTATCAACCAGAAAAAAAACATGTCCGTTGCAAAAAAGCAATCAGAAGAACAATTTTACGAGCATTTGTTTTGGGAGTTTGGGAGTTTGGGAGCATGCTAAAGAGCTCCTAGCACAGAATATTTCAATTAGCACTTGCAGATATTACTATGTATCAAAGCTGTGCCCATTTCCAATTTCAATAACCAGAATTGCTTGCCTCAGCTAATTATACAGAGAGTGTTAGGAGCACAAGTTGGCTGGAAATGAGAGGGAATAATATGTACAAACAATTGGACTTGGACAGAATTCAGATGAAATACAGATTACGGATCCCATGGGGGGGGGGGAAGAACTGAACAGGACGAAACAGAAGTAATGCATTACTGCTAATTAGCACTGATTGGTAAAATGCTCTAAAGCAAGAGTCTGATTGGTTACGGCTCTTACAGACGAGCGGTTGAAGCTGTGCTCCCCTGCATTCCTTTTTTATGCATTCAGCCGCAGGGGAGCGCAGGAGTAGATGCATTCAGTTTTTTTCAATGGGGTTGTACTCACACAGGCGCGTGTAGGCGCCAAACGCAGGTTGAGACGCAACATGCTGCATTTTTCCTGCGTACGGCGCCTACACGCACCTGTGTGAGTACAGCCCCATTGGGGCTGGCCCGGCCCTGGGAGTGTTCAAGACACTACTATCCGTACCTTCTGCCATAGGGCTCCAGAAGGAAAAACTCTGGGTGAGAAAAACTTTGCTGAAAAAAATAAATAAATGCATCCCCAATAAACGCTGACTGGGCTTTGTGCTGGTTATTTATTAATCCTTGTATTTTTCTGATAGGGCAGCCAGGGCTTTTTGGGACAAAATTTGAATTTCTCGGACCTGTTGAGGTCCTGTATAAGTCAATGGGAGATGCACCTATCCCAAATTGAAGTTATTGTGGGTTTAGACCTAAAACTTTTTTTGGGTTTTCAGGAAAAAACTAAAAAAAAACCCCTGAGATTCGGGGAAAAAACTATTTTTCCCTGATCCGATTGATTTGGGTTATTTTATTAATGAATAAGGTCAAAGCGAGTTTGGTTGTGTTTTTTTTTAAATAAAATATGAGATAAATTCGGATTTATAACCCCCCGTGTGTCAGCAAATACAGCACCCAGTCCTACTGGGTTTTATATGAAAATTTCTGTTCTGCACACAATGTGGGGGAGAACCTGAACTGGGCGGAGGGGAAAAGCAATGGGCAATGTGTCTGGCCAAAAGGGGAAGGTGGTAATTAATTATACTGGGCACCACTGCAGCCTGTATCACACGGGGGCCTCCTGCTGAGTGCAAGCTGTGTTCATGGGGTACACATGGGTCTCTGTGATGTATTTTGGAGCACAAACACATGCAGCAATTGGCGCACAAATGACAGTTTCTACCCTACCTTTGCACTCGCCCTACCCTTTATAAATAACTAATAATAAGTTCCCTGTGGCTGCAGTGATAAGGTAGCTTTTGGCCAGGCTGCCAGGGAGACAATGGCTACTTTAACTAATCTGCAGCCATTAATAGGAAAAATAAGACATGGGGACAAGACTTGTGGCACAATTCACGTTGTCTGTTTTTAAGAATATAATTATACACTTAGATTATTGGCACAAATTGACAGTTTTGGCATAGCTTTTTATAAAGCAGCTCCCCAGTCCCCAGCAATTTTGGCAATCTGGTTGTTAAGGTCCTGATAACCCTAGCAACCGTGCACTTAACTGATCTCTTGCAATTCATCTGAGCAAACTGAGTGGGCACCTTGGCACTTGCCTCAAATTGCTAAGGAAAGTGTACGGATGCAAGTACAGGTATGGGATCCATCATCCAGAAACCCATTATCCAGAAAGTTCCAAATTACGGAATGGCCATCTTCCATAGACTCCATTTTATCCAAATAATCCAAATGTTAAAAAATTATTTCCTTTTTCTGTGTAATAATAAAACAGAACCTTGTACTTGATCCCAACTAAGATATAATTAATCCTTATTGGAGGCAAAAGCAGCCTATTGGGTTTATTTCATGTTTACATGGTTTTCTATTAGATTTAAGATATGAAGTTCCAAATTACAGAAAGATCCATTATCTGGAAAGCCACAGGTCCCGAGCATTCTGGATAACAAGTAGGGAGGCGCCGAATTTCAGGATTCGGCCTTTTTCGTCCGGATTCGGACAAATTCGTCTGCCCGGAGGGAAATCGAGTGACTTTTTGTCACAAAACAAGGAAGTAAAAATGTTTTCCCCTTCCCACCCCTAATTTGCATATGCAAATTAGAATTTAGAAATTCGGATTTGGTTCGGTACCCCCGAACCGCCGAATCCTTTGCAAAAGATTCGGCCGAATACCGAACCAAATCCAAAACAGTGGATTCAGTGCATCCCTAATAACAAGTCCCATACCTGTACCTTCGTTGGCACTGTCAATGGAGCCATTTATAGGGGTTGTTCACCTTTAAATTAACTTTTAGTAGGAAGTAGAGAGTGATATTCTGAGACAATTTACAATTGGTTTTTGAGTTATTTAGCTTTTTATTCAGCAGCTCTCCAGTTTGCAATTTGAGCACTCTGGTTGCTATGGTCCAAATTCCCCTAGCAACCATGCATTGATTTGAATAAGAGACTGGAATATGAATAGGAGAGACCTGAATAGAAAGATGAGTAATAAAAAGTAGCAATAACAATACATTTGTAGCCTTACAGAGCATTTGTTTTTTAGATGGGGTCAGTGACTCCCATTTGAAAGATGGAAAGAGTCAGAAGAAGAAAGTAAATAGAAAAACTATAAAAAAAAAAAAAGGAAAAATGAAGACCAATTAAGAAGTTGCTTAGAATTATCCATTCTATGACAGTTATCTTAAAGGTAAACCACTGCTTTTAAAAGGCCATCGAGAAGAGGAAAGGAATGACCGCAGGGTTATAAAATTAAGAAGAACTTAATGAGCTAATGGTGAGCTCCTTCCCAATTTCCTAGTGCCGAGCGCTGGTCCATGATGCCCCCATTGTGTCCTACACTTATTGATTTATTCTCTGGTGCCTGGTGCATCACATAATCCTTCGTATTCGGTGCCCGGCCATGCGACATGCTGATGAGAGAGAGAGCACATAACCCGAGACCTCAGTGTGATGGATGTGTGAGACCCACAGAGAGCGCTCAGTGTGCAGCCACAATACAAGCCCTTTGCTTCCCACCACAAGGTGCCATTGATGGGGCTCAATAGGAGCCGTCAGTTGGAATCAGATGGGGGATATTTTCCAAACAGCCCCACTGAGAAGCTTTAACTCCTTCAGTGAGAGGGGTCTAGGGAATCAATGACAGTCTATGCGTCTAATAGAGTAATATTTACATTCCGAGGATAAAGAGACAACAATAAACAAGCCGTCTGTATTCACTTCTGTTTGTTTTCTTCATCTGTTATCGGGGAGGGGGGTTCTGACCAGAGTCAAGCAAACAGGGGGCTCCACCACATTGGTGTCCCGGCAGACGGTCTCTGCTCGACGCAATGGAATAAAAATGAAATGTAATTAAAAGAAAAATTCTCAATGGTTTTGATGTTCTTTGTACATGTCATTGTTACTGAAAGCAGTATCCCTCTGTTTCTATTCTCTGCACCATAGGTTTCTGAAAAAGTGATGATTAACCCCCCATCCTCAGTTTTAAATGGACCCTGCTGACCCCATGATGATCCCCAGCGAGGAATATTCACAGGGAAAGCCTATTTGGTTCTGTCAATCACTGGTAAGGCCCAGAATATGCCGTACAGTTTTGGTCTCCGGTGCTCAAACAGGACACTATTAACATCCCGTATGTGTCCATCATAGTTAGCAATTCCACTATCACCCCCTCTCCCCAGGCCCGGTGCCTTTGGGTTATCGTAGATTCTGCCCTGTCATTCACTCCTCATATGCAGTCACTTATTAAATCATGTTAATTTCACCTAAGGAACATATCCAAAATACGATCATTTATCACCCAAGATGCTGCCAAAATTCTTATTCACTCTTTTGTCATCACATCTAGACTACTGTAACTCTCTTTTAATTGGCCTTTCCCTCCATAGACTGTCACCTCTCCAGTCCATAATGAACACTGCTGCGAGGCTCATACACCTCAGCAACCGCTCCTCCTCTGCCTCGCCATTCTGTCACTCCCTGCACTGGGCTTCCGTTACCTTTCAGAATCAAATTCAAATTAATGACATTCAAAGCACTTCATAACTCTGCCCCACCCTACATCTCTGAACTCATCTCTATATACTCACCAAACCGCTTACTACGCTCCTCTACTGACCTGCTACTCAACTCGTCTCTCATTACCTCTTCACACGCTCGCATTCAAGACTTTGCAAGGGCTGCACCTGGGGTTGCCACCTGGCTGGTATTTTACTGGCCTGGCCGGTAAAAATGATGGTTGATCCCAATGATATTAATAGGGAAAAAAGATAAATATATAGGAAGGCTGGTATTTTTTTCCAGAAAAGATGGCAACCCTAGCTGCACCCCTCTCCCACAGTCTGTCCAACTTTCTCCCAACCTTTCTGCTTTCAAAAGATCTCTTAAACCTCACTTATTTAGAGAAGCCTCCCCTCACTCTATTGAGCTACCAAATACAATACCACATACAGTACCACATCTCTCACTCACTTAATTCTGATCTTGCCAACTTCCAAACCTGGTGTATTATTCCTTTCCCTTTAGATAGTAAGCTCTTTTTGCACAGGGCCTTCCTCATTTTTTTGTACCGGTATTGGCTGTGATGTATGTAACTCCATAAGTTCTATGTATGTAATTCATGTGATTTAGTTGTATAATCACATTTACTTTACAGCGCTCCGAAATATGTTGGCGCTATATAAATACATGTTAATAATAATAATATAATAATATAAAGACTATTGTTTGGAGCTCCCCTATCTGAGACACACGGAGCAGTGACTTGGCATCTTGGCTTGGCACCTGACCCCCCCTCACCAATCCGTGTGCAACCAGTAGGGCAGCTTCCATTCACTTCATTGGTGTTTAGTCTGTTGATGGGTTCTGCCAGTTTGCTGTAGCCCTAAAACTTTCCAAAATATCAAAAAAGGACTCTGTATGAGAAATGCAGTTCCTGCACTTACCAAAAGATGGCAGTAGGCATTTATAAGAGCGAGTCAGTCGTTTAGTAAACCAGAATTTAAATTTAAATATTTAGAGCTTCTTTACGTCCCAGTGAATGTGACGGATTCTAACTTCAGCTTTGAGCAAAACATCCAGGGTTGGACAAGAGCGACCGCCTGGTAAATGTTAAATGGATTATACATCGAAATTAGAGGATGAACGTTAGAAGGAGAGAATTAAAGGGAGGCAATTCTGCGTCTCCCAGGAAAGCGGCTTTTCCCCTGGATCTGGGATTGATCTCAGTTATGTGAGAAAGTAGGGAAAAAGAAAGGAGAGAAAGAAGGGAAAACACGATAAGAAGCAGTCGGAAAACTGGCCCAATTAAAGGGACATTCTATACAAGAAATAACATTTGTATTCGTGTCTGAAAAGAAAAATGTAGATTTGAAAAAAAATCACTCTATTCTCCTATAGTCACATGCAGCAGAAATACTAGTTCTAATTCTCTTTATTCAGCAGCTTGTAGGCAGGTGATGGGCCTAACTGTGCCCAGGATACTTCATACCCAACACACCAGTACCCCCATCCCCCCTGCCATATCAGTACCCCATCCCTCCTGCCATATCAGTACCCCCATCCCTCCTACCATATCAGTAACCCCATCCCCCCTATCATATCAGTACCCCCATCCCTCCTGCCATATCAGTACCCCCATCCCTCCTGTCATATCAGTACCCACATCCCCCCTGCCATATCAGTACCCCCATCCCTCCTGCCATAGTACCCCATCCCTCCTGTCATATCAGTACCCCCATCCCCCCTGCCATATCAGTACCCCCATCCCTCCTGCCATATCAGTACCCCCATTCCTCCTGCCATATCAGTACCCCCACCCCATCCCTCCTGCCATATCAGTACCCCCATCCCTCCTGCCATATCAGTACACCCATCCCCCCTATCATATCAGTACCTCCATCCCTCCTGCCATATCAGTACCCCATCCCTCCTGCCATATCAGTACCCATCCCCCTAATTACCATATTCATTTTCCATAATGTGGCAGGTTATGAAAGTTTGAACATATTTCTGTGTTTTTTTTCAGTTAATACAGTTTTGCTAATGAAGGCAAATTGCCCTTTAAGCTGCGAGTCTAACGTCTCCCAAGAGACCTGTTATCTTATATTGTTACAATTACTTATTTGTTTATCTCGAAATTGTTACAAAAGTATCTTATCTGCAGCTGTGGCTGTTCTGGACTCCCTGCCAAAAGCCAATTAAGTTAGAAACGTTGCCATATCAGTACCCCATCCCCCTCCCCCATACCTCCCCTGGTGCTACCCTGGAGGCTGATTTACTGTTGGGGCCCGGTGTAAAGAGCCCCTCATCTCCTGGACCCCAATCCCAACCCCCTCACACTGGGACCATGCCGCTGTTTTAAAGGTACAAGACGGGTTCTGGAGTTGGGGCTCTGGTACAGCAGATTCCCTGTGATCGCGGGGCTCTGCTCTATAGGTAAATACGCCAGAGCAGAAGGGGTTGGGTTTGATGTGAGTGGAGGTGCCATTCCTCTGTATTAAGCACAATGGAGCAGGAACAGCCCACTGCTGGATTTAATGGGCCTTGACTTTATATAAAGGGGTTATAGGGACTGCATGGAACCCCCTCATGTACAAGTCTCATTTCCCTCTTTCATCTACAGACAAATCAGGAGCCAGGGGTCAGATCATTCCCACTGAGGAGCATGGAGACCCTGCTGATTAGAACCCACTAACAGATCTATAGGGAGCGGCTATAGGGGATCACTTATAGTGACTGTGTGAATCCTCCCAATGAGAGATCCCAGTCACTGAGGCAGTTCATAGAGAGATTTGACTGACATTCCGGCAGCTGAAAATGAAAGTGTTCTATGACCCGGCCTGGGATGATGACAGTTTGTCAGAGAGTCAAATCCTGTTATATTTCCATCTCAAGTGTCAAATCTCCTGGCGTATTTACTGTACCATAAATAGGGTCAAATATTTGTTTCCGGTTTACATTGTGGAATATTCCGCTCGCACCTCAGACCCCAGCGAGAAACGGGGCAACTAAAGTGGAAAAAGGATTATCCTGAGCTTGAGAATAAGACATTCCCATTGCCCTTTCTGTCTAAGGGGCAGATTTACTAACATTAGGAAACAATTCTTTGACTCTTTCTACAGTTTGAAAAAAAACAAAACTTCCCTTTTCTTTTACTTTTCCCCAACTGAAAATATTACTCTACACAAATAACTAATAGATGTATGGGACCTGTTATCCAGAATGCTCGAGACCTAGCGTTTTCCGAATAATGGATCTTTCCGTAATTTGGATCTTCATACATCATGTAAACATTAAACCCAATAGACTGGTTTTTCTTCTAATAAGGATTAATTATATCTTAGTTGGGATCAAGTACAAGCTACTGTTTTATTATTACACAGAAAAAGGAAAGAAAGAGTTTTTGGATAACAGATCCCATACACTAAGGGGGCCCAGTCGGAAGGCCAGTTAGGGGGAGATTTGGGGTGAGTGCTTATTTGTGCCCTGGGTACCCCTGGAACTATAGCAGGGTGACTGTTACCCCAATGTTTCTATATATCTGTAACCTTGTTATGAGCTAAGGAAGGGTGCAGAGGTAAATATAAGGTGTTAATAACAGGAATTGAGCCTCTCGAGTTCAAGGGCAGGGAATGATTGTTAGGGAGTCTAAAAATAAAATCAAGCTAATTTCCCATTAATACATAATTAACCAAGTCCCATTGCTATATACACAGTATATATATATCCAGTAAAATCATTATATTGATGAGATAATATGTAGTGACCTTCAAGTCCTGCTAATAAGGTGACCTGCAGTCATTTATTGATCGATCAGTTGAGGCTCGGGGGGTCGGTGGGGTGACATTCTCTCCAGTTGTCTCTATATAACACTGACTGCATCACAACACACATATCCTTCTGGTCGGATCCTAAAGGGATACTGTCATGGGAAAACATTTTTTTCAAAATGAATCAGTTAATAGTGCTGATCCAGCAGAATTCTGCACTGAAATCCATTTCTCAAAAGAGCAAACAGATTTTTTTATATTCAATTTTGAAATCTGACATGGGGCTAGACATTTTGTCAGTTTCCCAGCTGCCCCTGGTCATGTGACTTGTGCCTGCACTTTAGGAGAGAAATGCTTTCTGGCAGGCTGCTGTTTTTCCTTCTCAATGTAACTGAATGTGTCTCAGTGGGACATGGGTTTTTACTATTGAACTATTCTTAGATCTACCAGGCAGCTGTTATCTTGTGTTAGGGAGCTGCTATCTGGTTACCTTCCCATTGTTCTTTTGTTTGGCTGCTGGGGGGGAAAGGGAGGGGGTGATATCACTCCAACTTGCAGTACAGCAGTAAAGAGTGATTGAAGTTTATCAGAGCACAAGTCATATGACTTGGGGCAGCTGGGAAATTGACAAAATGTCTAGCCCCATGTCCGATTTCAAAATTAAATATAAAAAAATCTGTTTGCTCTTTTGAGAAATGGGGTTCAGTGCAGAATTCTGCTGGAGCAGCTCTATTAACTGATTCATTTTGAAAAATTTTTTTTCCCATGACAGTATCCCTTAACAAATTGCCTTTCTGTTCAGTTATCTTACTTTATTTGTTTTTACAGTTCAGTTAAAATGGTGATGTAGACATCACACAAAGAGGTAGATTTATCATCGCTGGTCGTTGCCCATTAGGAACCCCAAGCTGCTCCTGTCCTCCTGTAGGCAAGCTCTGCCAGGGTCCCAGTGTCATGACTGTTTTTAAAATGGACATGTTAATAAGGGGGTGTGGCCATAAAAATGGACGTGGTCAAAATGTATTTCCTCCTCTTTCTATTTCCAAAATGTTGGGAGGTATGTGTTTGCGGGGCAGGTTCTGGTTGAGCTCTTCTGCCTGCTCTCCCTGCCCCTGACCTTAAACTGCCAAATTCCGGCTTATGGTTTTATAGGCACGTGCTTGCCCCTGCCCCTTTTGTGATGTCATCGACAGGGCGGGTCAACAATAGTCTATAAATGGAGAGGGGAAGCCAGGCTGGGCAGGAGCTGGTCGCGTGGGTGCGGGTTGAGCTTTTCTCGACCCACACATCACTATTGCCTAGCTATCTGTCTAGATCAGGGATCCCCAACCTTTTGAACCTGTGAGCAACATTCAGAAGAAAAAGGAGTTGGGGAGCAACACAAGCATGAAAAATGTTCTTGGGGTGCCAAATAAGGGCTGTGATTGGCCATTTGGTAGCCCCTATGTGGATTGACAACCTGCATTGAGGCTCTGTTCGGTAGTAAACATGGTTTTTATACAACCAAAACTTGCCTCCAAGCCTGGAATTCAAAAATAAGCTCCTGCTTTGCGGCCACTGGGAGCAACATTCAAGCGGTTGGGGAGCAACATGTTCCTCACGAGCTACTGGTTGGGGATCACTGGTCTAGATAATAGGTAGTAATGGGTGCATCTGGGCCGTTTCGCTGAATAATTCACAAAACGCCAAAACTGTGAAAATTTGCGAAAGGTCAATGGGCAATTGAAATCAATTATTTTGATGTGCGACAATTTTTGATGCGAGTGATCATTTTTATACACGTGACTAATTTGTCCAAATGCATTAAAGTCAATGGCGTTTGAATTATTTTGACACGCATCAATTTTTATGTTTTTTTGACGCGGCGGATTTCGGGAAAACATTAGCGCACAGCGAAACGTGAAGATTTGCCGCAAATCCATGACTTGCGAATTTATTCGACCATCACTAATTATAGGTTCTTGGACTCTTGAATGTACAGGTATAGGATCCATTATCCAGAAAGTACAGAATTAAGGGAAGGCCATGTCCTATAGACTCCAAAATATTATTCCAAAATATTTCCTTTTTCTCTGTGATAATAATAAAACAGTGTCTTGTACTTGATCCCAACTAAGATATAATTAATCCTTATTGGAGGCAAAACAATCCTTTTATTTAATATTTATATAATTTTCTTGTAGATTTAGGTAAGCTATGGTGATGCAGCAAGTCCCAAGCCTTCTGGATAGCAGGTCCCAAACCTGACAGCCTCCAGGCATCTCTGATTGACATACTGAGAATATATAACAATTTTTATGAAATACTATTTATTTCATGGGGGTCCCTTTGGTGTTTGGTGCCCTGGGCAAGTGGTATGTTGGTGAACATTGGCTCCTTGTAGCTCTACGTCCCTTTGATTGTGACTTCAATTCTCAATTGCTGCCTACAGTTTGTTTGTGTTCTCCTCATTCCTACATGGACCTCCTATGGAAACATCAGATTCCACCCACAGCCCAAAAACATAGTGGCAGATTAACTGGTTCCAGGTGCAATTTAACCCCCACCGTATTCGTCTGCTGCATAGGAGGTCTAGTAACCCATAGCAACCTATCAGCAAGCAGCATTTGTTGATCACCTATTTGAAAGTATACTATGCCACCATACTTGGTGGTAGTCCTGGAGGGGGAGCTTAAAGATATAAATATGTGGTGCCCACCACAAAGGATTGGACTGGGGTGTCTATGGCCCACCCTCCATGCCACACGTTGTGTGTGCAAATGTGTGCCCCTGTAACTATTGCCAAAATGGGGGATGGGGGGTGGCAGTGCCCACAAGTACCAGAGGGTTGCGGACCTGGTTTGTCCAACCCATGAGGGCCGGGGCCCACTGGGTTTTTTTTCCCAGTGTCCAGCCGTCCCAGTCCGACCTTGTATTAATCCACCTGAAATACCTGTCGGGATCAGGAGGCACCTATGGCAAAAAAAGATTACGTTTAATTTACTTCCCCTTTAAATCTTTCTGTTGAGTAAAGGAAAATTATACACCCAAAATGAATATTTAAGTAACAGATAGTTTATATCAAATTAAGTGACATATTAAAGAATCTTACCAAACTGGAATATATATTTAAGTAAATATTGTCCTTTTACATCTCTTGTCTTGAACCCCCATTTCGTGATGGTCTGTGTGTTGCCTCAGAGATCACCTGACCAGAAATACTGCAGCTCTAACTGTAACAGACAGAGATCACCTGACCAGAAATACTGCAGCTCTAACTGTAACAGGAAGAGATCACCTGACCAGAAATACTACAGTTCTAACTGTAACAGGAAGAGATCACCTGACCAGAAATACTACAGCTCTAACTGTAACAGGAAGAGATCACCTGACCAGAAATACTGCAGCTCTAACTGTAACAGGAAGAGATCACCTGACCAGAAATACTACAGCTCTAACTGTAACAGGAAGAGATCACCTGACCAGAAATACTGCAGCTCTAACTGTAACAGGAAGAGATCACCTGACCAGAAATACTACAACTCTAACTGTAACGGGAAGAAGTATGGAAGCAAAAGACACAACTCTGTCTGTTAATTGGCTCATGTGACCTAACATGTATGGTTTGTTGGTTTGTTTGTGTGCACAGTGAATCCTACGATCCCAGGGGGCGGCCCTTATTTTTTAAAATGGCAATTTATAATTTATAATTTATAGTTTTCCTTTAACTCTCTGTTTTCCAGTAACTAAATAATGCCCCCACTTCCTGACTTACTAAGGTGCATCTCAGTCAGTTGTACATAGGGCAGCTCCACTGGGATCTAATCCACAGTAAGACCCAAGTTACATTTCCAGGAGAGATGCAGAAGTGAGAACTGCAGTGACGGGACTGGGAGACTCTCCCTGACGCTCGCTTTCCGTTTCATTAGGACGTCTCGGGGTATTTGTGTTTTTTTCCTGAGGAAAAACATTTGTGACATCAGTTGTGTAATTGTATATTTCCAATTCGCTCATCTCCGTGGGTCCAGAATCAAACGTGTTTTGATGTTTATAGAGAGACAATAGAATGTGGCGCCGGGGAGCAGCTGATTTCAGCACCGACCAGTGAAATCATTTTAGTTAAATTTAACATTTTATGCCTGAGAGGAAAAAACTTGACTTTATTCCCCTTGAGCTCAAATTCTTAACTTCAATGGTTAATTAAAAATGAAGGATTCTAAATTAAAAATGTGTTTTTTCCCTGAATCATTTCTTGTCTGATTTATTTTTTCCCAGTTATATTTCCTTGTACTAAGCAAAATTCAGCAGGAACAGTCCCCTAAGTTTGCTCATAGTCTGTACAGAGAGATCCCATAAAACTATGACAGCATAGGTATTCCCCTGTACTAAGCACAATTCAGCAGGAACAGTCCCTAAGTTTGCTCATAGTCTGTACAGAGAGATCCCATAAAACTTTGGCAGCATAGGTATTCCCTGTACTAAGCACAATTCAGCTGGAACAGTCCCTAAGTTTGCTCATAGTCTGTACAGAGAGATCCCATAAAACTATGACAGCATAGGTATTCCCCTGTACTAAGCACAATTCAGCAGGAACAGTCCCCTAAGTTTGCTCATAGTCTGTACAGAGAGATCCCATAAAACTATGGCAGCATAGGTATCCCCTGTACTAAGCACAATTCAGCAGGAACAGCCCCCAAGTTTGCTCATAGTCTGTACAGAGAGATCCCATAAAACTATGGCAGCATAGGTATTCCCCTGTACTAAGCACAATTCAGCAGGAACAGTCCCCTAAGTTTGCTCATAGTCTGTACAGAGAGATCCCATAAAACTATGGCAGCATAGGTATTCCCCTGTACTAAGCACAATTCAGCAGGAACTGCCCCCTAAGTTTGCTCATTGATTTGAATACGAGACAGGGATATGAATAGAAGAGGCCTGAATAGAAAGATGAATAATAAAAAGTAGCAATAACAATTAATGTGTCACAGAGCATTTGTTTTTTAGATTGGGTCAGTGATCCCCATTTGAAAGCTGGAAATAGAACAAATAGTTAAAAATTATAAAAAATAAATAATGAAGGCCAACTGAAAAGATGCTAAGAACTGGCCAATCTATAATATACTAAAAGTTAACTTAAAGGTGAATTACCCCTTTACGTATCTACAAAGGGACAGATACAGGACAAACCACACAGAATATCTTCGAATTGTCATGGGAGTCTTGTTTCAGTATCCCAGTCCCTTTTTAATAAAGACAAACTGATCTGAATCTATTAGTGTCCAAGCGTAAACCAGTGTTCTGATAAAACATACACGTAGGACTGTTCTTTGTATTCCAGCATTTTAACTTGCCATACGCCTGTTTTCTAATGTGGACACAACATAGAGAGGGACATAATGAGAGGTGAAGAGAGAGATAATAACAGTTATTCCCTGGCTGATGTCAGTGCAATCACTCCTTAGCTGCACTCCTTATATCCCTGCCATTATACCCTCGTATAGCCCAAACACTCACTGTCTGACAAAACTGTCGGTTATATATATATATATATTAAATATTGAATATGTGCTCCGTTATGGCTTGTTGTTGGATTATACCTGATTTGTTTTCTAAATAAGATTAAGCAAACAATTATATTCAGCCGAGGATCTAATGCACTTAGGGCTAAATTAGAATAATCACATTTGTGTAATCTTTAAATAATAACTAATAACGAGCTCCTCTGGCGTTTATTTAGCAAAGGTATAAATAGTAGAGGGTCCATTCCGCTGTGGAATTATGGGATCTACATGAGTTCACCTGAAAAGCCCAGCTTGAAGGACAATTAGGGGTAAGATTGAGATGAAAACTTTTTTACTGCCTTTTTACTCCTAGATATTCTTTATAATTAATTATAACTAGGGATGCACTGAATCTAGGATTCAGTTCGGGATTCGGCCTTTTTCAGCAGGATTCGGATTCGGCCGAATCTTTCTGCCCGTGCGAACTGAATCCGAATCCTAATTTGAATGTGCAAATTAGGGACGAGGAGGGAAATCACATGACTTTTTGTCACTAAACAAGGAAGTAAAAAATGTTTTCCCCTTCCCACCCCAATTTGCATATGCAAATTAGGATTCGGATTCAGTTCGCACGGGCAGAAAGATTCGTTATTTGGCCAAATCTTTTGGGAAGGTTCTGGAGTTCAGCCGAATCCTAAATAGTGGATTCGGTGCATCCCTAATTATAACTGAAAAGCTTATATACCAAAGTTTTCCTAGATCCAACTGGCGCCCACTGGCCACATCCAGCCAACAACACCCCTTTGTGTATCAGTACTGAGATTAACTGGCCCCTTCATTGTTTACATCTTAAATTCAGACTATAATCCCCCTGCATTGTTCTACCTGTAACACCTCTATTGCTCACACCCAACAATAAAACTATGGCAGCATAGGTATTCCCTGTACTAAGCACAATTCAGCAGGAACAGTCCCCTAAATTTGCTCATAGTCTGTACAGAGAGATCCCATAAAACTATGACAGCATAGGTATTCCCTGTACTAAGCACAATTCAGCAGGAACAGCCCCTAAGTTTGCTCATAGTCTGTACATAGAGATCCCATAAAACTATGGCAGCATAGGTATTCCCTGTACTAAGCACAATTCAGCAGGAACAGTCCCCTAAGTTTGCTCGTAGTCTGTTCAGAGAGATCCCATAAAACTATAGCACATAGGTATTCCCTGTACTAAGCACAATTCAGCAGGAACAGCCCCCTAAATTTGCTCATAGTCTGTACAGAGAGATGCCATAAAAATATACAACACAGGTATTCCTTTACTAAGGGGGTTATTTATTAAAGTCCGAATTTATCTCAATATTTTCTGCTACAAACTCAGATCAAATCAAATGGATTTATTTATCATTACATTTTCCCGAAAATTTGATTTGCGGTAAAAAAAATCAGATTTTCCACAAGTTTTTCGAAATTTTATCACGATAACGTCGGGGTATTCCACGAAACCCAGCACATATTAAAAACATCATTGGGACCTCTCCCTTTGACTTATATGCAACCTCGACAGGTCTGAGACGCCGCATTTTCAGATTCTGACTTTTCCACCCTCGGAGTTTAATAAATTCCGAACAATTCATGATTTTTTAAAAGTCTGATTTTATAAAAAAAAAAATCAATCGAATGTTTCATGATTTTTGCATTCGGAGTTTAGTAAATAACCTCCTAAGTATCATTATGCAGGAACATTTCAATTGATTGTATCCCTTTAATTAAATTTAAAGTTTAAAAGTGAAACATCACAGTTTCGTTATCGTCAATTTTTAAACGTTTTGTCCTTTCACAATAACCCACACTGTACAACGTATTCTAATAAAATAAAAAAAGAAATAACATAATAGGAACAATACAGCTATAAAAAACATCATTGTTTTAGGTATTTATAAGTACAATCGCTGGCTTTTTATTCTCTATATAGTGTTATTTTCCATTTTAATTGGCTATTAAACGGCAAGTCCTTGGATTTCTGTAAGGCGGCGCACAGAAGAGGAGGGAGGCAGATCACAAGTACATTACCCGGAATTTGGCATCTTTTAAGGCATCGAAGCTGAATTTATTGAGAGGAGATCTGTATCTTGTTCTTTGATTCATTTTCTCATGGATAGTAATAAAAAACATCTTATGTAACCACTGTTATTATAAACTTATAATACACAAAAGCCATGAATATCTTTTAAATTATATCCTTATAAACGGTGAGTAGTGATGTCATCAGTTATAAACGGTGAGTTCTGATGTCATTTCTGTCACATGACTCACTAAAACTTGTGTATTATAATAAATAAAGTACCCCCAGTTGTAAAATATAAGGGTTTTTAGAAGTTAACTCGGAGTTCCATGACCTGTATAAAAACACTCGGCCTTCGTGTTTTTATATGGTCATGAAACTCCTCGATAACTCATAATATCCTTATATTTTACAAGAGGGGGTTCTTTATTCACTATATAAACACCTCTCTTTAAACCCCACTGCTTTGTATTAGGGGACTTTGTTGAGGAGATAAAAAAAGATTAGCAAAAGGGAAACAAGATCAGTTTTATATTTAATTATTATTATTATTATTTAATAATTATTATTATTTAATAATAATTATTATTATTATATTGTGCTGAAACTTTGTGTTTGCCTTGACATATTGTCGACTTTGCTCATATTTAATTGTACAGTATAATGTGCTCCGCTTTGGGAAAACTAAAAGATTGTCCCTTTAGTTTAGTTCTTCTGATTTGTGAGTTTTGTAAACAACAATCGTTCCACAGCTAATATAATGGAACGAAATTAGCAAAACTTTGCAGGTAAAACTACATTCCATCGGACAAGACACGAGCAACTGTCAGTTGTAAGCGCAGAAAGCTGTGTCTTCATCTGACAGTCTTATCATGGGTAGTTTTTACCTGCACTTTTTCGTTCAATCCAATTGTATTTGGAGGCCTGCGACTACATCCGACGTGTCTCCTGCATTATGTTGTTTCGACACGATCTGACGAAAAACGCCCCTTGGAGTTCAGCCCTTAGGGCAGAGACACACGGTCAGATTCGGGGAGATTCAGTCGCCCGGCAACAAATGTCCTCTTCTTCAGGGTGGCTAATAACTGCCTTCTTCTGCCATCCCGCTGGGATTTTCATTCTAGCCGGCAAGAAAGCAGTTCAGGGAGATTAAGCAGTTACATAGTTACATAGTTAAATCAGGTTGAAAAAAGACAAAGTCCTTTAAGTCCAACCCCTCCAAATGAAAACCCAGCCCCATACACACACCCCTCCCTACTTTCACACAAATTATATATACCCATATCTATACTAACTATAGAGCTTAGTATCACAATAGCCTTTGTATTATGTCTGTCCAAAAAATCATCCAAGTCCCTCTTATAGTCATTAACTGAATCAGCATCACAACATCACCCGGCAGTGCATTCCACAACCTCACTGTCCTCACTGTGAAGAACCCCCTACGTTGCTTCAAATGAAAGTTCTTTTCCTCTAGTCTAAAGGGGAGGCCTCTGGTACGGTGATCCACTTTATGGGTAAAAAGGTCCCCTGCTATTTGTCTATAATGTCCTCTAATGTACTTGTAAAGTCTAATCATGTCCCCTCGCAAGCGCCTTTTTTCCAGAGAAAACAACCCCAACCTTGTCAGTCTCCCCTCATAATTTAACTCTTCCCTCCCTCTAACCAGTTTAGTTGCACTTAGTCTCTGCACTCTCTCCAGCTCATTTATATCCCTCATAAGGACTGGAGTCCAAAACTGCCCCCATACTCCAGATGAGGCCTCACCAGGGACCTATAAAGATACATAATTATGTTTCATCCCTTGAGTTAATGCCCTTTTTTATACAAGAACTTTATTTGCTTTAGTAGCCACAGAATGACACTGCCCAGAATTAGACAACGTGTTATCTACAAAGACCCCCAGATCCTTTTCATTTAAGGAAACTCCCAACACACTGCCATTTAGTGTATAACTTGCATTTATATTATTTTTGCCAAAGTGCATAACCTGCATTTATCAACATTGAACCTCATTTTCCAGTTTGCTGCCCAGTTTTCCAGTTTAGACAAATCACTGTGCAAAGTGGCAGCATCCTGCATGGAACCTATAGTTCTGCACAATTTAGTATCATCTGCAAAAATAGAAACAGTACTTTCAATGGCCACCTCCAGGTCATTAATAAACAAGTTAAAAAGCAAGGGACCTAGTACAGAGCCCTGCGGTACTCCACTAACAACACTGGTCCAATTAGAAAATGTTCCATTTACCACCACTCTTTGTAGTTTATCTTTTAGCCAGTTCTCTATCCAGGTACAAATACTATGTTCCAGGCCAACATTCCTTCATTTAACCAGTAACCTTCTGTGTGGCACTGTATCAAATGCTTTAGCAAAGTCTAAGTAAATCACATCCACTGCCATCCCAGAATCGAGGTCTCTACTTACATTCTCATAAAAAGAAATTAAGTTAGTCTGGCAAGATCTATTCCTTGTTATGTGCTTAGGGGGCCCAGCCTGAAGGCCAGTTAGGGGGAGATTTGGGCTTAGTGCTTATTTGTACCCTGGGTACCCCTGGAACTATAGCAGGGTGACTGTTACCCCAATGTTTCTATATATCTGTAACCTTGTTATGAACTAAGGGGGCCCAGTCTGAAGGTCAGTTAGGGGGAGATTTGGGGTGAGTGCTTATTTGTACCCTGGGTACCCCTGGAACTATAGCAGGGTGACTGTTAGCCCAATGTTTCTATATATCTGTAACCCTATTATGAGCTAAGGGGGCCCAGCCTGAAGGCCAGTTAGGGGGAGATTTGGGGTGAGTGCTTATTTGTACCCTGGGTACCCCTGGAACTATAGCAGGGTGACTGTTACCCCAATGTTTCTATATATTTGTCACCTTGTTATAAACTAAGGGGGCCCAGCCTGAAGGCCAGTTACGGGGAGATTTGGGGTGAATGCTTATTTGTGCCCTGGGTACCCCTGGAACTATAGCAGGGTGATTGTTACCCCAATTTTTCTATATATCTGTAACCTTGTTATGAGCTAAGGGGGCCCTGTCTGAAGGTCAGTTAGGGGGAGATTTGGGGTGAGTGCTTATTTGTACCCTGAGTACCCCTGGAACTATAGCAGGGTGACACCCCAATGTTTCTATATATCTGTAACCTTGTTATGAGCTAAGGGGGCCCAGCCTGAAGGCCAGTATGAAGACATTCAGTATGTATAAAAGATTGGAAATAACAACGAATGCACCAAATTGTATAATGTTAACTTTTTTACATTCATATTGGAGATACCTAAAGTTTTAGGAACAATTCTTGAAAAAAATAAATAAATAAAGAAATAAAATGCTGGAAAGATGTCAGTGATAAGGGAAAATATTAATAGATGAAATGCAATTAGGAAAGACGATCCAGGAATGGATTTGCTTACACTAGAAATGAGACGTCAATAAAGGGATATAATTACCATAATATCTGCAAGGTCGATGCAAAGTAGAATCTTCTGCTCTTGCCAATAAAGATTAACTGTCATCAGCTGTAACAGCTCCACAAAGATAAACGGAATACTATAAATATTCTTTAAATTTGATGCAGAATAATCTGTTTTTAAAACCCTACATCCTCCAGAACTGTACTGTTTCCAATTAATTATTCGTACTTGACTTGCACGGTATATGCTGCCAGCTATGATATTTAGTGCCACTCCTTTAGTTCCTGATTCAAAGCTAATTTTTTGCTTAGTACAGGGGATATCTATGTTACCATAGTTTTATGGGATCTCTCTGTACAGACTATGAGCAAACTTAGGGGACTGTTCCTGCTGAATTGTGCTTAGTACAGGGGAATACCTATGCTGCCATAGTTTGATGGGATCTCTCTGTACAGACTATGAGCAAACTTAGGGGACTGTTCCTGCTGAATTGTGCTTAGTACAGAGGAATACCTATGCTGCCATAGTTTGATGGGATCTCTCTGTACAGACTATGAGCAAACTTGGGGGCTGTTCCTGCCGAATTGTGCTTAGTACAGGGGAATACCTATGCTGCCATAGTTTTATGGGATCTCTCTGTACAGACTATGAGCAAACTTAGGGGCTGTTCCTGCTGAATTGTGCTTAGTACAGAGGAATACCTATGCTGCCATAGTTTTATGGGATCTCTCTGTACAGACTATGAGCAAACTTAGGGGACTGTTCCTGCTGAATTGTGCTTAGTACAGGGAATACCTATGCTGCCATAGTTTTATGGGATCTCTCTGTACAGACTATGAGCAAACTTAGGGGACTGTTCCTGCTGAATTGTGCTTAGTACAGGGGAATACCTATGCTGCCATAGTTTTATGGGATCTCTCTGTACAGACTATGAGCAAACTTGGGGGCTGTTCCTGCCGAATTGTGCTTAGTACAGGGGAATACCTATGCTGCCATAGTTTTATGGGATCTCTCTGTATAGACTATGAGCAAACTTAGGGGACTGTTCCTGCTGAATTGTGCTTAGTACAGGGGAGTACCTATGCTGCCATAGTTTTATGGGATCTCTCTGTACAGACTATGAGCAAACTTAGGGGCTGTTCCTGCTGAATTGTGCTTAGTACAGAGGAATACCTATGCTGCCATAGTTTTATGGGATCTCTCTGTACAGACTATGAGGAAACTTAGGGGACTGTTCCTGCTGAATTGTGCTTAGTACAGGGGAATACTTATGCTAACAATCAAATTTAAATTTTTTCATTGGATCTCTAAAAATTTGTGGTTTTCCTATTTTTTAAAAAAGAATTTGAGGATTTATTAAGTGTGAAAACCACAAAACCTCTATTACAAATCTCGCCAGGTAAACGTTATTACGGTACTAAAGAAATCAACGGGAGCTAGTCTGATCCTATTGGACCATTTTAAATCAATTTTAGATGTTTTCTGGTTTTTATTTTTCTAGGATTTGTCTGAAGTTGTGGACAAAGTTGACCCTTTAGAGTCAGGGCTCAAATTCGGGAAGATTAGTTGCCCGGTGACAGATGTCCTCTTCTTCGGGCTACTAATCTCTTCTTCAGGGCAACTATTCTCACTGAACTGCCTCCCCTGCCTTCCCGCCGGCTAAAATGTAAATCGCCGGCGGGATGACACTCGGAGTGATTATTTTTCCGAAGTTGCCCCAAGTTGCCTTACGAGTAAACTTCAGACGACTTCAGAAAACAAATCGCCCTGATTTGGGGAGATTCGTCACCTGACGACAAATCTCCTCTTCTTCGTGGCGACTAATCTCCCCAAACTGCCTCCCCTGCCTTCATGCCAGCTAACATGTAAATCGCCTGCTGAATTGCACTCGGAGTGATTCATTTTTCGAAGTTGCCCCAAGTTGAAACTTGGGGCAACTTGGGAAAATGAATCACCGTGATTCGGGAAGATTAGTCTCCCTGAAGAAGAGGAGATTTGTCACCAGGCGACTAATCTCCCTGAATCTGCCTGTGTGCCCTGACCCTATTAGTAATTTTTACCACTCCGGTGTGTTGGGGGTTAAATGGAGAAATCCTTTGCTTCGCTTTCCTACTCTTGGGCGCCCTTAGTGATATTTGGGAGTTTGACCCATCACCCCAATACTATAGTTTTAGGGCACCTAATAGTTAGGATTCCTGATATAGCAGAGGGTTAAATAGATAAATAGGGGGTGGGGTATCTATTTTTTAGGAGGGACTGTTTTTTCCATTGTTCTCTTCCTGATTACAACCCCAAACTAAAGGTTTATGGGTCAGTAGTGAGAACAGGGCAAGGAAAAGTAAACCCTGTACATAATATTTAAGGGGTGGTTCACCTTTAAGATACTTTTACTATGTTACAGAATGGCTTATTTAATTTTTTCTTTTTTAGTGTACTTTTTGAAACATATAGCTTCTTCTTCTGACTCTTTCCAGCTTTCAAATTGGGGTCACTGACCCCCATCTAAAAAACAAATGCTCTGTAAGGCTACAAATGTATTGTTATTGCTACTTTTTATAACCTTTTCAGGCCTCTCCTATTCATATTCCAGTCTCTTATTCAAATCAATGCATGGTTGCTAGGGTAATTAGGACCCTAGCAACCAGATGGCTAAAATTAAAAACTGGAGAGCTGCTGAATAAAAAGCTAAATAACTCAAAAACCACAAATAATAAAAAATGAAAACCAATTGCAAATTGTCTCAGAATATCACTCTCTATATAATAGTAATCGTTGATTTAAAGCTGAACAACCCTTTAATCCTTGGCTGGTGCCTTTATTGAAGATCCCATTTAAATTGCCTTCTCTCGTGTCTCCATGTTGCTGGGTTTTAGGATCAGATGATCCTGACGCAATTTATGCCCTTTTGTGGGGTACAGGGAACTATAGGAAGAAGCTCAATTCCTGCCTAAATGTTACTATAGAGGAGGGAGTCTGCAAAGGTTTCTTTTGATTTAATGAATTCCAACTCATTCTGATATCAGTTTTACTCAATCATTCCTTAACATATTCCCCCCATTCCACTCATTTGCCAGAATTCTATTTCATGCCATCTTGCGTTTCGCGCAGTGCTCATTTACATTCCAATCCAATCTCATTGAAGGCATCAGCTTTTCCTTCCACTGTCTGACAGAAGTCAATAAAAAGTACATTTTTTTTTCTGTTTCTGGAGTTTGCCGTTTGGGTTCTGTTGGCGTAAGCGTTATTTACGGAATATAAGCAATTTGTCTCTCCTTGAGAAACTCTTAATTCTTTAAATTGGATCCTTTATTCAATGTCTTGGCAAAATTCCAGATTTGCTTTGCTTTTTGACTACAAATACATTAGCAAACATGTATTAAATACAGGTACGGGATCCGTTATCCGGAAACCTTTTATCCAGAAAGTTCCGAATTACGGAAAGGCCGTCTGCCATAGACTCCATTATAATCAAATAATCCATTTTTTTAAAAATGATATTCTTTTTATTTATAATAATAAAACAGTAGCTTGTACTTGATCCAAACTAATATATATTTAATCCTTATTGGAAGTAGAATGAGCCAATTGGGTTTATTTAAAGAGCATGTAAAGGCAAAAAATAAAATCCCATTTTTACTTTCTTTAATGAAAAAGAAACCTATCTCCAATATACTTTAATTAAAAAATGTGCACCTGACTGTATACAGTGAAATTCTCCCTTCATTTACTGCTGTGGATAGGAATTGTCAGACGGTCCCTAACTGCTGAGCAGGGAAACAATCATACTTATGAACAGCAGGGGGAGCCCCCGCCTTACTTACCAGCCATGCAGAACTCAAGCAGCTTTGTTTATGACGATCCCTAAGCAGCTCAGACCACACTGAGCATGTGCACAGTCTTGGTCTTGCAAAGATGTTTAACAAAGTTACAAAATGGCGACCCCCTGTAGCCAACTTTGAAAGCATAAATTATTTGTTTTATTAGGCTTTTTTGGTACAGTAATTTCATGTTTATATTTAGTATAAAAAAAACAGCATTTCTAGCCTTATTATATTTTAGACTTTACATGCCCTTTAATGTTTACATGATTTTATAGTAGTCTTAAGGTGTGAAAATCCAAATTACGGAAAGACCCATTATCCGGAAAGCCCCAGGTCCCGAGCATTCTGGATAATAGGTCCCATACCATATAATACCCCATATTTCCCTTTTTATATATTATTATTATTATTATTATTATTAACATGTATTTTTACATATTGCACAGCGCTTTATCCAAAAAAGTTTTTTCATTTTTGAAGGTTTGGTTCACATTTGAGATAAAATTTTAGGGGGTTATTTATGAAAGTCTGAATTTAATCCAATATTTTCTGATCAAATTCGCTTAGGTTTTTTAAGGCTTATTTATTATTACATTTCCCCAAAAATTTGCTTTTTTTTATAGGCTTATTTATTATTACATTTTACAAAAAATGTGCTTTGTGGGAAAAAAATTGATTTTCGTTATTTTTTTCGGATTTTTCCATCCAATTTTCACAATGGTTTTGGAGTTTTCACCGCAAAACTCCAAAAACTGGGGTATTGCAGAAAACCCAGCGCACATCAAAAAATCATTGGGACTTCTCCCATAGACTTATATGCAACCTCGACAGGTCTGAGACGCCGCATTTTCTGATTAGGACATTCTCTGGGTTTAATAAATTCCGAAAAATGTGTGATTTTTTAAAAAGTCTTATTTTATTAAAAAAAAAAAAATCTAAATTTTTTTGGGGATTTTTGCATTCGGAGTTTAGTAAATAACCCCCTTAGTATGATGTAGAGAGTGATATTCTGAGACCATTTGCAATTGGTTTTCATTATTTTTTGTTATTTGTGGTTTTTCATTTGTTTAGCTTTTTTTTCAGCAGCTCTCCAGTTTGTAATTTCAGCAATCTGGTTGCTATGGTCCTAATTACCCTAGTAACCATGCATTGATTGGAATAAGAGACTGAAATATGAATAAGAGAGGCCTGAATAGAACATTGAGTAATCAAAAATAGAAATAACAATATATTTGTAGCCTTACAGAGCATTTGTTTTTTAGATGGGGTCAGTGACCCCTATTTGAAAGCTGGAAAGAGTCCGAAGAAGAAGGCAAATAATTCTAAAACTATAAAAATAAATAATGAGGCCCAATTAAGAAGTTGCTTAGAACCCTTTAAGCCTATGAGTAATTTATACGGAGTGAGTATAGTATGAGTATAATTTATCAACGGTTAGGAAGCCGTTTTGGAATCACCTGATGGGAAATGTTATATATAAATATTAAATACCTAATATTGGCTGCATTTAACTCCATGATTTACTCTGAATGAGTCTGTGATATTGACTGTGCCAAAAGCATAAAAGAAAAGCTATGACTGCCTATAACAGTGATGGGGCTTATAGAAGAGTTCTTAAAATCGACTCGGCAAACTGCGCCTAGATCAGACTGGGGGAGCCATGCCTCTCTATAATCATTTCATAAGTATTATCCAGAATGCTCGGGACCTGGGGTTTTCTAGCGAAGGGATCTTTCCATAATTTGGATCTTCATGCCTTAAGTCTGCAAAAAGAATCATTTAAACATTAAACAAACCCCAATAAGATTGTTTTGTTCCTTGGGATCAAGTACAAGTTACTGTTTTATTATTACAGAGAAAAAGGAAATCATTTTTAAAAATGTGGATAAAATGGAGTCTATGGGAGATGGCCTTCCTGTAATTTGGATCTTTTTGGATAATGGGTTTCCGGATAACCTGTACTTTTAATCCCCCATTATAGGGGGATGATCGATTTGTTAAATTATTAAATGTCAGCATTTTTCTCTGCAATAAATCCATATTTTTTTTAGAAATAGCTACTGGCAGAGCCCTGAATAAACACAGAGCCAGGCTGATTAGTTCTACATACCTGCAACATTTTGGAAATAGAAAGAGGGCTAAAACATGTTTTGCCACACCCATTTTTTGTGGCCACGCCCCTAATCACAACATTTCTTTTTACAAAATTTAGCAGGTTATGAAAGTTTGAACACATTTCTGTGGTTTTTTATCTGTTATTACAGTTTTGCTAATGGAAGTGAATTGCCCTTTAAGCTGCAAATTACAGTTTCCCCAAGAGACCTGCTTATCTTCAATAGTTACAATTGTTTCTTTACTTATCTTAAATTGTTACAAAAAGTATCTTTGTGCACCTGCCACATATTCTCAAAAAACTGTCAAAATTGAGACTGTCCCGCAAGAAACAGGACAGTTGGGAGGTACTTTCATTGCAGCTCTGCAGTCAAACCAAGTGAAAAAAGCTTTACTTGTGATTGTGGGATATTTACTGTTAGAGTTTTGGGTTTTTGATAAATGAACTTTTAAATCTGAGACTTTATAGAAGTTTTTTTGTATGAGAAGCAATTAGGGAGACTCATCAGAGGTCTTTGTGATTGTCAGACATACTGTACGTTATCTGCATTTAATGTAGTTTTCTTCTCCTGGGTGTTCTTGGTATAACTGAATCTGGAGAATTGCAGATTGAGTGGGCTAGGGGTTATATTGCTAAGGCTAGTGATGGCGAATAAGTTCACCAGGCACGAATTTGCAGCGAATTCCCGCGTTTCGCCGCCAGCGAATAAATTTGCGAATCTCTCGTGAAAATTCGTCTGCAGCAATTTCAGATTTTCATGATTTTTTCGTGAAAACGTTCAAAATGCTCGATTTTTTCAGTGAAAAATTTCGTATTGCTCGATTTTGCGTGAAAACGTCTGAATTTCACAAATGTTATGTGAAAAACGTCTGAATTTGACAAGTTTTTCGTGAAAACGGGTGAATTTCACTAATTGTTTGTGAACTTTCCTTTTCCACGATTCTTTGCAAATATTTCGCCGTTTTGTGAATTTTGCAGGAAATTCGCGAATTTTTCGGCGAAGCGAAATGGGAGCGATTCGCCAATCACTAGCTAGGGCAAATAATAGTGGAGACACTGGCCAACCCTGACCAACGCCTTGCAAACTCAATCCCTGAGGATCATATTCGCATTATGGGACCTATTATTCAAAATGTTTAGGACCTGGGGTTTTCCGAGTTAACAGACCTTCCTGTAATTTGGATCTTCATACCTTAAGTCTATTAGAAAATCATGTAAACATTATAATAAACCCAACAGGCTGGTTTTGCCTCCAATAAGGATTAATTATATCTTAGTTGGGATCAAGTACAAAATTGGATTATTTGATTATAATGGAGTCTATGGGAGACAGCCTTTCTGTAATTCAGAACTTTCTGGATAATGGGTTTCCGGATAATGGATACCTGTATAGGCAAGAGGGTTAGCATATAGCACCCAAAGTGCATCTAAAAAGGCACCAGTTATGTAATATTGTGGTATGATGGAATATAGTTATTGCTAGAGAATTGAATGCTTGTGCCAATAATTGTTAAGGTGGCCATACACGGGCCGATAAAAGCTGCCGACAGACCGTGTCGGCAGTTTATTGGCCCGTGTATGGGGGCCCCCGACGGGCTTCCCCGATCGAGATCTGGCCGAAAGTCGGCCAGATCTCGATCGGATGGGATTAAAAATCCAGTCGGATCGCGGCCGCATCTGTTCGTTGATGCGGTCCCGCGATCCGACCGCCCGTTTGGCGAACGCTAGGATCCGATCGTTGGGCCCTAGGGCCCACGATCGGATCAGCCCGATATTGCCCACCTCAAGGTGGGCATATCGGAGGGAGATCCGCTCGTTTGGCGACATCGCCAAACGAGCGGATCTATCCGTGTATGGCCACCTTAAGTCATAGTGACCTGGAGACATTTGCATCTTAATCTGGATGAGTTGGCGGAGTCACATAGATAACCTGGTGGTCTGCGCTTTTGGAGAATAATTTTACATTAAAGGAGTAGTTCACCTTTAAGGTAACTTTTATTATTTTATAGAGCAGCCAATTCTAAGCAACTTTTCAATTGGTCTTCCTTGTTTATTTTTTATAATTATTTGCCTTTTTCTTCTGACTATTTCCATCTTTCAAACGGGGGTCACTGACTCCCTTCTACAAAACAAATGCTCTGTAAGGCTACAAATTTATTGTTATTGTTACTTTTTATTACTGATCCTTCTATTCAGCCCCTCTCCTATTCATATTCCAGTCTATTATTCAGATCAATGTATGGTTGCTAGGGGAATTTGGACCATAGTTACCAGATGGCTGAAATGGCAAACTGGAGAGCTGCTGAATAAAAAGCTAAATAACTCAAAAACCACAAATAATAAAAAATGAAAACCAATTGCAAATTGTCTCAGAATATCACTCTCTACATCACACTGAAGGTTATCTCAAAGGTGAACAACCCCTTTAACATTTAAAATCAAAATAGGTCTGTAACACGGCCGGAACTAGGGTTGGCAGAAGAGGCACGTGCCTAAGGCATAGGGGTAAAGGAGGCTTCAAGCTCTCATATGTACCATCAGCTTACCCCCAGTCCGGGCCCTCTTCCCCACACTGAGGATCCTAATTCTCTATCTCTCCTATCTCTCAACTGTCCCGTTTTTTCTAGGGACAGTCCCGATTTTGACAGCTCAGCGTGAAGTCCTGGGTTTATTACTGAAATGTCTCAACTTTCTCTTTGATCTCCTGCACTGAACAGCCAGAAAAAGATACAAAGTTTCCAAAACGTAATTGGCTTTTGGCCGAGAGCCCAGAACATGTGGAATGTGCACTTGTATACTTTGTAACTATTTAAGAGAAGCAAAGAAACAATTGTAACAATTGAAGATAAGCAGGTCTTTTGGTAAAACTGTAACTTGCCGCTTAAAGGGCAATTCACCTTCATTAGCAAACCTGTAATAACACATAAAAAACACAGAAATGTGTTCAAACTTTCATAACCTACCAAAATTTGTAAACTGAACATGGTCACAAAAATGGGAGTAGCCAAAAAAACTTTGCAGCGCTGACTTTTTGTCCGTCTTTCTATTTCCAAAATTTCGGGAGGTCTGCATTCATGGCATTGAAAAGCTTTTTGCCAACTATATAGAAACTGGTGCCCTAGGGTATCATGTTTCCTACAACAGAACGCAAACTCGCCGAGCACTGACGCCGAATCATCCGGGAAAAGAAGAAAATACACAAAGTCAATGTAGAACAATCACACACACGAGCAGATTCAAGTTGAACTGAAATTGTATTTTCCTTATTGTTTATTTGTCAGTAAATTGAGCCTCTCCCCGGCCGTCAGACTGAAGCCACATCTGTTTTCTCCATCTCCGAAGTTCCCGTGAATCCTTTCTATTTCAGGAGAGGCCACGGAGCCGTCACGTGGATTCCGCTAAACAAGAACTGTAAATAAACGCCCATGAGATTTGCATTTATACAAATGCTGGAAATATTTTATTTACATTTGCAGCTTCATAATTCTTGTTCCATAAGGAAGGGGAGGGTTTTAAAGTGACACTGATGTTGTTTAGGCCTGGGGGGGGGGCCACATATGTGAAACAATTAAAACTTTTTTGAGGCTAAAAAGTCATGTTTTGGTCTTAGTGAACATTGCCAAGAACCCAGGACCAGGACGTGTTGAGCTTGACATTGCCGCAATTTGCAAAGTGATTAAAGGAAAACTATACCCCCAAAATTAATACTTAAGCAACAGTTTATATCAAATTAAGTGACGTATTAAAGAATCTTACCAAACTGGAATATATAAGTAAATATTGCCCTTTTACATCTCTTGCCTTGAACCCCCATTTTGTGATGGTCTGTGTGCTGCCTCAGAGATCACTTGACCAGAAATACTGCAGCTCTAACTGTAACAGGAAGAAGTGTGGAAGCAAAAGACACAACTCTGTCTGTTAATTGGCTCATGTGACCTAACATGTGGTTTGTGTGACCCGTGAATCCTGCGATCCCAGGGGGCGGCCCTTATTTTTTTCCAATGGCAATTTTCTATTTATGATTACCCAAGGGCGCATACTACTAGAACATTATATTATTATGAAAATGGTTTATTTACATGAAGCAGGGTTTTACGTATGAGCTGTTTTATGCAATATATTTTTTATAGAGATAGAGACCTACATTTTTCGGTTGGTATAGGTTTCCTTTAAAGTTATTGCCAGCGGCTCTACACCAGGGTTCCCCAACCTATTTTACCTATGAGCCACATGTAAATATAAAAAAAGAGTTGGAGAGCAACACAATCATGACAAATATTAGGCCAAATAAGGGCTGTGATTGGCTATTCGTTAGCCCCTATGTGGACTGACAGACTACAGGAGACCCTATTTCGCAGTACGTCTGGTTTTTATACAACCAAAACTTGCCTCCAAGCCTGGAATTCAAAAATAAGCTCCTGCTTTGAGGCCACTGGGAGCAACATCCAAGGGATTGGAGAGCAACATGTTACCCCGAGCTACTGGATGGGGATCACTGGTCTACACTATTATGTGTTACACTACCAAGAAAAATGCAATTAAATGAATACCCATTTCCCAAGGTATTGGGTTCGGCTTCTACTGGTTGAGGTTGACGTTTGGGTAAAGTGCTAGTTCACTGGGATCTACTGGTCACCAGCTTAACATCTGCTAGTAGATCACAATCTACATTTAACCTGTGGAAGTTCTACTAGCAAGGCAGGGCGCCTGGCAGGTTGCTCATGTCTGTTGCCCTTTTCATCCTACACTCAAGTAGGAGTAGGATGAAGAAATAGGATGACCCCTAGTGTGCCCTATTTTCCATGAGTGGGATATTTACATATCTATGAAAAGACCATTAGATCTACAGCTGAGGATGCCACCTTTTTCTGGATAAGAATGTAGCTGTCTTCTTATGTCTGTATCAAATACAAGTATGGGATCAGTTATCCGGAAACCCGTTATCCAGAAAGCTCAGAATGACCGAAAGGCCGTCTCCCATAGACTCAATTTAACCCAAATAGTACAATTTTTAAAAAAATAAGCTTTGAAGATCCAAATTACAGAATGATCCTGGTCTCAGGCATTTTGGATAACAGGTCACATACCTGTTTCAGTTTTTTGAGGCTGCCTTGTTAAATAATGGCCAGGGTGCCTATTGCAGGAGGTTATTCTAAGGAGGGTCCAAGGTCTAATAAATTATAATAGAAAGAAGGTAGAAAAGTGTTTGAGCTATTCACCTCTTGGGCAGCACAAGTACAGTTCTGCAATGCAGGAGCAGGTATGGGGCAGAGGGGGTAACTACAGAGGAGGCAGCCCCTGCGGCTGTAGGAGGCTCAGGAGGTATAGGGGCCCTATGAGGCCCTAGAATAACTAAAGAGCTATAGGCCCTATGATAATGATGAGTCCATGGCAGTTGTTATCTGACCAGAGATTCCACAGCTCAATATAAGTCAACGACCATAGGGCACTACATACCCTCACAGTATCCAATTAGCAGGGGTGTAACTACAGAGGAAGCAGACCCTGCGGCTGCAGGGGGGCCCAGGAGGTATAGGGGGCCCATGAAGCCTTAATTAATATAAGAAGAAGAAAAGAAGTTTCATTTGAAGCAACGTAGGGGGTTCATCACAGTCAGGACAGGGAGGTTGTGGAATGCACTGCCGGGTGATGTTGAGATGCTGATTCAGTTAATGCCTTTAAGAATGGCTTGGATGATTTTTTGGACAGACATAATATCAAAGGCTATTGTGATACTAAACTCTATAGTTAGTATAGATATGGGTATATAGAATTTAATTAAAAGTAGGGAGGGGTGTGTGTGGGGCTGGGTTTTCATTTGGAGGGGTTGAACTTGATGGACTTTGTCTTTTTTCAACCCAAATTTAACTATGTAACTATGTAAGTGCCATTGTGTGAAACTCACAGTTCCAGTTATTTGCAGCAAATAGGAAACCATGGATACGACTTGCCTCTATTAAACGTTGTTTTTGGCATTCTTACTTTGCTCTGCGGTGGGTTAATAGGCACAATTCGTTTTATGATAATATCCCTCCCCAGCCGCTTGTTACGTTCTCACTGAGGATATTCCTGGAGTCTCACCTTAATAATATTTCTACATCATTAGAATAAAGCTACAGGCTCTCTGTGATCTTTATTAAATTCTGCCACCGGAGGAGGGTTTCACCAGACTCTCCTCTATGAGGAACACAACTGTTCCTTCTGCTGTGGCCTTGTGAGATAAAGAGCCTTCAGCGCTTCCGCTGTTGCAGAACTACAACTCCTAGATTGTGCTTAAATGTGGAACAGGTAGATTGATGCTGGAATTGTAGAATCACAGGGTGGCAGGAGGAGTAGAATCCATGGCCTATGCATGCTATAACATGTATGATATAATGTAATACACGCAAGTAGCAGCCTCTGTTTTTTGTAATGGGCAAGACTTTACTATTGGTGTGTGCCAATCATAGCACCCATAACAACATCAGTTGTGTCTATGGACTCCATCCATTAAAGGGCATGTAAAGGCAAAAAAATAAAATCCCATTTTTACTTTCTTTAATGAAAAAGAAACCGATCTCCAATATACTTTAATTAAAGAATGTGTACCGTTTTTATAAGAAACCTGACTGTATGCAGTGAAATTCTCCCTTCATTTACTGCTGTGGATAGGAATTGTCAGACGGTCCCTAACTGCTCTGCAGGGAAACAATCATACTAATGAACAGCAGGGGGAGCCCTCGCCTTACTTCCCAGCCATGCAGGACTCAAGCAGCTTTGTTTGTTTCCCTGTAGAGCAGTTGGCGCCTGTGTAGAGATTTCTATTGGATTTTATTTTTGCCTTTACATCCCCTTTACTGTTTCCAGCTCCAGGGACAAAGATCATGGAGCCAGATTTAAACAGATAAACTGGGATTCTATTTGGAGGATTATTTTGCTGCAGCCTCTGGTTCTGCAGAGTTGGAGAAAGTTTGTATTAAACAATACAAAAACTATAAAATCCACATTAGATTACATGACAACACAGGACCCAGTGCAGTCTGAATATTCTGATTATTAATCTTGCTGTATAGGTTTTTGGCAGATATTATTTGACTTGTGCTGTTTTGATCATTTATGACGATCCCTAAGCAGCCCAGACCCCACTGAGCATGTGCACAGTCTTGGTCTTGCAAAGATGTTTAGCAAAGTTACAAGATGGTGACCCCCTGTGGCCAACTTTGAAAGAATAAATTATTTGTTTGATTAGGCTTGTGGTGCAGTAAGTCCATGTTATATTAATGTTCAACATTATACATACAACAGACCTGAGTATTTACCATCACCCCAATATGGCAAAGAAAGCCGGCCGCATGGCTTTGGAGGAGATAGAGGCCACTGTATCTCAAACTCTCACTGGCCCAGAAAAATGGAATTGGGGAACATGTTGGTGTAGTTATCAGTTACTGAGAGGCACGTAATGGCAATGCTATTTCTAAATTGCAGGTTTATAGAGAAATATATCTGTGCTATTTCTTGGCCCTCTATTTGTTCAGGGCAGCATCAGAATGAAGCTCAGAGGATAAAGCTCAGAATCTCGAAGCTCAGACGAAATCAAATCGTTTTTATCTCTGAGTCACTGGTATTTAAATACTGAATTTATATGACACATTTCAGGAAAAAGAATCCATTACAAAGTTTCCTGACCTGCCAAGTGCTTGTGATATGAGAAACAAATAGGATTGTTATAAATAGGGGCACATTTGCTTAGCTCGGGTGAAGGAATAGAATAAAAAATACTTCGAATTTCGAAGTATTTTTTTGGCTACTTCGACCATCGAATTGGCTACTTCGACCTTCGACTACGACTTCGACTTCGAATCGAACGATTCAAACTAAAAATCGTTCGACTATTCGACCATAGGCTCTCTAGCCAATTTGTGATCGAAGGAAAATCGTTCGATTGATGGATTAAAATCCTTCGAATCGTTCGATTCGAAGGATTTAATCGTTCGATCAAACGATTTTTCCTTCGATCGTTCGATCGCACTAAATGGGGTAAATCGATATTCGAAGTCAAAGGATTTTACTTCGAAGGTCGAATATTGAGGGTTAATTAACCCACGATATTCGACCCTAAGTAAATGTGCCCCATAGTGTTGGATCCGCAACTTTCTCTTATGCCAAAAACCAGATAAAGATACAAGAATGGGAACACAACAGCGTAGGGACAGAGATTCGAGTCCAACGGGACCCAATGGGATTTCCCAGTGTCATGACGGCGCAGTCTGATAGAGATGTCGCGAACTGTTCGCCGGCGAACTTGTTCGCGCGAACATCGGGTGTTCGCGCTCGCCGGAAGTTCGCGAACGTCGCGCGACGTTCGCCATTTTGGGTTCGCCATTGTTGGCGCTTTTTTTGCCCTCTCACCCCAGACCAGCAGGTACATGGCAGCCAATCAGGAAGCTCTCCCTGGACCACTCCCCTTCCCTATAAAAACCGAAGCCCTGCAGCGTTTTTTCACTCTGCCTGTGTGTGCTGAAGAGATAGTGTAGGGAGAGAGCTGCTGCCTGTTAGTGATTTCAGGGACAGTTGAAAGTTTGCTGGCTAGTAATCGTTTTGATACTGCTCTGTTATTGGAGGGACAGAAGTCTGCAGGGGTTTGAGGGACATTTAAGCTTAGGTAGCTTTGCTGGCTAGTAATCTACCTTCTACTGCAGTGCTCTGTATGTAGCTGCAGTGGGCAGCTGTCCTGCTTCTGATCTCATCTGCTGACTGCTGCAATAACAGTAGTCCTTGTAAGGACTGCTTTTATTTATTTTTTGTTGTTTTACTACTACTACTACTACTACTACTATAAGAGCCCAGTGCTATTAGTCTAGCAGTGTTGGGGAGTGGGACTGGTGTGCTAATCTGCTGCTCCTAGTAGTTCAGCAGCACCAACTTTAATTTTTTTTTTTTAATATTCATTTTTTTTTTATTTTACTTTTTTTTATTTTACTACCGCTGTAGTAGTGTATAAGTTGACCTTTTAGGCATTATTTGCCCTGTAGGCATTATTTGCACACTGTTTTCTTCAACCCGCCATCGAGCTGTGTGACCTTGTTCACATTCTGTCTAAATATCCATAATATTACCGTCTCCAGAAAAAACACCGGAGTCACTTTTTTCAAGCAGCCATAATATATTTTACGTAATCCGTATCCACCGCTGTAGTAGTGTATACGTTGGCCTTGTAGGCATTATTTGCACACTGTTTTCTTCAACCCGCCATCGAGCTGTGTGACCTTGTTCACATTCTGTCTAAATATCCATAATATTACCGTCTCCAGAAAAAACACCGGAGTCACTTTTTACAAGCAGCCATAATATATTTTACGTAATCCGTATCCACCGCTGTAGTAGTGTATACGTTGGCCTTGTAGGCATTATTTGCACACTGTTTTCTTCAACCCGCCATCGAGCTGTGTGACCTTGTTCCCATTCTGTCTAAATATCCATAATATTACCGTCTCCAGAAAAAACACCGGAGTCACTTTTTTCAAGCAGCATTCATATATTTTACGTAATCCGTATCCACCGCTGTAGTAGTGTATACGTTGGCCTTGTAGGCATTATTTGCACACTGTTTTCTTCAACCCGCCATCGAGCTGTGTGACCTTGTTCACATTCTGTCTAAATATCCATAATATTACCGTCTCCAGAAAAAACACCGGAGTCACTTTTTTCAAGCAGCCATAATATATTTTACGTAATCCGTATCCACCGCTGTAGTAGTGTATACGTTGACCTTGTAGGCATTATTTGCACACTGTTTTCTTCAACCCGCCATCGAGCTGTGTGACCTTGTTCACATTTTGTCTAAATATTGATAATATTATCGTCTCTAGAAAAACCACTTGAGTTACTTTTTTTCAAGCAGCATTCATATATTTTACGTAATCCGTATCCACCGCTGTAGTAGTGTATACGTTGACCTTGTAGGCATTATTTGCACAGTGTTTTCTTCAACCCGCCATCGAGCTGTGTGAGCTTGTTCACATTTTGTCTAAATATTGATAATATTATCGTCTCTAGAAAAACCACTTGAGTTACTTTTTTTCAAGCAGCATTCATATATTTTACGTAATCCGTATCCACCGCTGTAGTAGTGTATACGTTGACCTTGTAGGCATTATTTGCACACTGTTTTCTTCAACCCGCCATCGAGCTGTGTGAGCTTGTTCACATTTTGTCTAAATATTGATAATATTATCGTCTCTAGAAAAACCACTTGAGTTACTTTTTTTCAAGCAGCATTCATATATTTTACGTAATCCGTATCCACCGCTGTAGTAGTGTATACGTTGACCTTGTAGGCATTATTTGCACAGTGTTTTCTTCAACCCGCCATCGAGCTGTGTGAGCTTGTTCACATTTTGTCTAAATATTGATAATATTATCGTCTCTAGAAAAACCACTTGAGTTACTTTTTTTCAAGCAGCATTCATATATTTTACGTAATCCGTATCCACCGCTGTAGTAGTGTATACGTTGACCTTGTAGGCATTATTTGCACACTGTTTTCTTCAACCCGCCATCGAGCTGTGTGACCTTGTTCACATTTTGTCTAAATATTGATAATATTATCGTCTCTAGAAAAACCACTTGAGTTACTTTTTTTCAAGCAGCATTCATATATTTTACGTAATCCGTATCCACCGCTGTAGTAGTGTATACGTTGACTTTGTAGGCATTATTTGCACAGTGTTTTCTTCAACCCGCCATCTAGCTGTGTGTATTATCGTTTCCAGAAAAACCAACTGAGTTTTTGTTGTTGTTGTTGTTTTTTTAAAAATAATGCCAGGCAAAGGCAGGCCGCCACGCAGAGGCCGTGCTAGGGGCCGTGCTGCTATGCAATCCTGTGGCCCTAGCAAATTGCCCAGTTTTAAAAAGCCAATGACCCTGAACTCCCAAAATGCTGAAGAGGTAGTTGACTGGCTTACACAGCACACCCCATCCTCTACCGTTTCTAACTTTACCACAACATCCTCCTCATCCTCCACTGCTATGGCCACCCCACGTAACACTTCCTCCACCACCGGTGCCCCTTCTTCACTGGGGTCAGAGGAGTTATTTTCCCATGAGTTTCTTGAACTGAGTAATGCGCAACCATTATTGCCAGAAGAAGATGAAGGAGATGAGGACCTTACACCAGATTTAATTCTGGCAGAGAACACGATAGAGATGGACATAATGAGTGATGAGGAGGAGGTCCCCGCTGCTGCTTCCTTCTGTGATGTGTCAGAAGAAATTGATGCATCTGAGGAGAATGATGATGAGGAGATTGATGTTTTGTGGGTGCCTAGTAGAAGAGAGCAAGAGGAGGGTAGTTCAGATGGAGAGACAGAGAGTCAGAGAGGCAGTAGGAGAATAAGACTTAGAAGAAGCAGGGAGGACAGCCCGCAGGGATCAGTAGGGCAACAACATGTATCGGCACCTGTGTTCAGCCGGCCAACGCACCCGCCATTGCCGCCAATACCGCCAACTCCGCCAACTTCTACTGTTACCGCCAGATCGCACACTTCCAAAAAGTCAGCAGTGTGGGATTTTTTTAATGTGTGTGCCTCTGACAAAAGCATTGTAATTTGCAATGAGTGCAGTCAGAAACTGAGCCTTGGTAAGCCCAACAGCCACATAGGTACAACTTCTATGCGAAGGCACATGAGCGGCAAGCACAAAGCACTTTGGGAGCAACACCTCAAAGGCAACAGGCAAACTAAAAGCCACACTCCTTCTGGTCCAGCATCTTACTGCTCTACCTCTGCTCTCCTTGACCCGTCTGAACCACCCTCCACTCCGCCTTCCACCTTGACCACCTGTTCCCATTCCCAGTCATCTGCCACCAGCCAAGTTTCTGTGAAGGCCATGTTTGAGCGTAAGAAGCCAATGTCTGACTGTCACCCCCTTGCCCGGGGTCTGACAGCTGGCTTGTCTGCACTCTTAGCCCGCCAGCTTTTACCATACCAGCTGGTGGACTCTGAGGCCTTCCGCAAATTTGTAGCAATTGGGACACCGCAGTGGAAGGTACCCAGCCGCAATTTTTTTTCTAAAAAGGGAATACCACACCTGTACCACCATGTGCAGAGCCAAGTTACCGCATCTCTGTCACTTAGTGTTGGGCCAAAGGTCCATATGACTACTGACGCATGGTCCTCCAAGCATGGTCAGGGCAGGTATGTCACCTACACTGCCCACTGGGTGAACTTGGTAATGGCTGGGAAGCAGGGAATGGGTAGCTCAACAACAACAGTGGAGTTGGTGTCACCGCCACGGATTGCACGCGGTTCTGCCACCACCTCTACTCCTCCATCGCTCTCTACCTCGTCTTCTTCTTCTTCTTACTCTGCTGCTGGGTCCTCCTTCTCCTCCTCCACACCTGTGCACCCCCAGCTCCCCCTAGGCTATTCGACGTGCCAGGTACGCCGTTGTCACGCTGTCTTGGGGATGACGTGCCTGGAAAGCAAAAACCATACCGGATCTGTACTCCTGTCATCTCTGCAGTCACAGGCCGATCGGTGGCTGACCCCACACCAACTGCAGATCGGAAAAGTGGTGTGTGACAATGGAAGCAATCTGTTGGCAGCGTTGAGACTAGGCAATTTAACACATGTGCCCTGCATGGCACATGTGTTAAATTTAATAGTCCAACGTTTTGTCTCCAAGTACCCAGGATTCCAGGACGTTCTCACCCAGTCCAGAAAGGTGTCGGCCCATTTCAGACGTTCCTACACAGCCATGGCACGCCTTGCTGACATTCAGCAGCGCTACAACATGCCAGTCAGGCGTTTGATTTCTGACAGCCAGACTCGCTGGAATTCAACGCTCCTTATGTTGGAACGTCTGCTGCAACAACAAAGGGCCGTCAACGAGTACCTTTTTGAACTGGGTGGTAGGACTGGATCTGCACAGCTGGGGATTTTTTTCCCCCGTTACTGGGTGCTTATGCGCGATGCCTGCAGGCTCATGCGACCTTTTGAAGAGGTGACAAATATGGTCAGTCGCACCGAAGGCACCATCAGCGACCTAATACCCTTCGCTTTATTCCTGGAGCGTGCCGTGCGACGAGTGACAGATGAGGCTGTAGACCAGCGTGACGAGGAGCTGGAAGCGCACGATTTCTGGTCGGAATCACCAGAACGAACCCAGGCACATGCTGCAACGCAGGGAGAGGTGCCGACGTTGACCTTGTAGGCATTGTTTGCCCAGTTTTTTTGGCCACAGCCACTGAAGCACAGAGGCCAGAAAAAATATGCCATATAAATGCTGAAAATAGTCATTTTTTGCCATACGTTGACTCAACGTATATGGCAAAAAATGACTATTTTCAGCATTTATGTGGCATATTTTTTCTGGCAACTGTGCTTCAGTGGCTGCAACCAAAAAAACTGGGCAAACAATGTCTACAAGGTCAACGTATGGCGAAAAATTACTATTTTCAGCATTTATATGGCATATTTTTTCTGGCAACTGTGCTTCAGTGGCTGCGTCCAAAAAAACTGGGCAAACAATGTCTACAAGGTCAACGTATGGCGAAAAATGACTATTTTCAGCATTTATATGGCATATTTTTTCTGGCAACTGTGCTTCAGTGGCTGCGTCCAAAAAAACTGGGCAAACAATGCCTACAAGGTCAACGTATGGCAGTTGTTTAAAGAGAACAGTAGATTACTAGCCAGCAAAGCTACCTAAGCTAAAATGTCCCTCAAATCCCTGCAGACTTCTGTCCCTCCAATACAGAGCAGTATCAAGCAGATTACTAGCCAGCAAACTTACTATCATCTGTCCCTGAAATCACTAACAGCTCTCCCCCTACACTATCTCTTCCAAGCACACACAGGCAGATTTTTCAGATACATTTTTGCCCTTGATCCCCCTCTGGCATGCCACTGTCCAGGTCGTTGCACCCTTTAAACAACTTTAAAATCATTTTTCTGGCCAGAAATGTCTTTTCTAGATGTTAAAGTTCGCCTTCCCATTGAAGTCTATGGGGTTCGCGAACCGTTCGCGAACCGCTCGCATTTTTGCGCAAGTTCGCGAATATGTTCGCGAACTTTTTTTCCGACGTTCGCTACATCCCTACAGTCTGATCCTGAACGTAATATGGATATCGGTTGGTTCAATCCACTGTGTTGGCCATTACATTTTGCATCAGCAGATGATGAAGTGAAGAGGAGTCACAGCAGTGTATTGTCCAATTAGAACAATAGAAAGGCAACGATTCCATGGGGCAAATTCACTAACGGACAAAATTTAGTCAGCGATCGCGTTTGCGTACTCCACGCCACTTCACCAGGCACAAATCTGCAACCACTACGCTTATTCACTAAATTGCGAAGTTGCATCTTAGCAGCCGCACGCTGCCACATTTTTGCTAGAGTAACTTCGGCAGTGTGAGCATTTCACAGCGAATTTTCGCTAGCGTTTATTTCTGTCTAGCAAAACTTTGCTAGAACTCTTGCTCTTAGGTTCATTTGAATAGGGCAGGGAACCTAAAAGTCGTATGTACGTCTTTATTAGAGATGTTGGTGCAAATGCTTGAAGTGGCCACTTATTAGTACACATGTCCATTGAGCCATAATAAAGACAAAAGAGATCCTCTAATGCCCAAGAAATTAGCCCACCCTCAGTTAAAAAGATTTGTTTACACATAAATCTTTAATAGTTTGGACTTTTGAAGGCAATACCGCTTAAAAAAAAGAAAAGTCGCCAGTATTTTTGACAACTTTAATGTATTTCTGGCGTACGGGATATGATGTCACTGACAAGATTGAGGAGGATGTAGCTTCGTTTTATCAGTTCACCTGCTTTGAGGGCGGGAAGTAAACGCTGAGGGATCTGGAACCTTGGCTCTCCAGATGTTAAGGAACTACAAGTCCCACAATGCAATGAAGGAGTCTAATGAAGGAGTCTAAAGGCAAATGCATTGTGGGACTTGTAGTTCCTTAACAGCTGGAGAGCCAAGGTTGCAGGGCTAGTGAAAGAGATAAATTCAGTCAAATTCTCACTTTACTGAATTTGTGGTGTAACGACTGCTTGCCAGAGCGAAAAGTCGCCTGACGATAGAGTGTGAATGAACAGTCTCGTTCGCTAGAGAATTGTCCTCTATGCCTGTTAGTGAATTGGCGATGTCCTTGCAGATGAGATTTCTGGTGAATTGTTGCTAGCCCCTTATTGTCATGCTCAGTAATAGTGATGGGCGAATTCGCGCTGTTTCGCTTCACTGAAAAATTCGGGAATTTCCCACTAAATTCGCAAAATGGCGAAAAATTCGCAACTCGATTTTTGATGCCGGCGTCCGCCAGCGAATTTTCACGGGCGTTTCCAGAATTTATTCGCTGGCGGCGAATCGCACAAATTCGCCGCAAATTTGCGCCTGCCAAATAAATTCGCCCATCACTACTCAGTAACCCTTCTGCCTATAACAGCCGCCTTTCACCTCGGGAGGTTCCCTCCGCTACTCTGATGCCGCCAGGTCTTATAGTGAGAGGACCAAGGTGAGAGTTGTGGGCAGGCAGGGGAACCAGAGTGTAAAACAGATGAACGGGGATCAAACAATACGTAGTCAGGGGACAGGCTTGGGTCAATACTGTGAAAGCAATGCAGTACCAAATCAGAATCCAAAATCATGGTCAGAAACAGGCAAAAGGATCTGGACAGGCAGCAATTATAAGAGTCAGGCAACTGTCATCCACGAGTAGGGTTGCCACCTTTTCTGAAAAGTTTTACTGGCCGGTGGGGGGCGGGAACAAAAGGGGCAGCCCGCAATGCAAAAGGGGCAGAGCCACTCACTGTGATGCAAAAGGGGGTGGAGCCACATCACGCAATGGTCAGAAGGCCGAAAAAAAGGTAAAAAACAAACATATGTATAAAAACAGATCAAGGTAGCTATTAACAAACAGAACCTACATTAGGCAATGTTGTTTAGTCCTTGATCCCTTTCGATATTTGAATTAGAGCAATGCAAGATGATGTCATGATGCTGTGACGTCACCAGGGTCTTGCGGGCATCCCCAAACTTGAAGGGGCAGGCGTCCCCACTGGACCACCAGGGATCACTAGACCCCCAAGTACCTTTACACTTATATAGTCTATGGTCCCTGCATGGACACTTTTACTCTACACTAGGAGTCCAAAACATTTTTTCACCTGTGAGCCACATTCAATTATAAAAAGTTAGGGAGCAACACAAGTATGAAAAAGTTCAAGGGGTGCCAAATTAGGGCTGTGATTGGCTATTGGTAGCCCCTGTGTGGACTGGCAGCTACAGGAGACTCTGTTTGGCAGTACTAGCTATTTTTTTATACAACCAAGACTTGCCTCCAAGCCTGAAATTCAAAAATAATCATCTGCTTTGAGACCACTGGGAGCAACATCCAAGGGGTTGGTGAACATGTTGCTCGCAGGGTACTGGTTGGGGATCACTGCTCTACACACTGGAAAAAAGGGGGTAGGAGAAAGGACAGTGGATCAAAAACTACTAGATTTCAAGTGGACTTGTCCTTTATTAAAAGGGATGTTGACTCTTGGCCAGAGAGGGTGCTTTTTCAACTTTATAAAGCCCTAGCATTCCAGTGGCCACGTGGCTGGCAAAACATACTTGCAAATTGCATTAGTTCCGATGCATCGGGCACAACTCCCCTCCCAGCTACAAGTTTACAGGAATGATTGGGGGGGAAATGCAGCATAACGGTAAAAAACATGGAAATTCCCCAAGCAAAACTGTACATAAATAAACCCTAAAATCCTCAATATGTGTTGGAAGTTTATTTGAGAGTGGGGCGAGGCTTTGTTAATGAGATACGGTCTGGTTCCTGGTATAATGAGTTATTCGCTGGTGCCGCTGGATTTACCACTGAAGCTCAGGATTTATTTGGCAACGTGACCAAGTGAAACAACTGGAACATTTCCCTGGTGAAAAGTAAAAATAACTGAATTTAGCCCCATGCACATAAGATTGAATTGCTCCAACTTTCTGCTCCTTCTATAATCAATCTGCCAGCAACGAGGCGATAAAAAGAAATCAATAGTCCCAATTGTATTGTATTTAGTGCCATCTTTATCCCTAAACCTTTCATTCGAAACTATTGGCACTTCCTATTCTCTTTTCCTCTGTATCCTGATAAAACTCTATGTGGCAAATTCACTAAGATTCGTAGTTGTGACAGGCGCAACTTCGCCACACTTCGCCAGGCGTAGTTTCGCCAGCGCTCCGCAAATTCACTAAATTCCGAAGTTGCGCACAGGGGTAGCGTAAGGTTGCGAAGTTGCGCTAGCGTTGATTCACTAAGTGAAGCGAAGTTACGCTAGCGAAGGTTAATTTGCATACGGCGCCAAATTCAAATTTCAATGGAGGAATACGTATCTGCACTACAAATGCCTAGAAAACCTTCAAAACATCAAAGAAAAATTTTATTTTGCCCTACACATGTGCCCACTGTATAGGTAAGTTGCCATGAGTCAGGAAATGTAGGGGGGAAGGAGGGGAGCCCTAAAATTTTTTTCGATCTTTTTCAGCCTATCACCCATAATGTAGAAAACACGCCAGCATTTTTTGGGACTTAGAAAAAATTTTGACTTTTTTTGAAGCAATCCCTATCTACTCTATTGCGCTTCGCCTGGTCTGAGGTGGCGAAGGAAGTCTAGCGGAAAGGTAGCGTTCAATACACTGCGCGCGTTAGTGAATTTGCGTAGTTACGTCCGTAGCGAAAATTCGCCAGGCGTAAGGGTGCGAAGTAACACTAGCAAATCTACGCCAGCGTTCGTAACGAAAATGCCCAATGCTAGCGAATTGACGCTAGTGTTCGGCGCTTCGGCGCTTAGTGAATTTGCCCCATATATGTGAGAAGGCAAAATGTCATTGTACATAATAGAATAGAATTCATGGCACAGAAAAGGTTCTGTTTCCTGATTAGTGATGGGCGAATTTGCGCCGTTTCGCTTCGCCGAAAAATTCGCGAAAAAAATTTCGCGAAACGGCGAAAAATTCGCGAAACGGCGCCGGCGTCCGGTTTTTCGGGAAAAATTTTTTTGACGCCGGCGAATTTTTGCCGCGAATTTTCGCAGGCGTTTCGCGAATTTATTCGCTGGCGGCGAAACGCGCAAATTCGCCACGAATTCGCGCCTGGCGAATAAATTCGCCCATCACTATTCCTGATCATTTGCAAATGTTCTGTTTTTGTTCAACTGGTACTATGACAATTCAGCACCCTACTTTTATATGGGGTGTTACTAGATAAACCGGAACAACAATGTTCTTTCATTGAAAGGGTTTTAAAATAATGTATTAGGTATTTCATTTAGCTGGCAGGATCAGGAAACTTCCCCTGGATGTAAGGCAGGAATGGGTTCTTGTTAGGTTTCTGTGTGTGTAGGGGAAGAGATCCCATTGAAACTGCTGAAAAAATTTGCTGCAACTAAAAAGTTTCGGGTGTAAAAATTGTTGTGCGCAAAAAAATTGTCGAGCCTCAAAATTATTTTGATGCCCATTGACTTTAATGCATTTGGACAAAAAAGTTGCACATTTAAAAATTGCCACATTGTCGCCCATTGACTTCAATGCTGCAAATTTTTTGCTGTTTTGCAAATTTTTCAGCGAAACGGAACAGATTCGCTCACCACTAGTCAGCTCCATTGTGGAACCCACTACATCACTGGAAGAGCTGGGCGCACAATGTACCCCAGTACCCACCTTGTGCTACCAGAGACCCAGGGTCAAACTGGGGCTGTTGGGACACCATGAAAAAACCTGGTGGGCCCCACTGACCCACACCCTCTTCACTCACCTGTCTGAAACTATATATTCCCTGACCTCCCCTGCCCTGATCAATAGGAGAAAAGCAGGTTTGCTCTGGTGGGGGTGGAGGAGAGGCGGGTAGTGGCTGGCACTGGGGCCCGGCTGGACTGGGATTCAAAATAGGCCCTGGCATTCCTAGTACACAGAGGTCCAAACAGGCACAAACAGCCCCCAACCGCCCACTTAATACTTTCTATGGCATCTTACAGCAGCCCCTCTGGCCAGAACCCACAGATTGCCATTCCGGGCCTGGGGAGGTTTGTGTGGGCCCTTGATACAGCAGCTCCAGTGGGCCTGGACCCTCCCAGTCCAACACCGAAGACCCTCCCCCCACTAATACTTGACCTACTACCACTCACCCTATCAGGAACCTAGAGCCCTCCCTCCCAAGTTGTGCCCTAGGCATTTGCCTTTTCACCTACCCCTAGTCCTGGTCCCAATCAATGGAGATCCACTGTACAACCTCATTTGCTCTACCTGTACATCCTGTTCATATATAGCCATGTTCACTGCACAGCCTGGGGTACCCAGGGACCCAGGGACCCAGCAGCGGAGGCCCCCCATGACTGTTGCAAACCCCTCCCCCTTACAATGCCCCAGTGCATACTGACGCAAGTGTGTACTGCAAGCCAATCATGAGGACTGGGGTCCCAATCTCACTCCACCTTTTCTTCTCTTGTCCTCGATTGCTGACCAGGACATGCACAACTGTTAAGTCTGGGAAATAGAGATCACGGGCAGAATATGAAAAATATAATGTCACTAATTAACAGAAAGGGAGCATGAACAGCTTGGGAGATTGGGTTAGAGCAAAGAAAGTGCTCAGGGAAATGTTATTGAAAAAAGATATTGAGTGACTGGGTAACTATAATACAGGGTTCAAAAGTAGGATAATAAATCATGTGATATATTTATTCATAAGGTACTTTCTGTTGTGTATATAGGACTTTAGGCGAAGCAGATTGCAATACTCTGTGCCGAGAGAGAAGTTTCAGGGGACTGTTTACCGCTTGAGAGAGACCAATAAACCATTCTGCTCTCGAATGCGATTGATATCTCAGCGCTCTCCATTCTGCATCAACACGTTGCACAGCATATGTTCCACAAAGTGGCCCCAGATGTTTCCTTTCATTTCTAATTTCCAGCAAAGTCCATTCCCCCTGTATGAGTTATTGTTACACGGCGCGTGAACCGAAGAGCTTTGGAGTAGTCTGAGCTCAAGTTCTCGGAGAAGAAGCATTTTCTGGTCATGTTGTGCGTTGGGAGGATAGAACATTCAACCCTAGGCACCCTTTATCCTCAATCACAATGTTTAGATGATAATAGAACCCAATAGAACACATCCGAGCTGTGAAATGGCACCTTGTCTGTACCTGTCTGTATTGTGTTTGCATTAAATAATATAATCAATTCAATACAATGGCATTGCTGCTATTTATTTCAGCCACTTATATACAGTCAGGGGAAAATTTAGTTATTGAGAAGAGGAAAAGTCTTCTGAAGTTGCTCTGCTAAAAAAATAAAAGTGAGCAGAGAAGAATTATTGGATGTTTTTTATGGTCAGTTCTAAGAAGAACCAGAGTTGTCAATATTGTGTGTGCTACAACCACCTTATTAAACCAAAGCAGTCCGGAAACCCTTGCCTGGGGATTGCATAGACTTACAGGAAAAAAATACCCCCGCAGTACCATTGTTTTTATTATCCCTATTTTTGTGTTTTTAACACTATGTTTTCTTATTGAGATGGGTATCCAGGACACAATGAATAATGGACTATCACATTTCTAAAAAGATGAAGCAATGGACTATAATGGACTTAGAGACTGTTGAATTCAATTGGACTCATCGCACTTGTTATACTAATTGATATATGTGCGCTGAGGGGGCGGGTTCTGGTGTGGTACACTCCCACTTAAAGGGGATTAAATAGTTTGTACATTGTATCACCAGACAGGCTTGAGAAAGGATGAGAGTAAGCCCAAAACGTTGCCTGGTTGTTTGATCTAATAAGTTCACGCTTTGCAACAAAGAGGTGCTGCAGTGGAATTTTTTTTCCTGTAGTTCTAAGAAGAACAACATCACAAGACTTTCATTTTTTCACCTTATTCATATGAATAAAGTGAGCAACATTCAGATGTAAAAAGAGTTGGGGAGCAACACGAGCATGAAAAATGTTCCTGGATGGAGCCAAATATGATTGGCTATTGGTAGCCCCAAAGACTGTAAGCTCTTTGGGGCAGGGACCTCCTTCTAACTGTGTACCGAAACTCCCAGAACATACATATTTATTCTCACTATTTCATTTATGATATGACCCAACTGTTGCCCTGTTTGTGTATTTGTTGACTTTTGTACCATGGCATTTAAGAGAGAAAACACCCTTTGTTACAGAAGCATAACTTCCTGTATCTTCTAAAAAGAGTTTAAGAACCATAGGGGTAGATTTGCTAAAGGCAGAAGTGACTGATTCGGCAGCGTTACCGCCCGCAGGGACTTCGCTGTTTACAAACGGGCGCAGGCGTCGCTTCACTAGCGAAATAGACAGACACTAGTGCTTATCTCATTCGCACTTTATCACCAGGCGACTTTTCGTCTCTGGCGAATGGACGTTACTCCGCAAACTCAACTAAAATGCGGATTTTACTGAACGTTACCCTTTTTGCCAGACTTGCCTTCACCAGGCATAGATCTTCCTCAATCTTCACTTATTTACATCATATTTTGTGAGTGGAAAAACCTCTAAGTTCAAAAAACTCTGGCATCTTTTCCTTTTTTTCAGAGTGATAGGCTGCAAAAGTCCTAAAAAAATATTTTTGTGTAACTGGTTTCCCCCATACATTTTCTAATATATGGAACATTAACCATACAGTTGGCTCATGTGTAGGGCATTATAACAACTCTTTTGTCTTTATTAAAGGGATACTGTCATGGGAAAAATTGTTTTTTTTTTACAATGAATCAGTTAATAGTGCTGCTCCAGCAGAATTCTGCACTGAAATCCATTTCTCAAAAGAGCAAACTGATTTTTTTATATTCAATTTTAAAATCTGACATGGGACTAAATATTTTGTCAATTTCCCAGCTGCCACTGGTCATGTGACTTGTGCCTGCACTTTAGGAGAGAAATGCTTTCTGGTAGGCTGCTGTTTTTCCTTCTCAATGTCTCAGTGGGTCCTGGATTTTACTACTGAGTGCTGTTCTTAGATCTACCAGGCAGTTGTTATCTTCTGTTAGGGAGCTGCTATCTGGTTACCTTCCCATTGTTCTGTTGTTTGGCTGCTGGGGTGATATCACTCCAACTTGCAGTACAGCAGTAAAGAGTGATTGAAGTTTATCAGAGCACAAGTCACATAACTTGGGGCAGTTGGGAAATTGACAATATGTCTAGCCCCATGTCAGATTTCAAAATTTAATATAAAAAAAATCTGTTTGCTCTTTTGAGAATGGATTTCAGGGCAGAATTCTGCTGGAGCAGCACTATTAACTGATTCATTTTGAAAAAAAATGTTTTTCCCATGACAGTATCCCATTAAGGTTCCCTGGACATGTCTCGTTATCAGTGTCAATGTAATGCATTAGATGCAACATGTAACAGAAAGACGTCCATTCAACTTTAAATTTCCTGCCGTATGCAAATGATCCTGAGCGCAAGACCTCTGACATATTTGCGCTGGGCAGAATTGAACGCTAGCGCATCTTCGCTTTGATTTGCTCACATTGCCGAAGTAACGCTTAGAGAAAATTCGCCAGCCAGGATGAAACTTCACATTTTAGTAAATTAGCATTGTCCCAGCGAATTTTCAACTGGCAAAGTGTTGCGATAGGTGGGAAGCCGTCGCTGGCGACTTTTGGCTGCTTAGTAAATTTACCACTGTGACAAAGGAACGATCAATAAATGACTTTCCACTGGTTCTTTCTAACCCCCAGAGTGCAGCTCGTGGACTCATGCTGAGCTAGGGACCTGCAGAAGGGTAACACTAGAAAGACACACTTTTTACTTGAATGCTTGAGATTAAAACAAAATATGAATAGTATATATAAACTTTGGCTGAAAGAAACAGTCACTGTTAAAATCTATTTTAAATTTCCTGGACGTACAACAGAACTGACTGGAACTGCAAGTGAATGTCTGCTGTCCAAGGTGCTGAACCACTACCTTGTCTCAGTAATGCTCCTATCTGTCCCCATTGTTGCCTGTTCATTCCCTGTACACTTGTAAGCTTCACACATGGAAAAGTATTGGGGATATGAGATCTTGTCATTGTGGATATGATCTTGTCATTGAGCAACATGGACACATAGTTCTTTAACAGCATCACTTCCAGAGTTTCCTCCCCTTCTCCATCAGATGCCGCACAAAAGCTATGAAAATACATTTTGCTGAATATTTACAGTAAAATAAAGTGGATGGGTACTCTATGCTTAAAGGGCACCTATCACAGCCAAAATCAAACACATATTAACAATCTGACCAGTACAACATAAGCACGTTAAATCAAACTACATATATCGTTTTTTGAAAAAAACTGCAGGTTTTAAAAAATCCCTTACTTTGTCAAATGGTTTCTTTCACCGAGGCAGGCTATACTGAGACTATAACAGAGACTATAATATGCAAATTTCAGGAGCATGCTCAGATTGTAACACTGCTTTGAGTATTCTACCCAGAATGCCTTGTTTTAGTAAACTCCTCCACTAGAAGTATCAGGAGATTTCCCTATCTTGTCCCCTGCTGGTGATGTTATTATGCAAATGAAGGGCACACACAGTAACTTCCAGCAGGTGGCAGCACTACTGTACAGCAGCTAACACACAGGTTTGGCTGATTTGAAAATAGCTTAGAAGGGTTGATAAGCAACAAGGAATTTCAACTGAGCATGTGCGAGATTTCAGAGCTGCAGTTGGCTGGGAAGATATAGGTAGGAGGAGCCAGTGAAATCCAAGATGGCTGCCTCAGCTAGAACTGCAGGGGAGATAGGGGAGATCTTGCAGAAGGAATAGTGAGCTGATCATTTACATTATACAAACAATTCTAACTGTTTTAAAAATCGGATTTCTTGAACTTTCCCATAGTGTATTTACTTTAAATAAGGTATATCGACCCTTCACAAAATTATACACTTGCTATGTGGTGATTTAAAATCTGTACTTTAAATGGATACTGTCATGGGAAAACATGGGTTTTTTTTCAAAACGCATACGTTAATAGTGCTGCTCCAGCAGACGTCTGCACTGGAATCTATTGTTTAAAAGAGAAAACTGTTTTTTTTTTCATATTTAATTTTGAAATCTGATATGGGGCTAAACATATTGGCAGTTTCCCAGGTAACCCCAGTCATGTGACTTGTGCTCTGATAAACTTCAGTCACTCTTTTTACTGCTTCACTGCAAATTTGAATGATATCAACCCCTCACTCCCCCCCAGCAGCCTAGCAACAGAACAATGAGAAGATAACTAGATAGCAGCTATCTAACACAGGATAACAGCTGCCTGGTAGATCTAAGAACAGCACTCAATAGTAAAATCCAGGTCCCACTGAGACACATTCAGTTACATTGAGTAGGCGAAACAACAGCCTGCCAGAAAGTAGTTCCATCCTAAAGTGCTGGCTCTTTCTGAAAGCACATGACCAGACAAAATGACTTTAGATGCACCTACACACCAATATTACAACTATAACTTGCTAGTTCAGGAATTACATTTTACATGGTAGAGTGAATTATTTTTTTAAAGTCCTTCTTTCACTTAGAGCCCAGAACATTTAACCAGGAAGGAGCGACCCTCTTTCCCTTGTTTCCCCTATGAGACCCACTCTTTGGAGCTTGCATGCTTTTTGTCTCTCCACCAGTGCCTGGTAGAATCCTCTCAGTCCTTGGCCTCTCTATGCCCCTTCTTTAGTAGGAGGGCATGCACCTTTATGCAGAAAAGTGTCCCACCGAAATTTTGGCTCTCAAAATCCCTCCTTATCCTGGGGTCCAGCACCTTTAATAGGGAAATAGCTGCCTGCTCCATGACATGCTTCTCACTGGACTACCTCTGCCTTGAACTCTTGTTGTCCCTCCTTCAATGGATCCTGCATACTTTTACACCAAGGATGCACCTAATCCAGGATTCGTTTCAAGATTTAGCCGAATCCAAGCTTTTTTCAGCAGGATTCAGCCAAATCCAAGAGCCTGGCTGTACTGAATCAGAACCCTATATAATGAAAACAATTTGGCACATGGTCAATTCATCATCAATTTCCGCCCCATTAAGGGTTTGAATTCAGTTCAGTGTTCATCCAATCTGTGGTATATTGGGGGATTCAACCAAATCCAAACTAGGAGGGTTCAGTGAATCCCTTAAAGACACCCACTGGGTCTCTGCACCAATTTATCCCTGACACTGGATTTTTAGAACCTCACTCAGTCCTTGATCTCTCAAATGCCCCTCCACCATTGGATATCAGAACCTTTAAGCAGGAGGGAGCCTGTTCTTTCCAAAATGTCCCATGTGGTCCTCTCAGGCCTTGAATGGAGAGCGTGAAATGAACAAACAACCCTCAGTGGAGGTGACCAGTAGTCCAAGGACTGATCTCCGTCATTGACATACCTTACATCTGCCACCTATGAGGATTTTGTCCTTTGTTGTTTTGGAGATGTTTATTCCACGCAGGATCCTAAATTAATTCCATCACTCTCAGAACTTCTGAAGCTAATATTAAGTTTTCACAGTGCAAACTCTCTATAATGTACAAGGGAAATAATCGGTATTAGCAAACAGAAATAGGCAACATCCCAGATTATTTCATGGAAATCCAGATGCAGCTGCAGAATTCTAATGAGGACACATTAAGCAGCCTAATCATATTGTCACGAACAGCCGGCCGAAATGATCCAGCCCAAGCACAACCCACCGCCGCATTGTGTTTAGCAGCTGCCTTTAAATTAGGAAACATTTCAATTAGTGGAGTAATATAAACATTATCTCTGCAATACTGCCAACAGCCAGGGTCAAGGTGCTACTAGAATATCCATTCACATGCGCAAATCTGTCTCTGAGATTGTGTTTCAGCTGTGTAATAACATTATAGAGATAAGCAAACTGTTCTACATTCATTCTGCCCAGGAACAGTTACACAGAAACTTTTAAGAAATCTATGCATAGAAAATGTCATATTTTCAATTACCCTGGGCTTGTTTTAACCGTTCTGATAAGCTCATGCACGCTGCCATTTAATCATTATACGGCTCAGATAGTAACAGATACTTTGGATAAAACTCATCCTTACAATGGGGATCAGATAGAATCTGTGCAGCCACTGGGACAGAATGTTCTGTTATACAGATAGCTAGAATCTCAGCTGCCATAAAGCAGGACAGGACTGCTGCTTACAATGGGGATCAGATAGGATCTGTGCAGCCACTGGGACAGAATGTTCTGTTATACAGATAGCTAGAATCTCAGCTGCCATAAAGCAGGACAGGACTGCTGCTTACAATGGGGATCAGATAAGATCTGTGCAGCCACTGGGACAGAATGCTCTGTTATACAGATAGCTAGAATCTCAGCTGCCATAAAGCAGGACAGCACTGCTGCTTACAATGGGGATCAGATAGGATCTGTGCAGCCACTGGGACAGAATGTTCTGTTATACAGATAGCTAGAATCTCAGCTGCCATAAAGCAGGACAGGACTGCTGCTTACAATGGGGATCATATAGGATCTGTGCAGCCACTGGGACAGAATGCTCTGTTATACAGATAGCTAGAATCTCAGCTGCCATAAAGCAGGGCAGGACTGCTGCTTACAATGGGTCACTAACAGCTAAAAATGAAAGACCCTGCATTCCTATGAGATGAATAATTAGCTGTTTATTTCACTAATTGCAGTAGCAGCTGAAGCAGCACAAAGGACCGGCTGGGGTTCATGCTGATGGAACTCAACAATTCATCTTTCTCATGATCATCTGAAAATCATTAAAGCTTTTTCTAAAAAAAAAAACATCAATTACATAAGCCCTCTTCCCAAGCAGCTACACAATCATCTCGGCAAAAAACCTTGAGCACTTCGGCAACAATGGAGCTCGTTCCACTTCAACGTGAGGAAGAGGATGACTCACTAAACCTGCATTATACTGTTCTATCGACCTTGGCATTATCTGCTAACAACTGCGTCTGTGATTCATTCCAGAGGGAAGAGAGACAATAAAATGATGATAATAAATGCAAGACATGCCAGCACTGCTAATTGTTACGATGGAAACATCCCTCTCTAACAGTGTGTGTGTCACAAGTTGTTTTGGCTGTACGGACACAAAAACAAGGAAATTAACTGCACTTAGAGTTCCATATTTCATATATTCTACCTTCTGAACTACTTACATGTACACGTGTCTTTGGTCAGAGGTTCCATGGAAGATTTTGGATAATTCTGACCACTGATCCCCATAAAACAGACCCTTGAAGGCAAGGGAACCCGTCTCTCTCTCAGCTGAATCCTGGCTGGAGGTGTCTGGAAGAAAAGAGATGGGCTTCAGTGGTTCTTAACCATGAATTAAACGTTTAATCAATAGACAACAGGTACTCCCTTGGTAGACTCAATGGTTGAGGCTAATACATATGATAGAGATAAGAAGACACCAGAACCCAAGTTGGTTGGAGACCTAATAGGATGGGATATTGTCTTATCAATAGGACTGACACATTCTGTGCACTGGTCACCTCAGTGGAAGCCTCCCAGGGATAAATAAAACCTAGAACAGACATTTAAATGTCTGACATTTGGCAAGGGCATCCCTTTCTCTGAGCTGAGCCCTGGCTGGAAGTGTCTGAAGGCAAGAAATGGGCACCTGTGATTTTTAACCATTGGATTAAAGTTTATTGAATAGACAACAGGTAGACTCAATGGTTGAGGCAAATAGATATGGTAGTGATAAACAGACACCAGAACCCAGGTCAGATGGATAGAATGGTAAATTGTCTCACCAACAGGACTGACACTTTATGTGCACTGGTCGCCTCAGTGCAAAGCTCCCAGGGACCCTTATCACTTTGAACCTCACATTTGGTGGATGTTACACCAAACCACTTCTCCTTTATGAGGTCCCTAGCTTCACAACTGAATTTTTACTTTAGAACTTAACTTGAACAACTCTACCGAGGCCTACCTTCACTTAAGGTCCTCTGGAAGACCCACCTCTGTCTATGTCCAGAGACTGAGCACATGCTCCCTCTTCTTTTCTCATTTAGGGAACCAGGAACTGATGTAAAAATGAGGGGCATTGAGGAACCTCCCCTGCCTCTGGGATTTGATCAGTACAAATATTGAGGTAAAAATGTTATAAATTGCCCTGTAGCCGTCTATGGTATTCAGCATGCATGACCATCCATTCTTCTAGCCGACCTGGGATAATGGATCCTGAAGGCTTGGACAATGACACGTATCTATTTTGCTGGTCATTTATGGAATCAATCTAAATGGCCTATCAAACTGGTCTCCCAGTTGGATTGATCATCTGTCAATAATGTGGATTCTGCAGATTAAACGTTGACCCCTAAATTGTGGTGTTCTAAAGCCTGTTAGATATGTTGTGTTTGCCATTCTTAAACTCTGGGGATGAGAGGATTTAGGTAGCCATGGGTTACAAAGTTGGGTTTCATCATAAAAATATGTTGACAACCTGCGTTAGAAGCCACCAATTGTATTACTACAGGCTGCACAATGTTAGCTCACTTGGGAGCCCACATGTAATGATGTTGCTGTTCTGCCTTGACCTGTGTGCTAGCTTTAATTACCTGAAAATTATTTAATCCATAAGAATAATTAGCATCCATCAAAGTGTACGTGCTTACGTCAGATAATGGCAGGACACACATAATCATTTCACCAACATACATTGGAGCAGGCGCATAAAACGCGCTGGGATCCGGGAAATCGCATGCATCCCAGTAGTGCTGTTAAATTAATGCTAGAATGTCCTTTCTCTGACTGCAAATTACATGACACTTTGATTGGATTTCTAATGAGCAGTTGAAACTGGTTTTATTTCCATTGACTTGTGAACCTTAGTGAACCATAGCAGCTCAGTTAAAGGGGTTATTTTAACACAGCTGACCTGTTATCCCATAATCAGCTATGTTCTACTGTAAGTTATGGTTTCTATCAAATATAGGCGACCCCCCTCAACACTCATCTGTATGTTCATTATCAGCACGTAATATTTACATTATTCTGCAGCGTCAATATTGCCTACATTACCACCATGATATTCCCAGTATCATTAATAATCATAACGCAGTCGTTATAAGTATATATATCAGTATCCAAAAATAAATGTAGCACTCAAGGCACTTCAAGAGAATCTTCCTCACTAACCAAAAAATAAATTGAGAATTCATGGGATTTGAAGTGAACCTTCTTCAATAACCAAAAATAATAATAAATGGAGCAGTTATGGGACTCAGTAACCAATATCATATAAAGGCATTACCTTCCACCTATTCCATTTTGCTATTTCTCCCTTATGATATGCTCCCCAGCATTTTTCACCCTACTACTCAGGGCCGACATCAGAAATCGCAGGGCCTCATCCAAAAAAATTTCCTGGGCCCCTGGGCTGCGCCCACCACAAGCCCCACCTACAGGTCTGCCCTCCCCACCCACAGGTCCACCCCCCACCACACACTAAAAAAAAAAAAAACCTTGGTGGCTATTGTTCCCACATGTTAATAAAAAAATATTAATGGTCAGGGCCCCCCCATTGAAAAAAACATTTGTGGTTAGGGGCCCCATTAAAAAATATTGGTGGCTAGGACCCCACATGGGGACCAAATTGGTGGCCAGGGCCCCCCACGTTATAAGAAAGTTGGTGGCCGGGCCCCCTTAAACGTCCATGTAAAAAAACTTGCCCCCCCCAGAAGTTTAAAAAAAAAATTGGTGCCCAGGGCCCCACCACACAACAGGGACCACAAAGGGTTACCTTTAGGAGGGCCCTGCCATGTTACACTTACTTCATTAGTGTGGCCCACCTGCTGTCAGTGAGCTGCCAACTACAGAAGGGAGGAGGGGAGCACAGGTGGCTGCATCTTCTTCCACTGACAGCATTTTCTTCCCTTATTGGTCACAGAATTTCAAGTCCTGGTAAAGCTGCATGGTGATTGGATGAGCTGGAGGGGAAGTTCAAACCTCAGCTATCCAATCCCTGAGCAGCTCAACCGGGACTTAAACTCAGTGACCAATAAGGGGAAGTAATGGACAGAAGATACCTCCCCTTGTGCTCCCGCCCAGCCTTCCCGAAGTCAGCAGCTCTCAGAAAGCAGGGGGGCCCGGCTAATCAAGAAAGTGCGGTGTGGCTGGGCCCCCCTTACTCTCGGGGCCCCCTACAACTATCCCCCCTGTCCACCCTGATGGCTGCCCTGCTATTACTACCCTTGGTTGCAAACACGTTTCCCCTTTTGGCTTAATCCTTGCCTTACTACAAAGATTCTTCATCATCTCACCCCTACTAATCCTCATCCTATTGTACCTTTCACCATGAACCTAATGTCTAACTCTCTCTTTGGGATCTTCCAATCTTAATTAAAAAAATTCCCTAACCCAGTTTTAGAATTGTGTTTCCTTTCAGTATATTTTACCTTTGTCACTCTCTTTTTTAATTAACAAATACATGCTTTATAAACACTATATAGACCCAACTGCACCCATTAAAACAATAGGACAAAATACCATATTTCCAGTTTACATTCTTGCACTACATTGTACTAAACAAGGAGTAGAGTTTGCTACTGTATGTGCAGTTCCCATGTCCCTGTGTGGATCATAAACAAAGGCTTGTAGCTTTCCACATAGATGGGCGTTGGTCCTTGAGCTTAAGATGAGCATTCTCTAGCTAACGGCTGTCCAGTTGTAGGCCAGATGGAGCCCTCCATGACATTTTTAAAGGGCACCAATCATGACCAAAATCATTTACTAAGTAAATACACTATGTGAAAGTTCAAGAAATCCGGTTTTTAAAACAGTTAGAATTGTTTGTAAAATGTAAATGATCAGCTCACTATTCCTTCTGCAAGATCTCCCCTATCTCCACTGCAGTTCTAGCTGAGGCAGCCATCTTGGATTTCACTGGCTCCTCCTACCTATATCTTCCCAGCCAACTGCAGCTCTGAAATCTCGCACATGCTCAGTTGAAATTCCTTGTTGCTTATCAACCCTTCTAAGCTATTTTCAAATCAGCCAAACCTGTGTGTTAGTGCTGTACAGTAGTGCTGCCACCTGCTGGAAGTTACTGTGTGCCCTTCATTTGCATAATAACATCACCAGCAGGGGACAAGATAGGGAAATCTCCTGATACTTCTAGTGGAGGAGTTTACTAAAACAAGGCATTCTGGGTAGAATACTCAAAGCAGTGTTACAATCTGAGCATGCTCCTGAAATTTGCATATTATAGTCTCTGTTATAGTCTCACTATGGCCTCCCTCAGTGAAAGGACCCATTTGACAAAGTAAGGGATTTTTTTAAAACCTGCAGTTTTTTCAAAAAACTATATATGTAGTTTGATTAAACGTGTTTAGCTTGTACTGGTCAGATTGTTAATATGTGTTTGATTTTGGCTGTGATAGGTGCCCTTTAAGGCCCCCAGATAGTGATAAAGCTTTGTTGCCCTCTTTAATGACAACATCATCCTTATAATTCATGAACATATAGTACAGTTACTAATTGGCTCACAGTATGGAAAGAGCGAGGCAGGACTACTCTGAATTTGGAATGTGAGACTGCATTGATCCATATCAATGGGGTCAGACAAGGGTAAATGTGTCAGAGAGATGTAATACTTCTCCCTTGTGGTTGTAGTAATTCTGTACACAGTTGGACTGGATCGGTGTGAGAGGCCCACCAGGGCTGCTATCCCAATGGCCCCCAAACCTCCTTTGGGGCCGTTCCCAACAGCCCCTTCTCCTGCACACCTTATATTTGCACACCTTGATCGGTGGTGGGAGGGCATCAGGGAGCAATGGCAGAGGGGATCAGGTCTGGGTTGACGGGGCCCACCAGGCATTTTCCCCATTGTCACGGTGGCTCAGTGTGACCCTGTATGTACTATGGATATCGGTTGGGTCAATACACTATGTTGGTGCATCAGCAGATGATGAAATGATGAGGAGTTGCAGTAGTCTAATGTCCAATTAGAACAATAGAAAGGCAGTGATACCACGTGTAGCCCCTTATACACTCTGTGGCCCCTGTATGGACACCCTTACTCTCAGGGCAGAGACAGACGAGAAGATTCAGGTAGATTAGTTGCCCGGTGACACATCGCCACTTTTTCGGGTGACTAATCTCTCTGAAGTGCTAGAATCTAAATTGTCGATGGTATGGCACTCGGAGCGCTTCGTTTTACAAAGTTTCCTCATCAGGTGACTTCTGGCGACTTTGGGTAACGAAGTGCTCCAAGTGCCATCCCGTCAGCGATTTCGATTGTAGCCGGAGGGGAGGCAATTTGGGGAGATTAGTCATCCGAAGAAGAGGCAATTTGTCGCCAGGTGACTACTCACCCTGAATCTTCTTGTCTGTCTCTGCCCTCAGGGTCAGACTGGGCTGGCGGGACACCAGGAAAAAATCCATAGGGCCCCGACCCTCATGGCCCTCGATGGCCCCAATCAGCTGGCCCCAAAAAAACGGTATGCACTGGCGGGGCCCTGGGAAGTTTGGAACCCGGTGGGCCCCAATGCTCCAGTCCAACCCTGCTTACTCTACTCAGTGGAAAAAAAGGGGTAGATCAAAGGACAGTAGATCAAAAACCTAACCTTCATGTAAACCATAAAACTGAAAATGGGTACAAAATAAATGCCATTGCTTGTGCAAAAAATATTAGCAATTCCCTGATAATATCCCACGATTTTTCAATGCACTTCGTGCTAAACATGAGCTCAGCCATTAACTCAACTTTAAGCTGCAGTTGTGAAATAAGTAAAAAAAAGCCGAGATAATGGATCTAGAATTCTGTACATTCCATTCCCTATGAAGACTTTTTAAGTAACGGCGCTGCCTTCAATAAAAGATTTCTTTGAATGTTTGACATGAGGCTGATCTCCGATAAACAAGGCTGATGCTGAGCAGATATATAGGCAAAGCCGTATCTCAGGAGGTTCCTTACAAACACAAGGTGATTTAAGTCCATGTAATCTGCCTGCCCCACATCATTTAAAACATGTAAATTCCTCAAGCAGAAAGCGGTGCAGTTTCTCCAATGGCTGACGGGTTGTGCGACTCGATGGCAACATCACTTATTTTCTGCAAAAACCAGAAGAGAAATACGTTCAAGTAGAAAACCCGTCTGGGGGGAATTTTTGAGACTTTTCTGCTCTGAATTCCCAGTGTAAATAGTGCGATTGTTTACAAAGTGTGTATACATTCGCTGTAATTCCTATTGCTGTTTTCGGCATTCTACGTGAAATTGCTTTCAGGCGAGGTCGGGCTATTTTTAACTAGAGATTTGTCTGCTGTATGTAGTTACATGTCAAATGAGGTGTAAAATACTGTTTGGTGGGTATAACCCAAAAGCCATATACTGCAGGGGATGGGCGAATTTGTCCAGTTTCGTTACACACAAAATTCGCCGCCAGCGAAATGTTGCCAACGCCCATTAAAGTCTATGGGTGTCAAAAAAATTTTCTTTTTATTTTGACGCACAACACCATACAAGTCTATGGGCGTAATTTTTTTGGCGAAACAAGGCGAAAAAATTCGCCCATCCCTAGATCAATTATACCATTAGGTATTACGTGCTCCTTCAACCTAACATTTTTTGTTGTTGCAAATATCTCATAAGTGATGTGAGTCACAGGGGCAGATTCACTAAAGGGCGAATTGTCGCCAGCGACCGCTTCGCACACATCTCACCACTTCGCCAGGCGCAAATTTGCTACCACTACACTAATTCACTAATATGCAAAGTTGCGCCCTGGACGACTTTTCGCTAGCGTTACTTTGGCAGTGTGAGCGCTAGCGTTCGTTTGTGCCTAGCGAAAATTCGTGACTGATCTTGCGCTTAGGTCAATTTGCATACCAGTGGGCAGTCCGAAAAGTTGCTCCCGTGAAAATCTGCGCTTGTCAACACTATTCGGACGATGATTGACTTTAACGCCAACGTCAGAATTGATGTGAGCAAATTTTTTGGATGCGCGCGTCAATTTTTTCGCGAATTTTTTGCCATTTTGTGAATTTCACAGGAAATTCGCGATTTTTTCAGCGAAGTGAAACGGGAGAAATTCGCCCTACACGACTAACTGCCATTTGCCTGCATTATTATAGCTGAAAATCAGTGGGACTGAAAAACATTTTTTGATGATTTTGATTGATTTTGACTGATTTTGAGTTTGAGAGCACTACCCTTTGCGCGCACGCACGCACGCACACACACACACACTATATATACATATATATTATATGTATATATAGAAGAAAAATATAATTGGGAATTTTCTCAATTAGTTTTCGTGTCTCTTCTCACTGGACATTTCATTGAATGTAAAAGCAGCAAGTGGTTTGACAATGGGGATTGTCCAGTAGAGATGCAGAGCTTGGATTCTGTAGGAACAATTAGATTTAAACTGATTTTACAGTAATACGCTCCATGATTCAATTTGGCTTAAAAAAGAGAGCAGGTCATTGTTTTGCCATTTGTTGCCTTGATCAACATTGGTTCAGACTGACTTGCACAGAGATTCACATTAAATTACATAAGAACCAAACTGCACTGCACTTCATTTGCCCGTGCGATATACGATATAACAGTGAAATATTCATGCCTGTCATTTACTATAAACAACCGTATATTGTGACATTTCTATTCTATGTGTACTGTATATTGTGAGTGGGTCCCTAAGCTCAGTAAGTGACAGCAGCACAGAGCATGTGCAGTGAATCAGCAGAAAAGAAGATGGGGAGCTACTGGGGCATCTTTGGAGACACAGATCTTTACTGCTAAAGGGCTGTGGTTGCCTTGGGCTGGCAACCACATAATGTACAACATTTCTAGCTACTTCTTTAGTTAAGCTTTAGTTCTCCTTTAACTACCCAGAGGATTACAACTTTAAATTACCTATTTGTATGATGTAAAGAGGGATATTCTGAGATAATTTGCAATCGGTTTTCATTTTTTATTAATTGTGGTTTTTGACTTATTTAGCTTTTTATTCAGCAGCTCTCCAGTTTGCAATTTCAGCCATCTAGTTGCTAGGGTCTGACTTATCCTAGCAACCATGCACTGATTTAAATAAGAGACTGGAATATGAATAGGAGAGGCCAGAACAGGAAGACGAGTAATAAAAAGTAGCAGTAACAATACATTAGTGACCTTATAGTACGTTTGGTTTTTAGATGGGGTCAGTGACCCCCATTTGAAAGCTGGAAAGAGTCAGAAGAAGGCAAATAATTCAAAAACTATGAAAGAAAAAATGAAGACCAGTTGAAAAGTTGCTTAGAATTAGCCATTCTATAACATACTAAAAGGTGAAATTGCCCTTTAAGGGGTAACTACAATTAATATAAGCTCAAATAGACATTCCCTTGGTAAGTATTAATCCCTTATATAATTTACAATGAAATGTATTACGTTTATAGTATGTATTGCCCTATATAGGCCTGCCATAGATTTGTATGGAGGCTTATGGACCATCCCAGGGATTCTGTAGCTTCAGTTGGATTTTAGTCTAGTTTTTTGTGCAAGTACAGTAATACCGGAGCAGCATACTATTGGTCTCACTGCAATCATACAACTCTATCCCGTGTGTTGAAAGAAAAAAAGCATGAAGTGGCTCCAGATAAGAGGCCTGAAAGTGCAGTAGAATGAAATCGATGGGATCTGACGAGTGTTGATCAAGACGGAAAATTTAAGGCAGAAAATTGATTTCTATTTTCCTGGGAATCAGGACTGAACATGGTTTGACTGTTTATTTCAGGGATAGCTGTACTGAGGCAACATATTCACATACCTTCCAACTGTTCTGTTTTTTTTTTTGCGGGACAGTCCCGATTTTGACAGCTCAGCCTGCAGCCCCGGATTGTTACTGAAATCTCTGACTTTCTCTTTGATCTCCTGCAGAAAAAGATACAAAGTTTCTAAAACCTAATTGGCTTTTGGCAGAGAGCCCAGAATATGGGACAGGTGCACTTAGATACATTTGTAGCAATTTAAGAAAAGCAAAGAAACAATTGTAACTATTGAAGATAATAGCAGGTCTGTTAGGGAAACTGTGACTTTTAAGTAAATCTTTAAAATAAGGGAATGTAGAATTGATGAGGGGGCTATTCTAAGCACTTTTGTAATTTACATTCATTATTTATTTTCTTTTGATTCCAAGATATTAAGGGATACATGTACTGTTAATATGAATGAATTTTGTTACACCAGCGCCACCTGCTGGTCAGTTTCCCACCAGTCTGACCACCAAGTAGTCAAGGAAGTTGTCAGGAGAAAGAAAGAGGCTGCTCTGATGTTCTTCTGCTTAGGAAAGATTTGAGAAAGGTTTCTATTTTTTTTCCTAAGCAGAAGAACATCAGAGCAGCCTCTTTCTTTCTCCTGACAACTTCCTTGACTACTTGGTGGTCAGACTGGTGGGAAACTGACCAGCAGGTGGCGCTGTTGTAACATTGTACATTTACAAATTTTAAAGGTTTACTTATCCTTTAAAGGGCAATTCACCTTCATTAGCAAAACTGTAATAACACATAAAACCTGAAACCTAAAACCCCCAGGTTTCCAAAACCTGCCAAATTTTGTTAAAAAAAAATACACTCCGATTATTATTAGTGCCTTTACATTAATTAATAGTATTCAAATTATTTCAATTTGTTATAAACGAATTTGTTGACACAATTAGCAAAGAGTAACTGTGTCACCACAATTAGGCACCCGGAAATGGAGGCCCAAATTTGTGTTGGTTAGTAGATTGTGCAGTGAGTAATGGGGGGCACAGACGGGCCGGACTGGGTCCTCCAATTACAAGCCTTTCGATTACTTGGGATTCAACTGCCACAACATTGGGGGGGTTATTCACTAAACCTCGAATATTTCTTATCAAGATTTTCTTGCCAAAAATTCAAATTTTTCAGATTTATTATGCCGCAATGCTGAAACAAGCCAGAATCCGAAAATTCACCATCTCAGACCAGTCGAGGTCCTGTATAAGTCAATGGAAGAGGCACCTATCTCAATTGGAAGTTATCGTGGTCTAAGATGGGTTTAGCCCACAAATCGGACTTTTTCGGGGGAAAAAATTTAAAAAATTGCGCTATTTGGGAAAAAAGGCAGAAAAAATTTTATGATTCAAGTTTTCGCTCGATTTTAGCTGGATTTTTCACAATCCGATTAAATCGCGTTTTTCTATTAATAAATAAACTAAAATCGGGCATAGGAGTTCGGTCAAGCTTTTTTTTTTATTAATATTATGAGATCAATTTGGATTTAATAACTAACCCCCGTGTGTCTATAGCAAGCAAAGAAAACCCTGTAATTACTGGGGTAAATTTTTTTGCCAGCCTTGCATTCACGGCAAAATTCGCCATTTCGCCATCTGCAAATTTTTACGTGAAACTGCGGCAAAAATTTGCCACGACAAGAAAGACGCAGAGACAAAAATGTCCCATTACAAAAAACTCCCATTGACATTAAAGCATTTGGAGCGAGTAAAAAAATTTGTCACACGTAAAAAATTTTTTATGCCCAATGCGGTTTGCGAATTTTTCCTCAATTTCTACATTTTTCAGCGAAACGAAACGGGGCAGATTCGCTCATCACTACCTGTAATTAGAATGTGGTCAAGTGGATAATTAGATAGAGGACTCCCTTGAGCCAGAATATGCTGCACAACTGACAATCGTTTATATGGGGGCAATTTTAAGCCTGGCGCTGCAATTTGTGACTGTAAATGAGCCTTATGGCATTGAAAGGGAAAAATAGTGATGTTTGGGAAATAAGTGCCTGTTTGATAAATGACTCCGTATTCAGTATGTTGGGAAATAGTCTCATGAGCTCAGAGGAATGTTTTTTTTTATTTAAAGTTTATTGCTTTTTCAAAATTCGCAGTATACCGAAGAAAAGAAAACAAAAATCATGTATAGTGCATGGATACGATCCACTGGTAATGATCAAATAGCATAACAAACAGTAGGATATGAGCAGATCTCCACCTTTTATATAGTTTTATGATGACTGTATCCTTATATTCTCTACCACCGTGATCCCCAACCAGTAGCTCATGAGTAACATGTTGCTCCCCAACCCCTTGGATGTTGCTCCCAGTGGCCACAAAGCAGGTGATTTTTGGCAAGTTTTGGCTGTATAAAAACCAGATGTACTGCCGAACAGAGTCTCCTGTAGACTGCAAGTCCACATAGGGGCTACCATTAGCCAATCACAATTAGCCAGGAAATGATTGCATTCTTGTGTTAAGGTGGCCATAGACGCACAGATAATATCGTACAAAATGAATTGTTGTACAATATTCGGTGTGTGTATGGTGGAAAACGAGTCGATCGTTATCGGCAGAAGACTTGGATATCGGTCGGCTCGTCAGTTTTTTATATGGCTCATGGGTAAGAAAGGTTAGGGATCCCTGCTCTACCATCTACTCAGTCCAGCCATTTTTTCTGATGTATATGGGTTAATCAATCACTTCTGACACAGTTCAAGGCAAAGATGTGCTTCTGGATTTTTTCATTACTGCTCCATTGACCCTGGTGCAAGGAAATGGTCTTCTGGTTAACTCTGGAGTTTGGTGGAGCTCTCCGCTACTGTGTACTTCATTACTGCTTGTTACTGTCAGCACCAAACAACAGAACAAATGCCAAACACCCTGGTCTCGGCTCGTGCTTCACCTGTAGTGTGACCGCCTTTGGCCTCGGGAGGAGCCCTCAGCTCCTTGGATGCCACCAGGACTTAAACAAGAGGTGCAAGGCTAGAGGTTCTGGATAGGCAAAGGGGCACGAATGTTAGGCTGAAGGTCGCGGTACAAGACGTTAGGTAGTCAGATCAGGCTGGGTCAGGGGCAGGCAGAGAATAAACATAGTCAGGCAGGCAAGGGTCAAACCAGGAAGTCAATCAGAAGAGTTAAGCAGAAGAAGTAGTCGGTAATCAGGAAAGGGTCAGGATCCAGAGGTCAGAATAGTCAAAAGCCAGGCAGGGGTCACAACAGGAATCAAACAGGTTCAAAACAGGTATAGCAAAAGCTCAGATAGCACCAGGAACAAACTCCTATAACGGGCAGCGTGGAAATGAAAAATGTACAAAAAAGTACTTTTAAATTTCGCGCCATTGCGCGCTGGTGTCATCACGCCTATAATTAAAGAAGAGGCGCGCGCCCTAGAGAACCGGCGCCATAGACGATTTTCGGTGCGGCGGGCGTCCCCGCTGAAGGGGCGGCATGCGTCCCTGCCGTCCCCCCACTAGACTACCAGGGTGAGTTATTACAATGCTCTATCATCTAGTGATTACATTGTGACATCCAGCTCAGTTATGGAAAGAGGTAGCAACGCATTAGCCATGAGGCAGTGAGAGTTAGGCATAAAGGGAAAAGGAGGAAAGCGGAAAGGACTCCCAGTACCATATTAATATATAATCTTAAAATGCTCCTAGTTGTTCTCTCTCAGACTCCATGGGGCAGATTTACTAAAGAGCGAAGTGGCAATGCTAGCGACTTAACACCAGTGTTGCCACTCGTAGGGACATCGGCAGTTTATAACAGACGCAGATGCCAATTTGCTAGCAAAAAAAGACTGTTGCTAGCGGTCATTCGCACTCTATCGCCAGGTCACTTTTCGCTAAAATGCGGATTTTATTGAACGTTACCTCTTTCGCCAGAGTTGCCTTCGCCACCTCAGACCAGACAAAATGCTATAAAGCAGCCAGATCTTCCTCAATCTTCTGTCACTTACATCATATCCTGTGAGCCGAAAATGCATCAAAGTTCAAAAAACGCCGGCGACTTTTCCTTTTTTTCAGTGTGATTGCCTGCAAAAGTCCTAACAAACTTTTTTTTGGGAAACCGTTTTTTCCAAACATTTCCTAACATATGAACATTCATTTTACAGTGGGCTCATGTGTAGGGCATTATAATAACTCTATTGTCTTTATTAAGGTTCCCTGGACATATGTTTTCATTTGTAAGTATTTGCACCAACATTTATAATAAAGACGTCCATAAGACTTAAGATTTCCCGCCCTATGCAAATAGATCACTAGTGCAAGATCACTAGTGAATTATCGCTAGACAGAAATCAATGCTAGCGCATCTTCGCTTTGAAATGCTCACACTGCTGAAGTAACGCCAGCGAAAATTCACCAGCGTTCGGCGCCCAGGACGAAGCTCTGCATATTAGTGAATTGGTGTATCGCATTTGCACCTGGTGTAGTGTTGTGATGAGTGCGAAATGGATGCTGGCGAAAATTCGGCGGTTAATAACTCTGACCCCAAGAAGGTCTATTGGGTGGGAGGGGAGGTCATTTTCCAATTGGCTGCCATCAGTGTTTTTGTGAAATGCCAGATTATTGAAATAAAGGGACTTGTGTAACTTGATAGGTTTGCCCAGGAGGTAGGTCAGTGTTCCAATGTCCCAACATGCTGTTCTACAGCTCCACCATTTATTAAAAAAAAGGTGCCCCTCTCTCCGCACCCTCCAGCAAAGGGAGGTGAAGGGGCCCCAGTCCTTCTAGTTCCCACTCTGTTTGTCAAAGTGAAGGAGTAATTTGGCATTGGAGGTCTGTCTCCCATTTTGTCATGTCAGGCTGGATCAGGGTAGTATTCTCTACTAAAACAAATTCAAAGTATGTTGACTATGTGTGGGTGGAATTGTGACCCTGGTGGAATGTTTGAATAGTAAAGTGTGGATAACGGATTCCCAAACCTGAATTTATTATTATTTTCTATCCTGATATGAGACTAAACTGGTCTAGGGTATGGCTGAGTTGCGGCAAAGAGCTCTAAAGCGACATAAGAACAACGAGGATGTTATCAATTTATTTTCCAATTTTGTGAATTTTTTTCCCTACAATTTTTCAATTCAATCAATGTATATTATTTGAAACATGAATTAATTAATACATTTTGGCAAAAAAAAAATTAGGAAATTCAAAAAATGCTTTAGTAATTAGTGCAAGAAAACTCACTATTTTGATAGCAGTTAAGAACGTTCATTACACTCATTGAAAAATATTGTTTTCTAAATAATTGTTGTTGATAACATTCAGGGGGTTATTTACTAAAATCCGATTATATTCATTTTTTTAATATAAAAATCTTGACCAATCTTGCATCCACGATTTTGCCTTATTTATCATTAAAATAACTCTTCGGGAAAAAACTCAATAAATTCGGGTTCCTCTCTGACGAGCTCTACTAATACTTGTAGCTTTTTCATTTCCCTGAATCAAACTTTTTAGCACTAAAAATGTAACTAATTACTATAAACTACAAAAAAAAACTGATATTTATTAAGGGCCCTATTTACTACAATTCTGATTTCTATATTTTTCTGTATTTTTTCTCTATAAATCTGTGTTTTTTTTCCTTCATTTCTCTAAAATTCATTTATCAAGTGTAAAAACCACAATAAACATAATGCAAAATTCCTGTAGAAGTCAAGGCGAGCTGAGCGGATCCTATTGGACTTTTCCTCTTGTAATTGTCCAGAAAAATAGACTTTTTAAAGATTTAGTACTTGTATTTTTTTTAGCTCATTCTTCTGCATTTTTTCCTTTGATACTTTTTATATTTGGATCTTTTAACAACTTTCATGGCATTCATGGTTTTAGAGAAAATCAGTTTAATTGTGTTTTTATAATAATAATACAACCTTCTATAAATGGACCTCAATAGGACCCATTTACAAACAATGCAATTTCTTTTTCTTTTTCTCAAAATTTTTTTGATCTTCCTATTTTTTTTAAAGCTCTAAAAATTCGAGCTTTATTAAGTGTACAAACCACAAAAAACTCTAATACGAAACTTCACCAGATAAAAGATGTCGAGGTTCTATAGAAGTCAACGGGAGCTGCGCTGATCCTATTGGGCCATTTGAAACTAATTCGGCCTTTTCGAGTTTTTTTTTCCCGCTAGGAAAAGAACTCAAATTTTTAGTGGTTTTAGAGGTATTCTTATTTTTTCCCCGGGTTGTTCAGTGTAATTTTACGTTCTTACTTTTTTAATTTGCAAATTTTAGGGGGTTATTTACTCTTGAATTTTTCATGGAAGAAAACCTAAAAATTTTCAAGATTTATTATTCCCCCACTGCTGAAAATTTGCCATTTCAGACCCGTCGAGGTTCTGTATAAGTCAATGGAAGAGGCACCTATCTCAATTTGACGTTATTGGGAAATGCACTTGGTTTAGCCCGATAATCTGATCTTTTCATGGGTTTTCAGGCAAATAATCAAAAAAATTAATTGACTCTGGAAAAGAGCCTGAAAAATTTGAGCGGTACAAGTTTTTTGCTCGATTTTATCAAGTTTTTTTTGTGATCTGATTCATTTGGGTTATTTTATTGATAAATAAGGTAAAATTGAGCATGGGAGTTTGGTCTTACGTTTTTTTTAAAGAAAATATGAGATAAATTTGGATTTTAGCAAATAACCCCTTAATAAATGTCATAGAAAAAGCGAGTTTAGTCGTGGTTTCAAAAACCTTTAAAACCACTAAAATTCAACAATAATAACTACAAAACTTCTTCATCTAAAAGCTGCTGAGACCATGAAGAAGTCAATGGAAGCTGTAATTTACAAAATACAAAATCTTTCTTTGCCTCCAGCTTTTAGAGCTTTTTGGGGGGAGGGGTCCCATTTCTAACAGAACCAAAACTTTTACAAAAATTAGGATTTTGGTTTTCCTATCCTTTTTTTTTTTTAAATGTGAGTTCATTTTTAATTAAAGGTCCAGAGCACGATAGGGATAAGATAGGCAGGTCTATGTCACTAACCCAACAGGCCTAAATGAAAGAGGCAGAGAAGAAGCCCCCGGGCCGAGGACATGGTCTAATAAAAGCAGACACGGAGCCTGGAGAGCACTTTACTCCCATCATTCACTTACATTCTATTAGTCCATTAAAAAGGCTCAGCAAATAGAGTGAGCTGCTGTTTTCTCAGGACGTGTGCTTCTTTCTTGGGTAATTACCTTAAATTACTTTATCCTATTTATATTCTTTACCGAGCAAAATAATTACACTTTCCAACTGCACCCGTTTCTGGAAGGGATAAGACAGGTAAACTCTTATTACAACGACCTCTACTGACCCCACCCCCCATGTCTGTCTGTCTGTCTGTATTTCTTCATTAGCAAGCAGGGGCAGTCGCACAATTAGAATCATTTCCATTTTCATTTATTTCTGCATAGGCAAAGGAATATTTTCAGTTTCCTACTGAAATAATTGCCTTAAAGAAGAATGATTTCCTGGCCCTAATGTGCAGAAGATAAAACTGGCCTCATCTCCAAACACATAATAGCCATTACTTTCTGCATAATTGGAAACAGAAATGACTTAATTATTTCACGCTCGCTCATGTCTGTGAATTTATGGGGGTTATTTAACAAAATCCCAAAACATCTCATTCATTTCTGAAATTTACTGTGACCAAATCCGCATGGGTTATTTGCCCTTATTTATAAATACAGTACATTTTCCCAAAAATTTCTCAAAAAAATAATGAAAAATTTGGATCCGACCAATTTTTTGGATTTCCTGCCCAAAAAACACAAAATCTTCGGATTATTGCACGAAACCCAGTGCAGATCAGGATACCTTTGGGACCTCTCCCAAGTACAGTATATAAAACTTTGGCAGTTCTCAGATGCAGGATTTTTGGATTCAGATAAATTATAGTTAGAAAAAAACCCTCCAATTTTTCGAGTTTTTGGCATTCGGACCCCCTAACTCCCTATGTGCGCTGGAACCAATCGCTGATCCAAAAAGCATCCCACAACCTCTTTAGGGTGGCATGGAACAGCAGTGTTGCTGAGCAAGGCTTTCTAGAGTGCCACCACTCATGTCATATTGATCCTTAAAAGCAATAAAAACTTGTTCATTTCTATTATAAGACTAAGATATTAGGCAATGGCTTCTTGTGTGCCTAGAACATTTGATAATACCATATTGGTTATAACAGTTGGAAATGCAGAACAACTCTAGATTACATGACAAAAATTATCCAGGCAGGCTCCTCCATAAATGAATTTCTTCAGTTGGAACTCTCGCTGGTGAGATATCTCTGGATCAGAAGAATTATACATAGAGTCCATTGGTTTTTATGGGCAAGTTCAAGCCTAATATCAGTTAAAGTAATATATGGGTCACTGTCACTGACCTCTGGAGCAGTGGAATTGCAATGGTTCCCAAAATGTAGGGCTGCCCCCAGATGGAGGGGTGAAAAGCGATGACAGAGGGGCTCAGCCTGGAGAAGGGTCAGAAGTGAGGAGAATGACCATATGCTCTCCTAGGTACACCTGAAAGCCCAGCTTGAAGAGTTTGTTTAGGGTGAGATTGTGTCCTGGATATTTTTGAAATGATACATGAATGAACGATTCACCAATAGTTTCCTACTTTGCTGCACAATAATGGGTTACTGGGTTTACTAAGATGGAAATTGAAGAACTTGTTTGCCCTCACCTCAACCCAACTGAACACTTGTAGGATCAATTGAAATAATGGCTGTGAGCCAGGCCTGATCCACAACACCAGTGCACAACCTCATTAATGCCCTTTTGAATGAATGGAAGCAAATCCCACCAACAATCTTCCAACATCTAGTGGAACCTTCCCAGAAGGCCCTTGGTTTTTGAGTGAGATGTTGGGCAGGCAGATTTCTGGATGCTTTTGGCTATTATAATGTATCTATTCATAACACCTTGATCTTGATGTCCTGTTGATGGAGTATATTCCTGCCCAGGGCTGCAGGGTGTTGGTGGTGGGGTCTTACCTTCTATTCATCATTGGCTCCTCGCCTCAAATTTCTAAACTCTACCCTGGTGCTCCTTTCTCTGCACCCCCTGTTATTTATGGATATAGACCCACAGAGAGATAGGATATTGGGGAGATCGGAGCCCCAAAGTACAAATTCCCTGCCCAATTATTTACATAATGGCACAATTAATAAAAATAAAAATGAAAATGTCCATGTCATTTAGGAATATTTGAAATGCATTGGTGTAATATAATAGAAGATCCCTCAAAATACTGTATATTTATATGGAATGACATAGGAAAATAATGTATTATACATAGTATACAGCCCAGCGGAAGAAAGTGGGGGTTGGGAAATGTCCCAGCATCCCACGCTTGTCACTCTATGGAGCCACAATAAGACAGGGGCGATTAATAAACTTTACATAAAGTCATATTTGGAACACAGAAGGGGATAAAGTGTGTTTGTGCTCTGGGAACTTGGAATGGCCCCTAAGGTCAGACTGGGGGAAAGTCACTGCCGCTTGTAAGAGATTCTGAAGGATTCTTTGGGCAAACTGACTGGGGAAATAGGAGCCCTCCTGCCCTCGGTGCCACAAACCACAAATAAACATTTCATCATGTAAAAGTGACACTGACACATTCCTAGTAATGAGAGAAATGGGGTCACTATCACTAAAATATGCACTGCTTTGCTTGTATGTTGTTTTCATTTCTCTATACCCCCATCAGCTCATGGTCACAGAACCCCTCAGTGACTTGTAATATCCTTATCATTTACAGTAGGGGGTACATTATCCCTTATAATACATGAGTGATACTCAGAGTTCCCTGTATAACTCAGCCTGCAGCCTTGTGCCTTTATATGGTCACAGAACAACCCCTCAGTGACTTCTAATATCCTTATCATTTACAGTAGGGGGTACATTATCCCTTATAATACATGAGTGATACTCAGAGTTCCCTGTATAACTCAGCCTGCAGCCTTGTGCCTTTATATGGTCACAGAACAACCCCTCAGTGACTTCTAATATCCTTATCATTTACAGTAGGGGGTACATTATCCCTTATAATACATGAGTGATACTCAGAGTTCTCTGTATAACTCAGCCTGCAGCCTTGTGTCTTTATATGGTCACAGAACCCCTCAGTGACTTCTAATATCCTTATCATTTACAGTAGGGGGTACATTATCCCTTATAATACATGAGTGATACTCAGAGTTCCCTGTATAACTCAGCCTGCAGCCTTGTGCCTTTATATGGTCACAGAACCCCTCAGTGGCTTCTAGTAATATGGGGATACTAAGGGGCAAATTTGCTAAAGGGCGAAGTGGCTAACACTAGCAAAAATTCACCAGCATGATGTCATTTCGTTACTTCGCCAATTTACTAACGGGTGCTGGCGTAAATTTGCTTTAGAAGTGGACATACTCTAGCGCTACTTCGCACCCTTACACCAGGCGAAGTGACGTAACTAAGCTAATTCTCTAACTTGCGGATTTTACTGAACGTTACCTCTTGCGCCAGACTTTAGTTCACCACCTCAGACCAGGCGAAGTGCAATAGAGTAGATTGGGCTTGTTTAAAAAAAAAAGCTGGCGTCTTTTCCTTTTTTAAGGGTGATAGGCTGAAAAAGATTGTCAATTTTTTTGGGGGTACCCTCCTTCCCCCCTACATTTACTAACATATGGCACTTAAACTATACAGTGGGCACATGTATAGGGCAAAATAACAATTCTATTTTATTTTATGAAGCTTTCCCCGGCTTGTGTAGTGTAATGTATTTGCTGCTACATATACGTCCATTGTACTTTAACTTGGCGCAGTATGCAAATTAGGCATCGCTAGCGTAACTTCGCTTTCTTGACGATATAACGGTAGCACAACTTCGCTACCTTTCGCCTCCCTGAGCGCAACTTCGGATTTTAGTGAATTAGCGGCGCGCTTGCGAAGTGCGGCGAAGGCGTCGCTAGCGCTTTTTCGTCGCTTAGTGAATTTGCCCCTAAGTGCATCGACCACAACCAGTGGTGCATATTATACATATAGGACAGGAAAGAGTTAATGAGGCCATACAAGTTTGTTTCATTGCATTTTGCTTTAAGTTCTTTAGAATCCCCTTTGTTCTGAGACTCGGATGCTGCGAGCGTCTCTCTAATACATGTATGTATATTGGCGCCGCTGCTGAAATCATTGTCCTCGAGTCTGTAGAACCACATGTACGGGGAAAAAAAAGTTCAAATGCGGTGGAAGTCGGAACAGTTTAGTTCTGCTGCAGAAGGTGCATGGGTCGCAACGGAGAGATTCAGCGATTGTTGGAGCACTTAAACCTCTGCAATGAAAAGATTTTCCTCTAACAATCACCATTCCGCTCGCTTTTTGTTCCTTCCACAAAGAAAATCCTTGACTGGCAATGGATTGAGTCCATCATGTTCTCATTCAACCGTGAATCAGCAGCTTTTATCTCTAATGTTTCTATTTGATTTAAATGCTTCCCATAAACACCGGGCGTAGCTCAACTTGGCCTTGGCCCTCTCTTTGTTAATTTACTGAATAAACCACTGAAGCATTGCCCAAGCTCTGCAGGGATGTGTGTGTCTACCTATCTAGTTCTACCAACCAATGAGAGAGAGCAGACAGTAACCCTTCCAACACTTTCCTCTTGTCTCTATATATTAGGTACCTATCTAGTGTTACCAATCCCTATTTCTGTAGGGAAATGAGAGAGAGCAGACAGTAACCCTTCCAACACTTTCCTCTTGTCTCTATATATTATGTACCTATCTAGTGTTACCAATCCCTATTTCTGTAGGGAAATGAGAGAGAGCAGACAGTAACCCTTCCTACACTTTCCTCTTGTCTCTATATATTAGGTACCTATCTAGTGCTACCAATCACTATTTCTGTAGGGAAATGAGAGAGAGCAGACAGTAACCCTTCCATCACTTTCCTCTTGTCTCTATATATTAGGTACCTATCTAGTGCTATCAATCCCTATTTCTGTAGGGAAATGAGAGAGAGCAGACAGTAACCCTTCCAACACTTTCCTCTTGTCTCTATATATTAGGTACCTATCTAGTGTTACCAATCCCTATTTCTGTAGGGAAATGAGAGAGAGCAGACAGTAACCCTTCCAACACTTTCCTCTTGTCTCTATATATTAGGCACCTATCTAGTGCTACCAATCCCTATTTCTGTAGGGAAATGAGAGAGAGCAGAAAGTAACCCTTCCTACACTTTCCTCTTGTCTCTGTTCCGATATACAGTAACTGCTTTAGTAGAATCGTCTGGAACATGATCATTGCTCTTGACTTGCATTAAAGGGCATGTAAAGTCTAAAATAGAATAAGGCTAGAAATGCTATATTTTTTATACTAAATATAAACATGAAATTACTGCACCACAAGCCTAATCAAACAAATAATTTATGCTTTTAAAGTTGGCTACAGGGGGTCACCATCTTGTAACTTTGTTAAACATCTTTGCAAGACTAAGACTGTGCACATGCTCAGTGTGGCCTGGGCTGCTTAGGGATCGTCATAAACAAAGCTGCTTGAGTTCTGCATGGCTGGGAAGTAAGGCGGGGGCTCCCCCTGCTGTTCATAAGTATGATTGTTTCCCTGCAGAGCAGTTAGGGACCGTCTGACAATTCCTATCCACAGCAGTAAATGAAGGGAGAATTTCACTGCATACAGTCAGGTTTATTATAAAAACAGTACACATTTTTTAATTAAAGTATATTGGAGATAGGTTTCTTTTTCATTAAAGAAAGTAAAAATGGGATTTGATTTTTTTGCTTTTACATGCCCTTTAAACACCGACTGAACAGAGAATAAACAAGTGAAAATGTACCCTTTTTATAAGTTAGTTATAATTTAATATTCAGCATCCCCCCCACATGTATTGCTATTTCACAACTGACCCTCCTTTGATGCCATTAAGACAAAGTGACTATTATTCATCACTGTTCACAGACTTGACAACTCTTACGCGAGTATTGCTGGTATAATGGAAGAATCCACTTGCTCTAACAAAAGAATCAATTTAAATATCGCTATGGCAACACCTAATGGCTTTGCAAATTAACGGGAATCATTAACTTCCATATATAATTTTTTCCCCCAGGTTTGAAGTGGTTGTACGTGGCATAGTCTCTTCATTTTAACTCTCTGTGATCAGCCTGGACTGAACCCCCCGCTGCGTATGTCTGGAAGTCTCATTGTTTATCATCCCCTCATTAGCCACTTCTAGGATTTTAGAAACAGAAATTTATGTAAAATGGCTCTTCTGAGTTGTTTTTTTTCTCTAGTTTTCAAGCAGTTTTTTTTACTGTTAATATAATACATTTGAACAACTGTCCCACCTGCAATATTTAGGTATTCATACTTTGTTTCTGGGGTTATGTAATATAGTTCCCAGACAGGAGCTCAAATTGGTAGCACCCGCCATCTGACTTATACATAATGACACAGGGGAGAGTCTCTTTTCCCTACAGAAATAGGGATTGGTAGCACTATATAGGTACCTAATATATATATAGGGACAGAGACAAGAGGAAAGTAACATAGTAAGTAAGGTTGAAAAACGATGCATGTCCATCAAGTTCAACCTTTTTACTTTTTTTAACCTGTCTAACTGCCAGTTGATCCAGAGGAAGGCAAAAAAAAAACCCCGTCTGAAGCCTCTCCAATTTGCCTTAGAGGGGGAGAAATTCCTTCCTGACTCCAAAATGGCAATGGGACCAGTCCCTGGATCAACTTGTACTATGAGCTATCTCCCATATCCCTGTATTCCCTCACTTGCTAAACACCATCCAACCCCTTCTTATACCTATCTAATGTATCAGCCTGTACCACTGATTCAGGGAGACAATTCCACATCTTCACAGCTCTCACTGTAACAAACCCCTTCCCAATATTTAGGTGGAACCTCTTTTCTTCTAATCGGAATGGGTGACCTTGTGTCAGCTGGAAAGACCTACTGGTAAATAAATCATTAGAGAGATTATTATATGATCCCCTTATATATTTATACGTAGTTATCATATCACCCGTTAAACGCCTCTTCTCCAGCATGAACATCCCCAATTTGACCAGTCTTTCCTCATAGCTAAGATTTTCCCTTTACCAGCTTAGTTGCCCTTCTCTGTACCCTCTCTAATACAATAATGTCCTGTTTGAGTGATGGAGACCAAAACTGTACGGCATATTCTAGATGGGGCCTTACAAGTGCTCTATACAGTGGAAGAATGACCCCCTCCTCCAGTGACTCTCTGCCCCATTTAATACAACTCAAGACCTTATTTGCCCTTGATGCTGCTGACTGGCATTGCTTGCTACAGACAAGTTTATTATCTACAAGGACTCCAAGCTCCGTCTCTATAATGGATTTGCCTAGTGCAGTCCCATTAAGGGTATAAGTGGATATTGTTATATCCCAGGTGCAGGACTTTACATTTATCAACATTGAATCTCATTTGCCACTTAGCTGCCCAGATTGCCAGTTTGTCAAGATCCTGTTGCAAGTGCCACATCCTGGATGGAATTAATTGGGCTGATAGTTTTGTGTCATCTGCAAACACTGATACATTACTTACAATACCCTCCCCTAAGTCATTAATGAACAAGTTAAATAAAAGTGGACCCAATACTGAGCCCTGAGGGACCCCACTAAGAACCTTACTCCAAGTAGAGAATGTGCCATTAACAACCACCCTCTGTACCCGATCCTGTAGCCAGTTTCCTTAGACCTTAGTTTAGAAAGCAGTCGTTTGTGGGGCACAGTATCAAACACTTTGGCAAAATCCAAATAGATCAAATCTACTGCCCCCCACTGTCCAGCATCTTACTTACCTCATCATAAAAAGGAAAATCAAATTAGTGTGACATGACCTATCCTTCATAAAGCCATGCTGATTGCTGCTCATATTGCCATTCACTAGGACAACATTTTGTATGTGATCCTTTAACAAGCCTTCAAATAATTTGCCCACCACCAAAGTCAAATTTACTGGCCTATAATTGCCAGGCTGAGATTGTAATCCCCTTTTTTTCCAATCCATAGGTACCATACCAGATGAAAGTGTATCTGAGAAAATCAGAAATAGGGGCTGGTGTAAAACTGAATTTAGATCCCTTAGAACCCGGGGGTGAATGCCATCAGGCCTTGGAGCTTTGCATTAATTTTTATTAAAGCGTTATGAATCATATCCTGAGTCAGCCACTGACTAGATTGAGCTGAGCCATCAGTGCAGCTATAAAGTGAGCCTGGGAACCCAGACTCCTCTATTGTATACACTGAAGAAAAGAACTGATTTAACACATTTGCCTTTTCTGTATCTGTTACAACCATACTGGTACCATTATTTAATGGAGCAACACTCTCAACCTGCATCTTTTTACTATTAATATATTTAAAAAACAGTGTTTATTACAGTGTTTATATTCATTAAATGCAGCTTCTGTCCCAACAGATTTGTAGTTATTAAATGCCTTTCTCTTCTTTCCTATTAACTTTTTTACTTCTACATTAAGCCACATAGGGTGATTCTTAAAACTTCTACATTTATTCCTTAAGGTAATAAATTGAGAACAGTAATGATTTAATATCATTTTAAATGACAACCATTTCTGTTCTGTGTTTTTAGCTGAAAGCCTAATGCCCCAATCAATACTCTGTAGGGCAGCCCTCAAGGCACTAAAATTAGCTTTTCTGAAATTCATGGTTTTTGTTGCCCCAGTATATTTTTGTTTTTTGCACCAGACATTCAAGGATATAACATTATGGTCACTATTACCCACAGGATCAATGACTTGCACATTTGCTATAAGTTCTGGGTCATTTGAGATCACTAGATCCAGAATAGCATTTTTTCTTGTTGGCCTCCCCCCATGCCTAGTTTAAAAATCTCCTCCAACCCTCTAGCCATCTTCTCTGCCAAAACAGCTGCACCATCATCAAACAGGTGCAACTCATCCCTAGCAAAGAGGCTGTAGCCGACTGAGAAATCAGCCCAGTTCTCCAAAAACATAATCCCTCCTCCCTACACCAATCTCTCAGCCACACATTTATCTCCCTAAATTCCCGCTGTCTTCTTAGCGCTGCTAGTGGCATAGGTAATATCTCAGAGAAAATTACATTGGAAGTCCTCGCCCTCAACTTTACACTTATTTTTTTTAAATTGTTCTTGAGGACTTCTCCACCTCGACTATCTTGGTCATTGGTACTTATGTGTACCCCAAACACCGGGTCTTCCCCAGCCCCTCCCAATAATCAGTCCACCACATGCCGAACCCTAGCACCAGACAAGCAGCAGACTGTTCGGCATGAAGGGTCCTTACGGCAGATTACCCTACCCACCTTTCTAATAATTGAATCCCCTATAACTAGAACCTGCCTTTCCTTCCTTGCACTCCCCCCACCACCCATATTAGAGACACTGCCTCCCAGGGTGCTCTGAGAGTCAGTCTGCTCCATACACCCCAGTTCAGAGTTTCCTCCCCAGCATCTTCAGCCAAAATGGTGAATTTGCTGTTTTGGACAAGCTGTGGACCAGCCCCCCTACCCTTCTGTCCCCTACTTCCTCTCCTGACTGTAACAAACATATCTCCCTCATTAGCCTCCACTGCCCCTTCTCCTCCCCCCACTCCACTAGCCCCTGCCAGTGGTTGCTCTGTGAGCCTCCTTTCCTCCCCCTCGTTTGCCGTTGCCCTCATTGCTGCAAGTTCCCCCCTTAGAGTCTGCAGATCAGATTCCAAGATGAAAACCCACCGACATCCCACCGACACCTCTCACATGTAAATACTGCATGGAACTGCTACTCCAACACCACATACATGTGACAAGACACACAAAAAGTGTTGGAAGGGTTACTGTCTGCCAGGGCCAGAACTAGGGGTAGGCAGAAGAGGCACATGCCTAGGGCGCCAAGTTGGAGGGGCGCCAGGCATGGTACCTCTTCTGCAGCTTTCCCCTAGTTCTGACTCTTGTGCCCCCTCCAGCAGCAGCAATTCTTGTGTGCTTGCTTCTGGCTGCACGCTCCTCCGTGCATGCATGCATGCATTCCCCCACGCATGCGCCTGTACACGCAAGTGCATACTCATCTCCGGCATGTGCGCTGGTTCGCGCATGCGCTTATTCCCGCGGGCCATTGAGGAGGAGGCGACATAGTGGGCTGGGTTGCCTAGGGAGCCCAGCCGACTTGGCCCGGCACTGCTGTCTGCTCTGCTCTTACTTCCCTTATTTAAAATAATTGTACCCCTAATAAACCCACCTCCCCCATGGTTTTCTTTTCTGCCTTTTTTTCTAAAATTCTCTTTTCCTTTCTGGGACTGTTTTTTTCTGCATTCCTATTTTAGTTTCTATCCATTTATATTATTTATTTTTCTATCACTGCATGTGCTCCGATTCCATTTATATATTTCCTATAATAACCTGATTTATATGGGTAGAAAGCAAAACACTTGTCCTGCCAATGGTATTTTTTTACCTCTTTAAAAAAAAATCCTTCCCAAATTCCCTAAAATCCTGTCTATAAATTGACCCTGTCTGTGCTCCTGTAGCAATAAAACGCCTATTTGCTGCGCTCCAGCTGTTCCGGCTGTTAATCTACCCACCGTCGCGCCTTTTTATTCTCACTCTTTCGCTGGAAGATTTTCTTTTTTGGGGAAATTCCTAGTTTGGGAAAGAATCCCCCATTTGTTTGTGCCAGTGCCAAAAGTATTAACGACTGAAAGTGCAGATTCTGGGCGTCACATGAAACGGCACGCCACAGATGTTTCATTTTGGGCTCACATTTAAAGGGTAAGTGCGACCTCTCTGATGGTTAAACGTTACTGTGTGTTATCAGATTATCTCTGCACATTTATGGGGTTATTTATTAAAGTCCGAATTTATCTCAATATTTTCTGCAACAAACTACAATCAAATCCGCTTGGTTTTTTAACGCTTATTTATTATTAAATTTTCACGAAAATTTGCTTTGCTGGAAAAAATCTGATTTTCACGATTTTTTTCATCCGATTTTCATGTTTTTATTTCGTAATTTTCACCCGAAAACTCAGAATACAGGGGGTATTGCACGAAACCCAGTGCACATCAAAAAATCAATGGGACTTCTCCCATTGACTTATATGCAACCTCGACAGATCTGAGATGTCAGATTTTCAGATTCAGACTTTTCCATCCTCGGGGTTTAATAAATTCCAAAAAATTTGTGATTTTCCAAAAGTAAGATTTTATAAAAAAAATCAAAAAATTTTCGTGATTTTTGCATTTGGAGTTTAGTAAATAACCCCCTTAAAGCCAAGGGATCATTGCGGAAGCATTTTATTTGCAATTATGGAGTTTATGAGCAGAAGGGGCCCATTAACTAAAGAGCGAATTGTGTTTTTCTGACAAATCTTCGCTTATAAGACAAGTCGCAGATACATCACATATTTACTAAAAGATGAGCAACACACTTCATTAGCAAATTACCTTGTCACTGGCGAACTTCCGCCAGGTGAATTTTCGCTCAGGCAAACGATTGTAAATCCTCAAAATTTATCAAAGTGTGAAAATTTCAATTCGTTAGCCTTTTCACCAAAATCTATTTCGCCAGGTTCTGACTGGTGAATTAATACAACGAAGTTACATCCTCGGCTTTATTATTTGAGTGACATCATATCCTGTATTCCAAAAAAGTCAAAACGCTGGTGTTTTTTCTTATTTAAAGTGGGATTATGTTCACAAGTTGTATCTGTTAAAAATATCTCATTTACACTTTTTTTTTAACCCTTTGAAGTGCATGTCACATTTGTTTTAGGGTGGGCTCATGTCTAGGATAATAGAGGATCTCTGTCCTCATTTTTGCTTCCTTGGACATTTTTAATAAATAGTGGCCACTTCCAGCAATTTCACCAACTTCACTAATTAATACATACTTGTAATCTTTATACAACTACTGAATTTAAATTGAAGTAAAGTAACAAAATTTCTTTAGGAAGAAAGCAACGCTAGAGAAAATTCGTTATGAAATGAGCCTATGAGCTAGCCATTTCTTAATTTTTATTTGTATTTTCTTTTCTTTTATACTTATTTTTATCACACACGCATGTACCTTGTCTGGCTGCCTACACTTCTCCCAGCAGGTGCCATGCACCCATCCTGACCAGAGTTAAGCCCAGCAGCACCGAAAAAATTATATTTTTTAACAGAAAAGAAAATGAATAATTGAAAAACTTATGTAGGGGATTAGAGAAATCCTTCTCCTGTTTTTCTGTCTGTGACATCATCCAGCCCAGTTACAGGCTGGAAAGTCATCCTATTGGCTGGGCACCCCAGTGCATCCTTGGGAGAGAGGGTGTGCCTGACTTTGGAGCCTTTTGTACAGGGTCTCTGACAGAGTTTAGCAGGGGTTGTGTGGTGAAAGATCCAGCCAAAAGTATCACCCCTTTATTCTACTATTTTCTGGCAAATACCAAATTCCAAAAGTTTCAGCCGAATCCTGAACTGAATCAGAACCCTAATTAGCATATGTAAATTTGGAGTGAAAACGGACCAGAGAACTTTGCACACAGTGTGCGGTTAAAAATGTTGACTTTAATGTTTGTGTGACAAGAAGTGATATGATTATTTCGGATTCGGATTCGGTTTGGCCAGGTACTTGAATTCGACCAAATCCTGCTGAAAAAGGCTGAATCTTGGCTGAATAGTATTCAGCCAAGTTTCAACCACTTTCAGTGAATACCCTACCGAATCCTGGATTCAGTGCCTTATCTAGTGACAGCTTCAATTAAGATGGAATTCTGGAGAATAATAATAGGTTGTGTGTGTTTGGGGACACACACACAATTGTTTCTCCCTAATTGTGTAAATGAAATTGTATCAGTAACGGGGGTTGAATCTCATTACTAGATTCCATCATTGGGTGGGGCAGTTGATCGCTATCATTTAGTGATGTGCAGATCAGGAAAAACTCAACCGGCACCCAACACTTACTCACAATACTTTAATTTGCCATTGTAGGACCTGCACCCAACTCTTACCCGCATAATTTTTCTCTGTATGCTACTTCTGTGCTGCTTCTTGCTCCAAGACAGGGAATCTTTGGGATCAGGAAGGAGTGTACTTCCCCAGTCTGACCTGCGCCCAACCCTAACCCGCAATGGTGGGCTAATTTTCGACCCAAACCTGCCCAACTAGCGCTAAATCCATAGGTCTCCCGTGTTCTCACAGTGCTGGTTATTAGCAGTAAACCCTTTTGTTCTACATTTTTGGGAAGAAGAACTGTGAAAATGCAGTGTGTTTCATACAAGGAATGTGTTGGTTTTTCTGCACAGGACCCAATTGCTCTGCACAGTTGCAATTATGATAGAATTAAGAAACAAAAATTGTGGATATTGCAATATTGTTGCAATAAACACCAGAGCATGCCCACTTGCATTGAGTCCTCCGTGCTGGTATTTTTTCCTCTATTTATGCTGAGGGTGACGGTGAGGGTGCTGATTCCTCTGCCCGAGCACCGGACCAACATTTCCTGAGAGGCCAGGGTGTGCTGGTGGGTTTCCCTTGGACCTTTTCATATGTAAACCTGCACCCAACATCCACTATGACGGGTTTGGTAATTACAGGGGTCCCTTTTTATGTTGCACCTATGGGTGCTGGCTATCTTACTAATTGATTCCATCCATTTAGAATGCCCAGCAGGGCTAAGATGTTTGCAGCAGGAAAAACAAGTAGGCTAAGGGTTAACGAACCATCTCAAAAACCTCTAACACAAATATACTGAAGCTTCTTTGTGAAACACATCGATGAAACAGTCGTTTTCCCATTCAGCTGACACCTAATTGCCCATAGAAATATTCCCTGAACTTAACAGCAAAACCACATTTCAGCTTGTCTCAATTGTCAAGACAAAGCATCACTGGGAATCCTGCACTCCAAACACTCATTTAGACCCTAGCAACCAGGCATTGATTCAAATAAGAGACTGGAATATGAATAGGAGGGGCCTGAATAGAAAGATGAGTAATAAAAAGTCACAATAGTAATAACAATAAGGGGGTTATTTACTAAACCCTAAATGCAAAAATCCTGAAAAATTTGGGATTTTTTTAAAAATAAAATTGGACTTTTAAAAAAATCATGAATTTTTCGGAATTTATTAAACCCTGAGGATGGAAAAGTCCGAATTAGAAAATATGGCATTTCAGACCTGGAGAGGTTGCATATAAGTCAATGGAGAAGTCCTAATGATTTTTTGATGTGCGCTGGCTTGTGCAATACACCGAAGTTTTCAGAGTTTTCGGGCAAAAACGCTTAAGAAATCTGAGTTTTCGTTTGAAAAACCAGAAAAAATCAGGAAAATCTGATTTTTTCCCTCAAAGCAAATTGTCAGGAAAATGCAATAATAAATAAGCGTAAAAAACCCGAGCGGATTGGATCAGTGTTTGTAGCAGAAAATGTTCAGATAAAATCAGACTTTGATAAATAACCCCCTAAATGTGTAGCCTTATAGAGCATTTGTTTCCAGATGGGGTCAGCGACCCCCATTTGAAAGCTGGAAAGAGTCTGAAGAAAAAGGCAAATCATTCAAAAACAATACAAAATAAACAACGAAGGCCAATTGAGAATAATTTCCATTGTATAACATACTAAAAGTTGGGTGAACCACCCCTTTAAGAGAAAAAGAACAGAACAGTGGCAGAGCCCATCCAAGCGACTTACAAGAAATCATAATTAAATCTTGGGAAACAAAATGGAAAACAATGGGAATTAATTAATAATTCCATTGAGCAAATGTGGAAATGAAGCAACTGTAAGTTCAGTGGAGCTATACCATGTTGTCCTTCTTTCTTTGTTCGTACAAGTATGGGACCTGTTATCCAGAATGCTCAGGACCTGGGTTTTTCCGGATAATGGATCTTTCCATAATTTGAATCTTCATACCTTAAGTCTACTAGAAAATCATGTAAACATTAAATAAACCCAATAGGCTGGTTTTGCCTCTAATAAGGATTAATTATATCTTAGTTGGGATCAAGTACAAACTACTGTTTTATTATTACACAGAAAAAGGTAATATTTTTTTAAAATTTGTACAAAATGGAGTCTATGGGAGATGGCCTTCCCGTCATTCGGAGCTTTCTGGATAATGGGTTTCTGAATAATGGATCCTATACCAGTATAGTGATCCGAAATATACATTTCTCTGTAAGCTAAGAACAGTAATCAATAAATAAATAACAGATCATTTAAAAAAAAAAAAAAACTCTTGAAAACATTTAACTTCCCCTTGCCAGAGTTAGGAGAAAGGGAGGACCCTGACATTGAAGGGTCTTTTTTTTTTAATTAGTGATGGGCGAATTTATTCTCCAGGCGCAAATTCCCTGTGAATTTCCGTGTTTTGCAGCTAGTGAATTAATATGCGAAATTGCCACAAAAATTCAGAATTGTCGCTGGCGCAAAAATATTTGGACGCCGGCATCAAAATTTGCGTTTCGCGAATTTTTCACCAAAGCAAAACGGGAGAAATTCGCTCATCACTATTAATCTTCTAACCGTTAATAACCTCAGCCCAGAGTTGTCTCTAAGAGGATGATTGATGAAACTCTTGGGCAGTTGAAATACATATAATAAATCTTGTTTATTTATCTTACTTGGCTACTTAAATACTTGGCTCCTGCTTACCTCCAAGCTAGAAAAAAGAAAAATCTCTGGTCAGTTTTAAAGGGTTGGTTCACAATTAAGTTATATTTTAGTATATTATAGAATGGTCAATTCTAAGAAACTTTTCAATTTGTCTTCATTTATCCTTTTTTATAGTTTTTGAATTATTTGCTTTCTTCTTCTAAGTTTTTCCAGCTTTTGAATGGGGGTCACTGACCCCATCTAAAAACATATGCTCTGTAAGGCTACACATTTAGGGCGTTATTTATTCAACTCCGAAATGCCAAAAACCACAACCACTATACCACTATAAAATCTGAATTTTAGGTGGAAAAAAACCCACAAATATTTCGGGATTTATTATCCCCGAGGATGGAAAAAGTCTGAATCTGTAAATCTGCCATATCAGAACTGCAGAGGTTGCATATAAATCAAAGGGAGAAGTCCCAAAGATATTCCAATCTGTGTTGGATCTCGTGCAAAATTTCAAAGATTTTGTGGTATTTGGGCAAATAAAAGTTTTTCGGGTGGAAAACCCGATTTTTTTGTGTTTTTTCCTGCACAGGAAATTTTCAGAAAAATGTATTATTTAAATCTATTTAAATAAGGAGAAAACCCATGCGGATTTGGTCTGAGTATTTTACAAAAAATAATGAGATGAATTTGGACTTTGATAAATGGGCCTGTTATTGTTACTTATTTATTATTTTTATTTTCTATTCAGGCCTTTCCTATTCATATTCCAGATTTGAATTCAAATCAATGCGTGGTTGCTAGGGTAATTTGAACCCTAGCAACCAGGTGGCTGAAATTGCAGAATGGAAAAAAAGCTAAATAACTGAAAAAACAAAAATAATAAAAAATGAAAACCAATTGCAAATTGTCTCAAAATATCACTCTCTACATTATACTAAGAGGCTGATTTATCAAAGGTCGAAGTGAAAATTTGAATTAAAAAAATTTGAATTTCGAACTAATTTTTCTGTACTTTGACTTCCATTTGAATTTGAAAAAAATTAGAATATCGAAATTTATCATGTACTGTATCTTTAAAAATTCGATTGCGACCATTCGCCATCTAAAACCTGCCGAATTGCTTTTTTAGCTTATGGGGGACCTCCTAGAACCTACATGGAGTCAATTAGTGAACTTTGAGAAATCAAAGTTTTTTTTGGGAAAAATCAATTCGAATTCGATTGATTGCGCTATTACTTCAATTCGTACGATTAGAATTCGATCGGAAACTGACCTATTGGATCGAAAATGAACTATTCGATTTGATTTTTTTTTAATACATTTCACATGGTCTTTTTGAATTCGAATTTTCAACGTGTTTTTCAATTTGAAATTCGGCCCTTGATAAATCTGCCCCTAAAAGTTAATGTAACGGTGACCAACCCCTTTAAGGAAAATGAAGGATTTTTTCTTGTAGAATATATATTTTTTAAAGGTCAAACTAAACAAGCAAGACTGTTTATGCATTTATCAGAAGTTCTGTTTTCCTTGCAATCTACACAAAACTATGTCCCAACTATTGGATGTTCTGGCAGAATATTTCTGTTTATCACGATGAAACCATTTGTCAGACAGGAGGGTGGCCAAGTTTGCTTCTCGACGTGGAATATAAACCAGATTATAGCAGCTACAGAAATCCAAGTGCTCGGAATTATATTGCACGGAGGAACATTCCACATGCCGCTTCCAGTTTGAAATGCTTTCCACTCGTACTGTATATATTTATATATTTTTCTTTATTCTCGGTGGGAAGGAGCCAAGTCAAAATATGTTTCCTATTCAGTGAGTAAAGTCTGGATGGTATGGGCAGGGCAACGTTTACTAATAAACCCTAGTACCATATGTTTCTCTGCATCAGTTTTTGGATTTTTTTTTCTTTTTTTTGGATTGTCTGGACCTAATGCTATAATATATATCATATTTACAATTAATAATTATGGTTTTGTATGATAGTAACTTAGTTAGAATCAAAGTCCATCAAGTCTCTTTTGATTCACTAGTTTATCAATACAGGTATAGGATCCGTTATCCAGAAAGCTCTAAATTATGGAACAGCTATCACCCACAGACTCCATAATAATCAAATAAACTAAAGATTACAAAATGATTTACTTTTTCTCTGTAATAATAAAACAGATCCTTGTATTTGATCCTTATATAAACAGTCTTGCTTGTTTAGTTTGACCTTTATATCTACATATATATTCTACAAGAAAAAATCCTTAATTTTCCTTAAAGGGGTTGTTCACCGTTACATTAACTTTTAGGGGCAGATTTATCAAGGGCCGAATTTCAAATTGAAGAAAACATTGAAATTTTAATTCAAAAAGACCAAGCGAAATTTATTAAAAAAAATCGAAGTTCTTTTTGACCGAATAGTTCATTTTCGATCCAATAGGTCAGTTTCCGATCGAATTCTAATCGTACGAAAGAAATAGGGCAATTGATCGAATTCGAATTGGTTTTTCCCAAAATAAACTTTGATTTCTCAAAGTCCACCAATTGACTCCATGTAGGTTCTAGGAGGTCCCCCATAAGCTAAAAAAGAAATTCGGCAGGTTTTAGAAGCAAAACCAGCCTATTGTGGTTATGTTTACATGATTTTCTAGAAGACCTAATGAATGAAGATCAAAATTACGGAAAGACAACAGGTCCTATACCTGTATTTATATTATTTAGAAATGGGCCTATTAAAAAGATAAGCCTTCATTAGTTGCTTCTTCATTTGTGTAGACACAAAAAATCCAGAAGCTTTTTCCCTGCTCTCATCAACCTATTGACCTCCCTTTGTTACTTATAGTGATGGGTGAATAAATTCTCCAGTCGCGAATTCACAGCGAATTTCCGCGTTTTCCTACCGGCAAATACATTTGCGAAACTCTGTCGAAAATTCGACAGCATCGGGATAGTCGCTTGCATCAAAACTGTCGCGTGTTAACATAATTCGGACACCCATTGACTTTAATGCGGGCGTCAAAATTGATGTGAGTTGATGCATTACAACCCCTTCCTGACGTCTATTAAGGGTTTAAAGGCTGGGAACATGCAGAATACCCGCAAAGTGGCCTGGTTTTTGGGGAGAAATGTCAGATTCCCTTATTGTCCGTGGGGAACCCACCTGGATACCTGGAGTGGGGTTGGTATCTCCCACCCTACTTTGAGGTTAGTGTGCAATTTGTCCCCTTAACCATCTCATTAGTCTTCAACATGACATCACTTCCAGTTCACAGTGACATCACATCCAGTTTAGCGGTTCCCAGGTTATAAGATAAGGTAACATTTTGGGTGGTGGGTATGGGTCCGGTTGCTGATCAACAGGTCTGGATATGGTAGGGTTGCCATCTGTCCGGTTTTGACACGGACAGCCCGGTATTTTGAGGGGCTGCCCGGGTCTATACTTCCTGCCCGGTTTTCCAAATAAGGAAAACCGGGCGGGATTCCCTTGATTGTCACGGCGATCGGCCAATTGATGATCGCCGCGTCATAGCTCCGCCCACTGACATCACAGGCCCACCCACTGATGCCGCGGGTCTGCCCACTGACGTCACAGACATGCCTCCCCGCCCAGTCTCAGCCAGACATAAAGGTGGCAACCCTAGGATCTGGGCTGGACTCGTGCAGGACTCTAATGCCAGCTCTAGAGTGGGGTGAAATAATGGCTGAAGTTTAGATGTTAGTCTGGCATTAAACAAAATACTCTATGGCCTCTCTTTAACAGAATCAGCCAGTGGTGTAACTATAGACAAAATAGACCCCTAACTTGCAGGGTGGCCTGGACCGTGGGGTCTGCTTCCTCTATAGCCAATAAAAAACTCCTCCTCCCCAGCCGCTCTCTTACCTGTGGCGAGGAAGGGGGACCCAAGTCGGGCGAGTCGGGTAGGGAGTAGGAGGGGCATGGCAGGACGTGGGTGGGGCAGAGGCAGGAAGTGGGTGGGAGGATGGGGATTGGAGTGCGCCGGGCCCCTCTGAAGATTTTTGCGCACTCTAGTTACGGCACTGACTGGAGCCTTATACATTCACTGCACCAACATTTATACTGTTCTGTCGCGAAAAACATTTTTCACAGCTTCATAGATAGGAAGGACTCAGGGGCCCAGTAGAAGGGAGGGGCTTCTTGAATGAGCGGCCGCTGCCATACTGCTGCTCCAAGGTGAGACCTTCTACCCAGAATTCCCCAGCTCTTTGTTGAGTAAGACTTTGGAGGAGGCTGCCGTTGCTGGAGTATCTGCTTTGTCCCACAGTCATTTCGGCGTCTAGACCTATTTTGGGAAGTGCTTCAACATTAAACAAAGGCTAAATTCTCGCCCGCTCTGTTTCACTTGGACAGATGTGCTTTTGAGTAGGTTACTCATTAGAAATCTCTTACTGGAGCTATTTTCTCTGTTAATTATCTCAATTGGGCCCCATGCACAGAAAAATGCTTTTTTTTGATAGATGAGTATTTATGTATGAAAGAAGGAATAATAAACAAATGAATCCGACTTGGAGTGATTTTGTATTTACCTGTAACGGAGTCCGTAGGGCCCTATTTTATCAGTCGGTGAGGCGTTAGGTGGGGAACGGACATTGCACTAAAAGTGATGCCGTTCACAAACACATTGTTCTTCCCCCATCACTGAAATCCAGAATATTATTTCTTTTGTCTTTGAGTGGTGAGTGAGAAGAACTGTTAGTTGCCCTTTTGTTTCCCTGATACAGTGTATTGCAGATCTCATTATGCTTTCTGCTTGCTAATGTTGCCATTGAATATACTTTTTCCTCATGAGCAAACTTAGGGACTGTTCCTGCTGAATTGTGCTTAGTACAGGGAATACCTATACTGCCATAGTTTTATGGATCTCTCTGTACAGACTATGAGCAAACTTAGGGGACTGTTCCTGCTGAATTGTGCTTAGTACAGGGAATACCTATGCTGCCATAGTTTTATGGGATCTCTCTGTACAGACTATGAGCAAACTTAGGGGACTGTTCCTGCTGAATTGTGCTTAGTACAGGGGAATACCTATGCTGCCATACAGTAGTTTTATGGGATCTCTCTTAACCGACTATGAGCAACAGGGTCGCCATCAGAAATCGCAGGGCCCCATACGAAAAAATTTCCTGGGCCCCCTGGGCTGCACCCACCATAAGCACCACCTACAGGTCCGCCCTCCCCACCCACAGGTCCACCCCCCACCACACACTAAAAAAAAAAAAACATTGGTGGCTATTGTTCCCACATGTTAATAAAAAAAATATTGGTGGTCAGGCCCTCCCATTAAAAAAACATTTGTGGTCAGGACCCTCCATTAAAAAATATTGGTGGCTAGGACCCCCCCCACTTGTAAGAAAATTGTTGGTCAGGGCCCCCCTTAAACGTCCATGTAAAAAAACTTGCCCCCCCCCCAGGAGTTTAAAAATAATTTGGTGCCCAGGGCCCCACCACACAACAGGGACCACAAAGGGTTACCTTTAGGGGGGCTCTGCTATGTTACACTTACTTCATTAGTGTGGCCCACCTGCTGTCTGTGAGCTGCCAACTACAGAAGGGAGGAGGGGAGCACAGGTGGCTGCATCTTCTTCCAGTGACAGCATTTTCTTCTTATTGGTCACAAAATTTCAAGTCCTGGTAAAGCTGCATGGTGATTGGATGAGCTGGAGGAGAAGTTCAAACCTCAGATATCCAATCCCTGAGCAGACCAATAAGGGGAAGTAATGGACAGAAGATTCCTCCCCTTGTGCTCCCGCCCTGCCTTCCCGAAGTCAGCAGCTCTCAGAAAGCAGGGGGGCCCGGCTAATCAAGAAAGTGTGGCGTGGCCGGGCCCCCTTACTCTCGGGCCCCCTACAACTCTCCCCCCTGATGTCGGCCCTAATGAGCAAACTTAGGGGGCTGTTCCTGCTGAATTGTGCTTAGTACAGGGGAATACCTATGCTGTCATAGTTTTATAGTATCTCTCTGTACAGACTATGAGCAAACTTAGTGGACTGTTCCTGCTGAATTGTGCTTAGTACAGGGAATATCTATGCTGCCATAGTTTTATGGGATCTCTCTGTACAGACTATGAGCAAACTTAGGGGGCTGTTCCTGCTGAATTGTGCTTAGTACAGGGGTATCACAGCTATGGAGAACTGTTTACAGTTTAGTTTGGCTGCCCCGTGTAATACTATACTATCTTTCACACAGCATGGGATGGGATCAGAGCTGTGAGGCAGTAGGGCAGCACAATTTGGCAAGAACATGAAAGCTATAAATGAAAATGTTTGCAGCACCTGCACTCAGACTGAATTTTGTTATTCTACATCTGGAAACATGCACTGCCCTTACACAATTCATATCTCACTGCTGCTATTCTACTTTCCTTCTCATTTAAGTTTTAATTATCTTCCACTTCCCGTTATCATTATGCCTTGCGCTATCTGCAGAGCTGGCATTATACTTACAGGGAAAAGAAAACGTTTAATTGTTTCCGACTCTCTAGCAGATTGGCGACAGTTTTGTACACAAATAGATGCAGTAATTAACGCTGATTACATGACGTGTATCTCATTTAGTCTCAAAATTTTTTCCTTTTGTCTAGTCTATGAAATTGAATTCCTGCCATTGATCCGGTTTCCTATAAATTATACACGACATAAGCGCAGCGCACAACCCACACAAACGACACACACACACTAAAATCACATGGAATCCGGGGCCGCAAGCTCCAAAATACAAAGGGGGCACTCGCATTTGTTTAATACAGGTACCGGATTTGTTATCCGGAAATCCGTTATCCAGAAAGTCGAATTACCGAAAGGTCATCAAACTGATTTCCTTTTTCTGTGTAATAATAAAACAGTAACTTGTACTTGATCCCAACTAAGATATAATTAATCCTTATTGGAAGCAAAACCAGCCTATTGGGTTTATTTAATGTTTACATGATTTTCTAGTAGACGAGCATTCTGGATAATAGGTCCTATACAGGATCCATTATCTGGAAACCCGTTTTCCAGAAAGCTCCACATTACGGAAAAGTCATCTCCCATAGACTCAATTTTATCCAAATAATCCAATTTTTTAAAAAATGATTTCCTTTTTCTGTGTAATAATAAAACAGTAACTTGTACTTGATCCCAACTAAGATATAATTAATCCTTATTGGAAGCAAAACCAGCCTATTGGGTTTGTTTACATGATTTTCTAGTAAGGTATGAAGATCCAAATTGCAGAAAGATCCCTTATCTCGAAAACCCCAGGTCCCGAGCATTCTGGATACCTGTAATTTTAATAAAAACTATTATTAGTCTCAGAATGTGTAATGGTAAGCTGAATGTCCCCTTTAATTATTTGTGATCATTTAAGACATTCCAAAGCCGTGAGCAGAATAATTTCCCAAAATGGATTTCAGAGAGGGAACTATCAAGTCCTCTCTTTCTTTGCTGTGTGTTTCTATCGAGCCTGCTGGGTCGTGGACACACGGGTCCTGTGTGATTATGAATATAGCGTATGAATAAACAGAACATTTCCACATTGGGTCTCGGGGGATTGCAGGTTATTTCAGTATATCACGTGAAATCATCCAGATGTGCTCTTCAAATCTGTGGGAATAGCCGCAAATGTGCAGTAATTGATGTTTTCTGATGTTGTCTAAAAATAAGGATTAACATACCAAAGCCTTGAAGGAGATCTGAGCAGTGTTGGGATTTACTGGTTTTGGTCAACTGGATGGTCTCCCTGCTAGAATAAATATGCTTATGTGTTTATATATAAAGGGAAAATAAACTCCATAATAACGAATGATGCTTCCCATGGCCAGAAAGCCCATGCCAATCTACCCCCACTTAGAGCTGCATGGTATGGCCCTCTAGCCCCTATAGGTGACCAAGCACTTTTTACTATATTAGGCTGGCTCATTAAGGGGGATGCTTAAAAGACCAGTAACGTCAACATTTTTTTAAAAAAATTTGTTTGTTTAAAACAAAATAAAAACCACCAAGACAAATGTAACTTTAAAATTGTAAAGTCTTTATTAAAAAATAACCTACCGAAACTCCTCTTCAGAAAAGGCACCAGAGCGACTATCCATCATGTGCTGCTCGATTTCTCCTCCCTATAGTTATAGTTATTTGCCCTTTTCTTCTGACTCTTTGCAGCTTTTAAATGGGCGTCGCTGACCCCAACTAAAAAACAAATGCTCTGTAAGGCTACAAATGTATTGTTATTGTTACTTTTTTTTACTTATCTTTTTACTCAGGCCTCTCCTATTCATATTCCAGTCTCCTATTCAAAGCCGTGCATGGTTGCTAGGGGAATTTGGACCCTAGCAACCAGATTGCTGACATGGCAAACTGGAGAGCTGCTGAATAAAAAGCTAAATAACTCAAAAACCACAAATAATAAAAAATTAAAAGCAACTGGAAATTGTCTCAGAATATCACTCTCTACATCATACTAAAAGTTAATTTAAAGGGGAACAACCACTTTAATAATAATGTGGGTTATTACTATCAGCTAGTGAGTACTGAGTACAGCTAGCAAAATGTGCTATATGCTCAAAATTAGAAAAATACACAAGAACTCACTTTAAACGGCATATAAAGTCTAAAATAGAATAAGGCTAGAAATGCTGTATTTTGTATACTAAATATAAACATGAACTTACTGCACCACAAGCCTAATCAAACAAATAATTTATGCTTTCAAAGTTGGCCACAGGGGGTCACCATCTTGTAACTTTGTTATACATCTTTGCAAGACCAAGACTGTGCACATGCTCAGTGTGGTCTGGGCTGCTTAGGGATCGTCATAAACAAAGCTGCTTGAGTTCTGCATGGCTGGGAAGTAAGGCGGGGGCTCCCCCTGCTGTTCATAAGTATGATTGTTTCCCTGCAGAGCAGTTAGGGACCGTCTGACAATTCCTATCCACAGCAGTAATTGAAGGGAGAATTTCACTGCATACAGTCAGGTTTCTTATAAAAACGGTACACATTTTTTAATTAAAGTATATTGGAAATAGGTTTCTTTTTCATTAAAGAAAGTAAAAATGGCATTTTATTTTTTTGTCTTTACATGCCCTTTAAGGGCAGAGACGCACTCGAAGATTCGGGGAGATTAGTCGCTTGACAACAAATTGCCTCTTCTTTGGGCGACTAATCTCCCTGAAAAGCCTTCCCGTCAGATAGAATCTAAATCACCGGTGAGATGCCACTCATAGCGCTTCGTTTTCCAAAGTCGCCCGAAGTTTCCTTGTGAGGCAACTTTGGACGACTTCGGAAAACGTATCGCTCCGAGTGCCATCCTGCCGGCAATTTAGATTCTAGCTGTCGGGAAGGCTTTTCGGGGGGAGATTAGTCACCTGTAGAAGAGGCGATTTGTTGCCAGGCGACTAATCTCCCCTAATCTCCAAGTGTGTCTCTGCCCTAATGCCTCTCAGATGTTCTCCTAATCTAACTTTTAGTTGCCCAATAGTACGACCAACATGAAGGGCACCACATTGACACTGTTCAACATACACTACAAACCTTGTAGAACAGGTTATGGCTTTTTTATTTACATACAGTACAACATTTACATGGGAAAAAACCTATTCCCAACCATGTACTTTTTCTTTTATTATGATCCTTATTTAATCTGTATTTACTTGCAATCGACTTAGCTTTTTTTTTTTACTAATCACCATTGCTTTAACTTGTATGGCTGGGTCTACATTTAAAATGTTACAATTCTTTAAAGGGATTCTCTCTTGATTTTTATGATGTTGTTTTTATTTCTAAATGACACTGTTTACACTAGAAATAATTCACTCTACAATATAAAATTTCATTCCTGATCCAACAAGTGTATTTAGTTGTAATATTGGTGTGTAGGTGCATCTCTGGTCATTTTGCCTGGTCATGTGCTTTCAGAAAGAGCCAGCACTTCAGGAGAGAAATGCTTTCTGGCAGGCTGTTGTTTCTCCTACTCAATTTCACTGAATGTGTCTCAGTGGGACCTGGATTTTACTATTGAGTGCTGTTCTTAGATCTACCAGGCAGTTGTTATCTTGTGTTAGGGAGCTGTTACCTTCCCATTGTTCTGTTGTTAGACTGCTGGGGGGGAAAGGGAGGGGGGTGATATCACAACAACTTGCAGTGCAGCAGTAAAGAGCACAAATCACATGACTGGGGGCAGCTGGGAAACAATATGACAACATGTCTAGACCCCATGTCAGATTTCAAAATCAAATATAAATAAATCAGTTTTCAATTTTTTGAGAAATGGATTTCAGTGCAGAATTCTGCTGGAGCAGCACTATTAACTGATGCATTTTGAAAAAAAATAAAAAAAATTCCCATGACAGTATCCCTTTAAAGGAGCAGTAACATCAAAAAATTCTTTAAAAAAAATCAATAGTATACCACGAAAAAAAAAACAACAAGACTAATCAAACATTTAAAAAAGCAAAGTCTTTATTAAGAAATAACTTGCCGAAACTCCACTTCCGCTCCTCTTCAGAAAAGGCAACGCTGCGACAATTCTCTTCTCCTATAAGGAAGGCAGGGAAGAGAAATCGAGTGCCGCACAATCGCCTTTTCTGAAGAGGAGCGCAAGCGGAGTTCGGTAAGTTATTTCTTAATAAAGAATTTGTGATTTTAAAGTTTAATTAGTCTTGGTGGGTTTTTTTCGTGGTATACTAAAGAAATTTTTAAAAAAATGTTTTTTTATGTTACTGGTTCTTTAAGACACCTTTTTACTGCTCCATTCTGCATCCCATATTCTAATATACATCTAATTTCTCCCCCTTTTTTTCTACCAATTTTTTTCTACCAATTTTTTTCTTTTTTCCTATTATCTCTTTGTCACTTGTTTGATCCTTACATTTCTGTACTTTCTTCATTGCTTCCGCTAAATCATATTTATTATAGCCTCTAGATCTTAATCTTTCACATTCTTCTTGGGCCTGTTGGTAGAAAACTTGCTCCTCTGTACAATTACAATATATTCTCACTAGCTGAGCCTAGGGAATCGATTTTATAGTGTGTGGGAAGGGCAAAAAGAATCCTTTCTTAAAATTGTATTTCCTGCTATTTCTTTCCTATAACATTTTGACATTACCTTATTCTCCTGAACTTACAAAGTCATATCCAGAAAATCTATATATTCTGCATGGTACTGCATAGAGAATTTGATGTCATAAGAGTTATTGTTTAAATAATTAAAAAACCGGTTATATCTTCCTTCGGACCACACCATACCATGATGCATCTGGAGACATTGTAACTACATCTTTACAGAGAAAGTGCAATGTCCAAATTGCAATTTTAAGATGCAAATTGCTGTGTTTCCCACTCCCAAAATTCTATTGTAATTGAGGGTGTCCACTAAATTGCATATGACTCAATTAACTCCCACTTTCTTGTGAATTGGGTGCAAGTTTGGGGCACATAGTTTTTTGAAGGGCATCATTTACTGTGCACCAAAGCAAACAGGATCAATAACAACATACGTGTCTAGTTTGCTTGGTGAAAGTCAGTTGTCCCCATTGTTGCACAGAAATTCCAGCTTTCCTTAGTTTCAATGCAATTGATCAGAGCTTTCTGAACTGCCCATTAGCACTTTCCAAGTTTCATAGAAATGTGTGCTCAACTGTGCATCCATTATAGCATTCTCCAGTTTGTGCTTTTGTTCATAAATGAGTCCTTAAAATGACAGAAGTGACATCATAATCTTCTATTTATCGGTTATATCATGTGTATATATATATATAATGTCAGTGCAGTGAGCGACTCTTTCCGCATTTAGAATGTAGAGGGTGGTGTGTTGGTCAAATCTTCATAATACATCTTAGTAAATGGACCCGCACTCCTTCATTTTAGTGAAATAAATCGATGTGCTTTATTCGCAAATTCATCTCCTCAACATCTCCTTGAAAAAGGTCCAAGAGAGGACCGAAACGTTGGAGATGAATTTGTGAATAAAGCACATCGATTTATTTCACTAAAATGAAGGAATGCGGGTCTATTTACTAAGATATATATATATATATATTACACAAGTTGACCCCAGCACTCCAATATATAGCCCCCTGGGAAAACATTTTTGCACAACTGAACTGTAACTTTTTACAAAAATGACACTTGACGAGTTATTTACTAAACTCCGAATCGTGATTTTTTTTATAAAATCAAATTTTTTTTAAAAATCATGAATTTTTCTGTATTTATCAAACCCCGAGGATGGAAAAGTCTGAATCTTAAAATCCGGCATCTCAGACCTGTCGAGGTTCCATATAAGTCAATGGGAGAAGTCCCAATCATTTTTTTATGTGCACTGGGTTTTCGTGCAATACACCAAAGATTTCTGAGTTGTCAGGTGAAAATTCCGTAAAATTTGTGAAAATCTGATTTTTTCCCGCAAAGTATAGTTTCGGGAAAATGTAATCATAAATAAACCCGAGCGAATTTGATCGGAGTTTGTAGCAGAAAATATATAAATTCAGACATTGATAAATAACCCCCTTAATTACAAAGTTTGTACAAAGCATGCATAAGCTGATGAGCCCCGTCAGGGCAGTGTCCATGCATCAGTCCTATGCTAAGTGAAAAATTAAAGTGTTATCTTTAGGGGGAGAAAGACCATATATATGCTTCCAGGCCCGGATTTGCGGCAAGGCCACATAGGCCCGGGCCTAGGGCAGCAAAAAATAGGGGCGGTATGCCGCCCAGCCGCATTATGGGGACGTGTGCATCCCCATTCAATTACACCAGCCACGCCGGCGTTTTTTCGCCGGCGCACTGGGAAGGGGATGTGTAGGCGGGCGCCTGGTCGGACCGGGCGGCCCACAAAGAAATCCAGCGCTGTCTGCTTCTCTCTTTATTTAGCATGATCTCTTCCAAAGACACCACTGGGTAGGGGATTGGGAGAGCAAGCATTTAAGTAGAGAGAGCCACCTCCTCACTATAAAAAATTTTAAAACATTTCAGCATTTTTTTCTACAATACATATATATATATATATATATATATATATATATATATATATATATATATATATATATATATATATATATATATATATATACACGTTATGGATTGTAACATAACAAAAGTGATGTGCACTTTGAGGTTGGTTGAGCTCTAGAAATGCCCCTTCCTGAAACATTACATAATGCAATCAAATAATTCAACACTGATCATCCAATGTGAACTTTAGTGATGTAAAGACTGGAAAAAAGTGTTTGATCATGTTATTCTGTTTGGGAATGAAATAAACCACATACGTGTTCTTCTCTGTAGTTTCCCATTACAGGGGCCTTTGCCGATCTCATGTACAGGAATAGCCTTTTGTCTTCGTTGATTGAGCGCTCGGAACCATTGAACACTTTGCCGCTAAAAAAAACCCTTGGAAATGAGGCAGAACAGTCATGCTAATGAATTTATGAAAGAATTCCCATTTGCAGCAGTTTCCATAAATTCTTCCCTTCCTGATACATTTCAAAAACAGTGTTGCTTTGCTTGGATGGAAGGAGCCATTATGTGGCGCATATTTGGAGATGAAAAGCTATGACTATTCAACGCTTGACTCAATCTCTATGGGGATGAAGCAAACAGACGAAGGATATAAACTTATTGTTGTACATATTTTGCCTCACCTGCTTTAGATACTGAAACCCAATGATATTATTTATGGATTGAGAAGAAAAATGTCTTCTACTACTGCAAAAGTCCCTCTTAACATTAAAGGGAGTAGTAATGCCAGGAAAACATTTGATGCTGACAAAGTAGCAGATATATTAAAAATCTTAAAATTTTTCTATGGTGCTCTTCACAAATTTAAATTTCCATGGAATATTTCTCATGTTTTTTCTTTCTCGGTTATTTGTCATTTGTTGCTTGGGTTTTCTCAAGTGTGAAAACGCTAAAGACAATTTTTTCTAGCTTTGTGCAAGGTTCTCATGGACTTCAATTGTAAAGCAACTGTCAGGATTTACCCTGGCGGTCCGATGGGGACTAGGGGACGATGGGGAAGCCCGCAGCCCTAGTCCTTTTGGTTCTTTGCCGCCTCTTCCTACGTATGTAGCATGATGATGTCATCACGCTTTGGCGCAAAGTTTAAATGTTTAAAGGTGCTATGGCCTAGAAATCATTACCCGTTGATAGGTCTAATTGGATTAGTTCCTGGGAGTGTTTGTCTGTGAATTATCTGGTTTTTGATCCCTGCCTGTCTGACTCTTCTGAACTCTGCTAATCCCGACCTTTGCCTGCCTAACCATTCTTCTGAACTCTGCCTATACCGACCCGGCCTGTCTGACTATTCTTGAACTCTGCCTGTACCGACCCTGGCCTGTCTGACTATTCTTGAACTCTACCTGTACCGACCCCGTCCTGCCTGACCGCGCTTTATTGTCTACTCCTTAAAGCTGTTGTTGCCTACCGTCCTATCCTTGGTAACGAACTGTCCCTTTGCTTGTTCAGAATGCTTGCTTTGCTCCTCTCAAGTTAAGACCTGATGGCATTTGAGTAGACGAGGGCTCCTCCCAAGGCCAAAGGTGACTGCTACAGGCAGAAGATTGAGCCGGGAGCTTAGCACTTGTTCTGAATTTAGGGAGCCGTATGTGACAGCAACTTAAGTTTGTAGAGGTGGAAGCAGAGTGGGGAAGGATATGGACCTTTTCATGCTTATTTTTTTATTACCTACTTTAGAATCTGAAGTTTTTTAGAAACAGAGAAGGAAAATGCCTCTTTTCATACTGGATAAGTTCATCTTAATGTTAAATGGCCAGTAATATGACAGAAAATCCCCTTAAGGGGCAGATTTATTAAGGTTCGAAATTGGAAACTCATATTCAAATTTTCAAGTTGGATTTTTGGTCAAAACTCACAAATTTCGAGTTGGGAATATTCCAAACTCAAATTCAAATCCGAATTTGAGATTTATCATACCTGGTCCCTGGGAACAATTCAAAATCGTCTATTTGCCACCTAAAACCTGCCGATTTCACGTAGAAGTCAATGGCAGAGGTCCAGTGACCCTTTTTGAAGATGTTAATAGCCTTCCTGGCATTCAAGTTTTTTTCAGAGTTAAACTCGATTCGAGTTTAGTCGAATTCGATTCGAATTCGATTCATGTTTTCGGGTCGTTAATATTTGATTGAGTTTTAGGGGCCGATTCACTAAATTCGAGTGAAGGATTCGAAGTAAAAAAAAATTCCAATTTTGAAGTATTTTTTGGGCTACTTCGACCATCGAATGGGCTACTTCGACCTTCGACTTCGAATCGAAGGATTCAAACTAAAAATCGTTCAACTATTCGACCATTCGATAGTCGAAGTACTGTCTCTTTAAAAAAAACTTCAACCCCCTAGTTCGGCAGCTAAAAGCTACCAAAGTCAATGTTAGCCTATGGGGAAGGTCCCCATAGGCTTTCCTAGGTTTTGTTGATCGAAGGATATTCCTTGAATCGTTGGATTAAAATCCTTCGATCGAAGGAATTATCCTTCGATCGTTCGATCGAACTATCTGCGCTAAATCCTTCGACTTCGATATTCGAAGTCGAAGGATTTCAATTCCTAGTCGAATATCGAGGGTTAATTAACCCTCGATATTCGACCCTTAATGAATCAGCCCCTTAGTCAAGTGCTAATATTCGACCTTTGATAAATCTGCCCCTAAATGTTCACAAAAGGTCTGGTTTATCCAAATTTAAAAATTCTTCCAAAATGTGTCTTGGTCTTTCCTTTCTCAGGTATTTATAATTTTTTGCTTGAATTTTCTATAGTGTTAAAACTCCAAGGAAAAACATTCTATTTTTGTGCTGTGATCCTGTGGACTATTTTGGTAAAGCAATTTGACAATTCTTGAGAATTCCTAGGTAAGTGGAGGATGAAGCACACTGGGGAAGGACATAAACTTTTTGTTGTACATATTTTGCATCACCTGATAAAAAACAGACTGTGAAAGTTCATCTTAAAGTTAAATGGCCAGTAATGGTTGGTACTTCTTCTGTACAAGAAATGTCATGGCATTTTTCTCTTTTTTTTTCTTCTGTCTCGGATATTTCTCATTGTTTGTTTGCATTTTCTCAAGTGTTAATACACCAGAGAATTTTTTTAAAATCATTTTGCAAAATTCCTATGGAATATAATGGCAAACTATTATTTGTTTTATCCTTTATTTATATATAAGTATAGTGCTGACATATTCACAAGAGCTCTTGAGAATTCTCAAGTAAGTGGACTGACAGGGACTGCTCATTAGAATAAAAGCTTTTTACATGGTTTTTACATCTTTCAACCTCTAAAATATGGAAGATTGAGTGATAGTCCCCAGTGGGGTCAGGCCTACAAACAACTGTCAGCTACGATACATCAAAAAAAGACACTGGCAAATAATGAGTTGATCCAAGGACTTTGTTGTCCTAAAAGTGTTTAAAGTGGAAACCAAATCAAAACTACATTAATCTGTTTGGGCTCAGAATGTTTAAAGTAAATTACAAAAATTGGCAAATTGTTAATGTACCTGATGAAGGATTCACCCCCTGAACTATTTATGTGCCGTGAAAGAAAGAGCATAGTGGGCGCCCTTTGCATTAGCTTCCATGTGATTTCTTTTGTAAACTCTATAAAAATCTACCTTTGTATTCATGAATATTAATTCTAACAAATTTAATAAAGTCAAAGGACCAAATTTTTCAATATTTGATATTGTATTTTATCACTATTTGAGAAAAAAAAAAACACAGTGGTATACCTGAAAAATTAGTCATGGTTTATTAAAGAAAAAACCATGAAAATTTGCATGAAAAAAAAAATCAGCAAATGAAAGTCAATGGGCTTTATGTCAAACACCTTTTTCCAGTTTATTAAAACATTCAGGATTTTCAGCCTCATTGAAAATTAATGGAACAAAGTGGTTTTCCTTTCTATGTGACTTTTCTTCTGTAAGAAAACACAACCATAACGATTGTTTCCAAGTTTTTCCTTAAATGTGTTAAAAAACCGTGATTGCAGAAAATGATCCGTTTTTGTGGTTTTTTTCAACCCTTGTATGTTTTTCCCTCAAATTCAAAAATGTATTAATCAGCCCCTATGCGGCCAATTTGTTATAACCCGAGATTTCATTTTTTTCTGTGATTCGGAAAAATCCCTGTACAAAATAATATCTAACTTTTTTTTTTTTCAAATTTGAATTTTAAATTCATTCATTCAAAATAAAAAATTTTGAAAATTCAAATGAGGAAATTAACTAAATGGGAGGTGTATTTTCAACACTTGTTATATTTTTAAACTTTTTAGAACTGAAAAAAAAAACAATCCGATTTCCATCGCGATTGAGTTTTTAATCTTCAACTTAATTGCAATGGCAGAAGGTTCTAGATACCAAGTCTGGATCAAATCTTGTGGTTAAAGAGACACAGACCAGATTCATCAAATGCACAGTTGCTTTAGGAGGTCTTTATTTTAGATAGAAGGCTAATGACTACTTGCACAGAAACCACCTGCAAGCCCTTGTGCCTTCTTTAATCAGCCAACAACAACCTGGAAACAATGGCTGCCATATTTCAGCAGCTGGGACATTTGGCCACCAGGACAAAAGGACAAAAGTAGGGCAATAAGCAGATGGAGGGAATGGGAAGTTTTAATTGAGAAGAAAGGCTGGCTAGCTGCTTAATTTGGGGACCATATTCCCCAGTAGAGTGTTATGAGGAACCAAGAACATCCTTTTGGAAGTTGGGTGTTTTTTCAACTGTAGGCGATACAGCTATGCAGCTACTCGTGTATGAAACCTGAATAAGAGAAGGAAATATCTTAAGCAAAAGAAAAAAGGAATGATTATATGGCAAAAAGACGAGCTCACTGTATCCCGTAACAAAGGTATTAGCAAGGAGAAGTAAAAGAAAAACACAATAGTTATGGCTAAAGATGGTTTCCCTTTTGTTTAAAGAAGACCAGTTGAACAAATATCATGTAGGCTCCGAGCTCTGTACATCAAGGGCCATTTCAATTTAATCTGATTTCTATGTTTATTTACATTTCACGCTCCCCTCCTCTTTCTCAGCCATAAAAGAAATATACAGCCAAAGTCATCTGAAGGCAGCCCTGTTCCTGGGGAGATTAACAGCTTCCGTCAGGGTTTTTAATGCTTTATATAAACAGTGGGAGCTTCTCTGCTGGAAGAATTGTATGTTTTTTTTTTTTTCTTTTGTATCTCAGAATGTTGGACCTGCATAGTTCTGTTTCTTCAGCAAGAGAAAAGCAGTAGATTGGGGGTCCCAAGGTAAGATTTGGGGTCAATGGTAGCATCTTGTCCTTACACCTGGCCTGAACACCAGTTAGGGTGAGATTTGGGGTGAATACTTATTTACTATACTATATAGTCAGAAAACTACTGATGTAGAGGAAATGATCAATGATGAGTACATAATGTTTAGTATTCTAGAATGTTGCATACAAGCAGTGTAACGGCTTGCTCAAACCCATAGACTGGGCTCAGGACAGAGGTCTTTTTAGCCTGGTTGTAGACTGGTTGCCAGCCTAGGACTTTGCCAATTGATGATGTTAGTGTCCTCGCCCAGAGTCAAACTAGGGTGTGCTGGGCCTACCTGGGCTGTTACTTCAAGGACCCACCTTGCAACCTCAAGGGCTTCCCTCCCACTTACCCTCACCCACCCTGCGCTGCAAACTCTTTACCTCTTTCAGATTGCTTCAGGGTCGAGCTGGGGGGGGTTGCAGCTTGGGCAGGTGGGCCGGAGGGTCTTTATGGCTGTGGCGTGGCCCCGGGGGGCTTGAGGCAGGTCCTGAGGCCCCAGTCCGATGCTGGATTGCTTAACCCACAACTGCAGGAAAGAGGGGGAGCAGATATGGGTCAGCGGGGGCCCGTAAAGGCTTGGACCACCAGGTTTTTTCCCGGTGTCCCGCCACCCCAGTCCGACCCTGTCCTTGGCCACTCTGACATATCTTACTGACTCAACTTTGGCTGCTGCATTTAATTTATATACAGACCCACCCCCTCCAGTGACTTCAGAGAATGGTAGATTGGGCACTTGTATATAACTAATGTGAGCACACTCACTCACCGAGCATCATTATTACATACATTAACCAGCTATACATATATTACTATTTCAAGGGGGCAGCTGAATATGTTCTGCGCTAGTCTCTGAGACAAGGCTATGCTGGATGGAAGAATAGAATAGTCTGGAGTATTGCTTGCCATTGTGTTGTCCTTTTGACCACAGGAGCCATATTTAACTATTTTCTATTAATGACGTATTTTTATCAGAGCAACAGGCAGTTCCCACTTTTGTTAGTGTATTATATTATACACTAACATGTATCTCTAAATTTGCAATATACGTGCTGACATGGTAGGAAAGCTTTTCGAAGGGTTAATAAAGGATAAGATACTGGACTTCATAGCAAATCATAATACTATGAGTGTGTGCCAGCATGGTTTTATGCGTAATAGATCTTGCCAGACTAACTTAATTTCTTTTTATGAGAAGGTAAGTAGAGACCTGGATTCTGGGATGGCAGTGGATGTGATTTACTTAGACTTTGCTAAAGCATTTGATACAGTGCCACACAAAAGTTTACTGGTTAAATGAAGGAATGTTGGCCTGGAACATAGTATTTGTACCTGGATAGAGAACTGGCTAAAAGATAGACTACAAAGAGTGATGGTAAATGGAACATTTTCTAATTGGACCAGTGTTGTTAGTGGAGCACCGCAGGGCTCTGTACTAGGTCCCTTGCTTTTCAACTTGTTTATTAATGACCTGGAGGTGGGCATTGAAAGTACTGTTTCTATTTTTGCAGATGATACTAAATTGTGCAGAACTATAGGTTCCATGCAGGATGCTGCACTTTGCAAAGTGATCTGTCTAAACTGGAAAACTGGGCAGCAAACTGGAAAATGAGGTTCAATGTTGATAAATGCAGGTTATGCACTTTGGCAAAAATAATATAAATGCAAGTTATACACTAAATGGCAGTGTGTTGGGAGTTTCCTTAAATGAGAAGGATCTTGGGGTCTTTGTAGATAACATGTTGTCTAATTCTGGGCAGTGTCATTCTGTGGCTACTAAAGCAAATAAAGTTCTGTCTTGTATAAAAAAGGGCATTAACTCAAGGGATGAAAACATAATTCTGCCTCTTTATAGGTCCCTGGTGAGGCCTCATCTGGAGTATGGGGGCAGTTTTGGACTCCAGTCCTTAAGAGGGATATAAATGAGCTGGAGAGAGTGCAGAGACTAAGTGCAACTAAACTGGTTAGAGGGAGGGAAGAGTTAAATTATGAGGGGAGACTGACAAGGTTGGGGTTGTTTTCTCTGGAAAAAAGGCGCTTGTGAGGGGACATAATTACACTTTACAAGTACATTAGAGGACATTATAGACAAATAACAGGGGACCTTTTTACCCATAAAGTGGATCACCGTACCAGAGGCCTCCCCTTTAGACTAGAAGAAAAGAACTTTCATTTGAAGCAACGTAGGGGGTTCATCACAGTCAGGACAGTGAGGTTGGGGAATGCACTGCCGGGTGATGTTGTGATGCTGATTCAGTTAATGACTATAAGAGGGACTTGGATGATTTTTTGGACGGACATAATATCAAAGGCTATTCTGATACTAAGCTCTATAGTTAGTATAGATATGGGTATATAGAATTTATGGGAAAGTAGGGAGGGGTGTGTGTATGGATGCTGGGTTTTCATTTGGAGGGGTTGAACTTGATGGACTTTGTCTTTTTTCAACCCTATGTAACTATGTAACTATGTCCGTGTGGTCTCATCTATGTAGGTGAGACCACCCAGATGGTCAAATCACGTATATCGCAACACGGTTCTAGTATTAACTTAGGCAATACTACATTACCTGTATCGAAACATTTTGTGGAGGTGGGTCACACTGCTGATCACCTTAAATTTATGGTGTTAGAAGTAGTGCCTCCCATGAGAAGAGGGGGAGATAGAGAATTAAAATTAAAGAGAAGAGAGGTGTGGTGGATAAATATGCTCAAATCTTTACATCCGCGGGGTTTAAATCGTGATTATGACCTGTTTTTGTTCTTATAAATATGTACACTATGGGGCAGATTTACAAAATTCGAGTGAAGAATTCGAATGTAAAAAACTTCGAATTTCGAAGTATTTTTTGGGTACTTCGACCATCGAATTGGTTAAATTCGATCGAAGTCGAACGATTCGAACGATTCGAAGTAAAAATCGTTCGACTATTCGACCATTCGATAATCGAAGTACTGTCTCTTTAAAAAATACTTCGACCACCTACTTCGGTAGATAAAACCTACCGAAGTCAATGTTAGCCTATGGGGAAGGTCCCCATAGGCTTGCCTGTGATTTTTTGATCGAAGGATTTTCCTTCGATCGTTGGATTAAAATCCTTCAAATCGTTCGATTCGAAGGATTTAATCGTTCGATCGAACGAAAAATCCTTCGATCGATCGATCGCAGGATTTGCGCAAAATCGTTCGACTTCGATATTCGAAGTCGAACGATTTTAGTTCCCAGTCGAATATCGAGGGTTAATTAACCCTCGATATTCGACTCTTGATGAATCGGCCCCTATATGTGATGATGCTCTATACTGACATGGATGAAAATTCTGAGGTCATTTCCTGTGTGTTGCCTATATAATGTGATACCTGTGATATGTTGAGAGATTTTTTCTGGCTTTACAAAGGACACACGTGTTGTCCAAAACGTTGCTAAGTGATGCACTGACTTTCTAATATATCTTTTTGCAATATACGAGTGCTGCTTCTTCTTTTCATATTTCTATATTGTATGGGGATGGGACGGCGTCTCCGATTGGAGCGAGCACCGAAAAGCACAGCAAGTAAACCTCTCAGAGTGCTGGGGCACCCATCTTGTATTTTGTTTATATTATACAGATTCATGTATATCTATGCACAGAAAAACCTTGTTTTAGTTATCATTTATAGAGAAGTAAAGTGCAAGTAAGCCCTTTACCTATAGAAATAACTAGCTAGGGCTGGTATTACAAATTCACTGGCAATGTTCTTCCTGATATTTATAATACCCTAATAATCCATTCCTTCCATAGTAATATAGTAAGTTAGGTTGAAAAAAGACACACGACCACCAAGTTCAACCTTTTAAGTCTATATATAACCTGTCTAACTGCCAGTTGATCCAGAGGAAGGCAAAAAACCCATCTGAAGCCTCTCCAATTTGCCTCAGAGGGGGAGAAATTCCTTCCTGACTCCAAAATGGCAATGGGACCAGTCCCTGGATCAACTTGTACTATGAGCTATCTCCCATATCCCTGAATTCCCTCACTTGCTAAACACCATCCAACCCCTTCTTAAAGCTATCTAATGTATCAGCCTGTACCACTGATTCAGGGAGACAATTCCACATCTTCACAGCTCTCACTGTAACAAACCCCTTCCCAATATTTAGGTGGAACCTTTTTTTTCTAATCGGAATGGGTGACCTTGTGTCAGCTGGAAAGACCTACTGGTAAATAAAGCATTAGAGAGATTATTATATGATCCATTATATATTTTTATATAGTTATGATATAATATATTCCCTTAAGCCCAATTCCCCTTCCACCTCCACTCTGCCCATTTTGCTGCCCTATTACATCATCACCCTGCCCAAGTGACATCACTGCCCCAGGCACTAAGGTCGGTATAATTCAAAATGTGGCTCCCCTACCTATAAAGCATATATCAATTTATAATATAAAAATGCTATATATTATATAATATATACAATGTTACCTTTTTACTCTACCTATTTAAGATTGCTTGTCTTGCATACTTTCATGCCAAAAAAGCTTGGCAATTTTCCCTGCAAAATTTTTTTTAATGAAGAGAAACTTTGGCAGCAGCATTCTGAAATGGGCAGATTTATCAAAATGTGAGATTAGAATTCACCACAGAAAAATCCACCAATTTTTTATTCATTCCTATGGGATTTTTAAAAGTGTATATATCAAATTGTGATGGTCAAATCTTTCCCAAAAATTTGTGGTAATATCAAAAAATCGCCAAAATACATTGCAGTTTCTTGCAGAACATTTTCCAAACCAAGCAACTTTTTTTCTCAATACATTGTAGTGGTTTTTTGAGCCCTAATCTCACATTTTGATAAATCTGCCCCAGAGTCTTAAAATAAAGGAATTAAATTCTATTATGGGGATCTCATTCTCCTTCAATCTTTTTTTTTTTTTTTTGGCATAAAAACTATTTTGCAACTTTTAAAACTTGACATTTTGCACTTTTCTTGTCCAGAAAATGACATTTAGCTACTGAGGGGGTTGGATCGGGCAAGCTGGGGATATGCAGATGAAAATATTTATCTTGAAATATAAAGAATGAATACTACATATCTAGTGTTACAACAAAAGCATACAGTGTGGTTCTTGCACCACTGGGGAGCTAAGCTACACTTTACCAAATAATTATTGCTCTGCTGCAAATATTTAACCAATTTTAACTGTGATTGTCTGTAATAGAAACAATCACTGTCTTTCAGCGAGGTTTTGATGGGTCTGAGGGGCCTGCTGAACTGCACACTGACGTAGAAGAATGATTCTTAATTTTGTATTGGGGCCAATGTAGAGCAAGACAATATAGGACAGTATAAAGCACTCACCCCACATCTCCCCCTAACTGGTCTTCAGGCTGGGCCCCCTTAGCTCATAACAAGGTTACAGATATATATAAACATTGGGGTAACAGTCACCCTGCTATAGTTCCAGGGGTACCCAGGGCACAAATAAACACTCACCCCAAATCTCCCCCTAACTGACCTTCAGGCTGGGCCCCCTTAGCTCATAACAAGGTTACAGATATATAGAAACATTGGGGTAACAGTCACCCTGCTATAGTTCCAGGGGTACCCAGGACACAAATAAGCACTCACCCCCAATCTCCCCCTAACTGGCCTTCAGACTGGGCCCCCTTAGCTCATAACAAGGTTACAGATATATAGAAACATTGGGGTAACAGTCACCCTGCTATAGTTCCAGGGGTACCCAGGGTACAAATAAACACTCACCTCAAATCTCCCCCTAAATGGCCTTCATGCTGAGCTCCTTTAGCTCATAACAAGGTTACAGATATATAGAAACATTGGGGTAACAGTCACCCTGCTATAGTTTCAGGGGTACCCAGGGTACAAATAAGTACTCACCCCAAATCTCCCCCTAACTGGCCTTAAGACTGGGCCCCCTTAGCTCATAACAAGGTTACAGATATATAGAAATATTGGGGTAACAGTCACCCTGAGACAGTCCATGTAATGCCCCCCACTCTCAGGCTGTGGAACTCGCAGACAAAAGACCATTACATAAAAATAATTACAGATGGACTTGACACAAGACGATCTTAACAGTTCTACATTTCTACATTTCTTTTCACACTAAGGCTTCAGAACACATGTAATACATGGCATATTCTTTGAGGATCATATATCTAACACAATGGCAGGAATGTGAAAGAGAGCAGAGTGGGGCAAGTCAGACAGAGGGAAAATAGCCCTCACAAAGCCCCTGTCTGCCCTATATTAAGGCACATGTGCAGCCATCATTGCCTTGGCCAGACTAAAAATAACAATAAATGAATGTGTTTCACTGTGAAGTATGAGAGCCCCACAGCTGTCACCCCACAGGCAGGGATTAGAGCTACTAGAAAAATATAAATACAGCTATACAAGTGAGGAGTCTGAGTCTGTGACTTATTCTGTTACTTGTATCTGTAGCTTCCATCAGTCTGTTCCATGTCAGGATATTGTTCTTCCTACTGGGAAGGAAGTTATTCCTTGTTCCTGATTTTCCTACATGTACAACATACATGTGTAATGTTACAAATGCTGGGGGATTTAACTACCACTACGCTCAGGAGAAGAGATAGTAAAACTCACTTTAACAGTGTATTCCCATAAATTTTTATCTGTATAGTTAAGGGAAGGATTTATCAAGGGTCGAAGTGAAAATGCGAAGTAAAAAAATTCTAATTTTGGGCTATTTTTTGTTCGACTAGGGAATAGTCCAAATTCGATTCTAATTTGAAAAAAAAATTGAAAATTTGAATATCGAAATCTTTAAAACTTCGACCATTTACCTTCTAAAACCTGCCGAATTGCTGTTTTAGCCTATGGGGGTTCTCCTAGAACCCATATGGAGTCTGTTGGTGGACTTTGAAAAATTGGAGTTTTTGGGGGCAAATCCTTCGATTTGAATTTGATCGAATGCGCTAAAACCTCAATTTGAACTAATCGAATACAGCCTATTCACCCAAAGTTAAATGGCATGTAAAGGCAAAAAAATAAAATCCCATTTTTACTTTCTTTAATGAAAAAGAAACCTATTTCCAATATACTTTAAAAAAAAAATGTGTACCGTTTTTATAAGAAACCTGACTGTATGCAGTGAAATTCTCCCTTCATTTACTGCTGTGGATAGGAATTGTCCTAACTGCTCTGCAGGGAAACAGTCATACTTATGTACAGCAGGGGGAGCCCCCGCCTTACTTCCCAGCCATGCAGAACTCAAGCAGCTTTGTTTATGACGATCCCTAAGCAGCCCAGACCACACTGAGCATGTGCACAGTCTGAGTCTTGCTAAAATGTTTAACAAAGTTACAAAATGGCGACCCCCTGTAGCCAACTTTGAAAGCATAAATTATTTGTTTGATTAGGCTTGTGGTGCAGTAAGTTCATATTTATATTTAGTATACAAAATACAGCATTTCTAGCCTTAGTCTATTTTAGACTTTACATGCCCTTTAAAAACTTTGATTTTTTAAATAAATTTAATTTGGCCTTTTTTAATTCAAAATTGAAGTTATGGGAGTTCAAAAAAACTCCCATTACTTTGAAATTCGACCCTTGATAAATCTGCCCCTAAATGGAGAACTCTAAATGATCAATTGTCTCATGATCATATGAATGGGAAATGTGCTATCTATGGAAGTCATCTCCTGGCAACAGGAAGAAGTGAGGAAGCAAAAGGCAGAGCTCTGTCTGTTAATTGGCTCATGTGACCTAACATGTGGTTTGTATGTGTGCACAGTGAATCTTACGATCTCAGGGGGTGGCCCTTATTTTTTAAAATGGCAATTTTCTATTTAGGATTACCCAATGGCACATACTACTAAAAAAGTATATTATTATGATAATGGTTCATTTACATGAAGCAGGGTTTTACACATGAGCTGTTTTACTCAGTATCTTTTAATAGAGACCTACATCGTTTGGGGGGTATAGTTTTCCTTTAAGGTTGACATAACACAGTTCTAAAGTAGATGTCATCAGGACATAAAGTTCAACAAGTCCAACAAAAGGTCCTCTCTATGGCAGTCTGAAACACCGAAATTCCCTCATCCAAACACTTAGTTAAAATGTAGCAAACATGGCTGTCCGTGAGCTATAGGGCCACTAAATCATCAAGCTTGGTATGACTATTATATGCACAATGTCATAATAATTATATTTTGAAGCCATAGAGGGCCCTCTTGAATTTTTCTACCCTAATCTCAATCCTGCTAGAGACTAGACAGTAGGTAATATGGACAACTACATTGCCAACTTCAGATGATTTCGAAACATGTTTGATCTCTGATAAATCTCTCAGTCTGGCCCTGACTTAACTATGAGTAATTAGTCTGGAAGATGACTAGTGGCCCACTCATTGCATACCAGAAAGGAGTAAATACCCTTACCCTTGAGCTAATAACATCAAGTGCTAAATAAACAACAGGTATACATGTAATGTGTATTCTGTAATTGACTAGAACAAGTGTTATATGCAAAGCAACTGAAATATGACCTGATGTCAAAAAGGCACACTAACTATACTGTAGAATAGATGGTATCAGACTAGACCAATCTGCAACCAATGAATGCAACTGCATATTCACAGGAACTGGAGTCAGTTATTAGAACACTAATCATTGGAAGGTTCAAATGCTCTTCAATAACATATATCCAAACTGCTTAGGTTTCCAGTTCCTTATTGGCTTGAACAACAGGATTGATCAACGAAAAAAAGTTGAGGTGCACCAGATCCTCCATCAGGCTCCCTTAAACTATTAACTTTTCTTTAAAAATATATAAATAAGAATGAAAATCAAAGACTAGCTTGTCTTGGAAGAGGCATATTTAACTTAAAGGGATTCTGTCAAGATTTTTATGATGTATTTTTTATTCCAAATTACACTGTTTACACTGCAAATAATTCACTCTACTATATAAAACGTCATTCCTTATCCAACAAGTGTATTTTTTTTAGTTGTAATATTGGTGTGTAGGTGCATCTCATGTAATTTTGCCTGGTCATGTGCTTTCAGAAAGAGCACAATTCACATGACTGGGGGCACCTTGGAAACTGACAATATGTCTAGCCCCATGTTAATTAAATTTAAAGAAATCAGTTTGTTCTTTTGAAAAACAGATTTCAGTGCAGAATTCTGCTGGAGCAGCACTATTAACTGATGCATTTTGAAAAAAAACATGTTTTCCTATGGCTTCATTTTAAGGCTCAACAACCTCTTTACCCCCTTCCTGGTATTTAATTAGTGAGGACTTGATTTAATTTTAACTCCAAAAATTGACCAATGAGCTGTAGTATGCTCGCTAAAGCCTAAACCTATCTTACCTCCTTGCAAGTTTGTGCTCCTCCAAGTACTACTGGCCTTTGGAGTTTGATTGAACTATTGATAGACAACTGTTGGTTCAGTGGAATACATTTGCATCAATGGTTGTCCCTACCTATTGATGGTTTCCCATAGACTTCCATATCTGTTCCATGCATGCCTTTGCCTTTCTGCAAGTTTCACATCTCTTTCACATCTACCTCCTGCCTAATGTACCCCAAAATCCAAACCTTTCTCACAGTCATTGAGGTCATTAATCAGCCATGGAAAAAAAAAATAAGCATGGCCTACCATGCGGTTTTATGCATTTTACCGGACAATTGAACATTGCCAATATTGGCCCAGTTTTTAGGTCATTTATTGACATCTTGGACAGAGTTCCTAACAGGGCTTTTATTGCATTTATAGGAACCTTTAAATCAAATTACTATTCAGGATAGGCTTATGTGTATGGGCAGCCATTCTAATTGGATTTTCATAAAGGCATGAAATTTGGGTAAAGCCTGTTTGCAAAATCAAACCCCAATTGTAGTTTTTACATTATTATGAGTAGATATGTAGGTGGACTTCTCCTAGGAGGAGTGTTTCAAGCAACAGTTACTCTCTGCAATTCTCTGTTCACTAGAAATGGTCGATTTGCCCCTATTTACGCTCAGCCCATTCGCAGCCTCCATTGTTGCATCATCACACCATTTAAACAAACACGTGCCTTCTCAAAACCACAATGAAATAGAAGTAACATATTTCTGGATAACGTGGGTGGCATCCTCGCTTTTTCTATTGACCAAGATGAAAGGTAACATAAATATGCCATATATGAAAGGAAACAAAAAAAAGTGCTAAATCTGTCTCTTTATAATAAAGCCAAATGCTAAACCTCCTTTTATACCAATATCTATATTAGAAGTTAACGTTTACCCCTGCTTGAAACAATTTGCGATGTTGATCCCCCCCCTTCTTTTTTTTTTTCACAAGTGTTTTTAACATGAAGTACCATTTAATGTGTTTAAAAATAGCCAGAGGGGACCCTTTTGAGCAATGCCTGTTCATGTTTAAATATTTACCCATCGCTGCTTCTTTAAACAGACGAGAGGGACTATCATTGTTGCTGTCGATCTTTTCAGCACTGTATAAAGAATGGGTGAGCACTGAGCTGATTAATGCCTCTCTGTATAGAAACAAATGACTAATCCTGGCCCCTGTGTTGGGGGGTATTTGAGAGGGTGACATATTAATCATTTTGACAGTTCTCTGTATCGGCTGCTAGGTATATACCTTTCCACAATGTTCCACGTTACGCTAAGTTAAACCTGCAGGATTGGCAGAAGTTGTAGACTAACGACTGCCAGTGAGGCGACTTCTTTGAATATTGAAAGGTGGGAAGGGGGGCACAGCATTATGTCAAAGGAGGCTGAGGGTTTGTCAGAGCATCTGATCATCTAAGGAAGAGTCTGAAAATCTAACGGAGGAAAACATAATTTGCTTTGTGCCTTCATTTTCTCCAGTATTTGTAAGGGTGTTGCTCTTCAACTGTTGAGCTTCCCACAGCTTAGCAACAGTAATTTCCCTACCGTAACAAGCAGGGCCAATGGCTAATGGCCAAGCAATGATGGTCTGACATCACGGAGGTGTAGCTAGCCATAAACATTCAACAGACATAACCTCAAGTGAATACTTTCTCATGTTCTGAGAAGATTACCACCACCTTAGGAGAATTATTATGCACATATTGCTCATCTCACTGACTCCCTCTCCTGTCAGGGATCCCCTCAGTACTCTTATAAATTAATCATAACCATGATTAAGGTTTCCACTTGAAATTCAACATTTTTGGTGGGGTTACCTAAGAACCCGTACCCACTGCATCAGTATCAACTGCGGAACTCCCAAACCCCCTAATAAAAACAAAGATCCTTCTGTCATCATTTGTCCTAAATGTATGGCCTGGCTCTATTGTCACTATCTTAACCTACTGTCATCATCTACTGCCACCATTTGTCTTAAGGTCACCATGTCGTCCTACTGTGGTGAGCATGTTATACTGCCTCATCCTTGATCTATCTTTTCTTGCTGTCCCTATCTTGTGCTACTGTCTTCCTTAACGGTATATCATCTGTCTGCTTCTTGTCTTATTGTCGCCATTTTGCCATGCTGTGTCTATCTTGTCGTAATGCCACCGTGTTGCCATTCTGTTTCAATTTCGCCCGCTATCACCATCTTGCTCTACTTCATTCCTTGTGTCCTACTTTTTCCTGTCCTAATGTCACCATCTTGCCCTGCTGTCTTAATCTTGCCCACTGTCACCATTATGCCCTACTTTCACTTTCTCCTTGTGTTATCTAACACCATCTTGTCTGACTGTCATCATTTTGCCCTACTGTCACCAACTTGCCCAATTGTTACCATCTTGCTCTACATCTTGAGCTACATCTTGTCTCTCCATCTTGTACTACTGCTTCCATTTTGCTCTACTGTCACCATCTTCTCTTTATTTCTCCATCATACCCTTCAATATCTATTATCCACCACTCTCCTATCTACACGAGTGCTTTGTGCTACATATGCCCCTATATAGACACACTTTGTATGAGTTATCCTAAAACCCGTTATCCAGAAATCTCTGAATCATAGGAAGGCCATCTCCCATAGACTCCATTTTAATTATAAAATTAGAATGATAAAAACAATTGTTTTCCTTTTGGCCTGTAATAATAAAACAGTACCTTCTACATAATCCAAAAATATAATTACTCCTTATAGGAGGCAAAATCATCCTATTGAGTTTAATGAATGTTTTAATAATTTTTAGAAGGTTTAAGGAATAGAAATCCAATTTACAGAAAGAACTCTAATATGGAAATCCTCAGGTCTTAAACATTCTGGATAACAGGCCCCATACCTCTACCTGAATACAAATTACCGTAAGTAAGTACGACTATTTTTATAGTTTACCCATATAATGTATGAATGAAGTCTTCATACTGTATTCCCAATATCAAAGGCTAAATCTGTCATCCCCCACTCCCATGATATTCACATATTTTACACATATTTTACTTAACAGGGAGATTAGCAGATTGCTGTTAATTAATATTTAAACATTTTAATGCCTTCAGAATTGATGGTTAATTAAGCAATGAATTTCTAGCAAATGAATGTTTGGGTAAAACGAATAAGAGCCGAGAGTTTTTAATCTTAATCATTCAGCCGAGGATTAGAAGAAAAGAGAAGGAAAGGAAATACTTACGTTCCCACAAGAGACATTATATCAAACATTACAATTTGCCTCCATCAATTCTTTTTATGTTTTCTGCTGCAATCCTTTACTCAGTCTAACCGATGCTAAATGTTTTAATTAATAAAGAAATATTCTGTATTAAAAATCTCCAGTTTGGGGCTGTACCACTTATGGATCCACCATGGAGAAGCATCTTGTTTTGTAGCTGTTTGTAATAAATATTCAAATTAGAGTTTTTGCTGCAGCAACAAATTTCCAATTCAAGTGTTTCAAACTCAATTTTTTTTTAGATTTATTAATTTTCAATGAAAAAATTCATGACGGTTTTTGAAGAATTTGTAATAATGGAACAATGTAATTTTATGATTGGAATGGGGTGGTTCTTTCTCTTTGGATTCCATTTTCTGGCCCAGGTGGATGTGTCTGGGGAGCCTGATATTAAGAAGGCCCAGTAAAGAGTTCTGCCATAGAGGGACATCCGTGAAAGGTGAGGAACAAGGACCCAGAGAACGACATCTAGTTAATTACAGGACTAGCATTTGTCAGGGATATGTTCTAGAAACACAAGGATGTAAGGGACAGGTAGTAAGAGCAGCTTTGTGCTCCACCAAATGATTGTAGATGATGGTAGCTCTCCTTAGGTATTACTGGCCTAGTGAAGTGACCACAGTGCTGAAAACATTAAGAGTTAGCATATTGCACCCCCAAAAAGATTCCACTGGAGAGGATCTGGACAACTAGCTGGTAGCCTTAAAGGGTCGTTGGCACAGTTGCGCCTGGAGTCCCTCAAGGACATTAGTGCCTAGGACAATCGTTACCTACAAAGCATCTCCACAATGGTGTCACGGAACCTGTTCTACCCATGACTGTATCTGATTTCCTACAATAGTAGCTCATGGATCTGTGACTATTAACCCTGTGTTGTTGTTTATAAAAGACCTCTTTTTTTTTGTTTGCAAGAACCTTTGACGTTTTATTTTTTTTTTATTTCTAGGAGCAGAGAGTTGTAGCTTCCTTCTCTTAGAGAGTTCAGTGTGACCCTTGTTCTACCATCACTAGCTGGAAAGGTACTTACACCAAGATAGGGTCATACTAGTATAGGACCCAAGGCTACAAACCACATGCTAAAATGTCAGTAATAAATTTACTATTAAAACATAGGGATTTAAGACCATATCATGATCTGCCTCAAACCCAAGAATTAGGATTCAAATGATGACAAATGCTATATCTAGAAATATCTATATAATCTATAAATTTTAGACATAAAATGCCAAATAAGCAACAAATATCTAGACATAGGGCTGAGTGTGAGTAGCTAAAGTACGATCATAAAGTCTGCCTTTAAATATCGGTCTATTTAGCCATCTACCAGCCTGGTTTAGTGAATACTGTATATCCAAACCCTCAATGAGGTCTTAGTAAGGAAAATGGCCCCGAGATTATGGACATGGTGGAGTAAGTAGATATTACTGGGCCCACAGCAAATTATTTTTTAGGTCCCCAAAATGTCTAGAGGTTGACCTGTTCTACCAATATTTATTGAAATTGTATATGAACTAGGGCCTCATGGGGCCCCTATACCCCTGGGCCCCCTGCGGCTGCTGTAGTTACACCTCTGAGTAGGGGAATTGGAAGATTTGGGTATAAATACCGAAATAGTGCAATTCTGCAGTTGCTCCAGTTGAAGGTTTCCAGACAGTGCATGCCCAACCTGTAATCTCGTGATGCTTAACTAGTGCCCATGTCCCTTATTAGAAGAAGTAGATGATCAGAGGTCTTTACACTTGGACTAGCCCATTAAAGGTTGATGTTCACAGTGAAACAAGCCAACCAAGTAGCAACATGAAATTTCCTTACTAAAGGAGATTACATCTTCCAATATTCAGGCTGAGTGCCCCTAAATAGAGTATGTCTGGCCATGTGTACTTATATAAGTGAGAACAAATAAATCTATGGAAGATGGGTATGGTCTCTGCTAAATATCAGGCAACATAAATCAAAGGATAGAAAGAAACGTCTTCACATTAAGGGGGTTATTTATCAAAGTTCGAATGCCAAATCATGAAAAATTTTTAGTTTTGTACTATGAAATCCAAATGTTTAATGGGAAAAAAAAAACTTGAATTTTTCGGAATTTATTAAACCCTGAGGGTGTTAAAAGTCCAAATAGAAAAGTACTCCAACTCAGACCTGCTGAGTTCATGTACAAGTCAATGGGATAAGTCCTGAAGATATCCTGATCTGCGCTGGGTTTTCTGCAATAATCTGGAGATTTCATGGTTTTCGGGCAAAAATACAAAAAATTTGTACGATTCAAATTTTTAACAGTTTTATTGAGTTTTTTTCCAGCACAGGAAATTTTCAGGGAAAAATGGATTGATAAATAAGGGGAAAAAAATCAGTGCGGATTTGGTTGGACTATTTTACCGAAAATTAACAGAAATTTTTTGGATTTTGATAAATAATCCCCTAAATGTAAAGGAAAATCTTTCTGATTTATTAGCTCCTTCTGCTGCTGCTAATTTGAATAATTTATATTTCTAAAGTACAATTTTGTATATTAATCTATTTTATAATTTCAGGCTTAGATCCAGCTCCAATACCCATACCTGTCGCTGCATAGCCCTCATGTTTGTGCTCCGTTACACGATTATGTACAAACGTGCCAGTACATGAATGTGAGGCAAGTAATTAAGTACCAATCGGTTAATAGCATTCTTTACATTTTTCTACTGTTAAAACAACCACACAGTTTTTTGTCCTGCTAATAATATACTTTGCACCAATCAAGAGTCCGTTCTTAAATACAAAGCTCCCCATTATTTGCCTCACTACGATTCCTGATAATCAGGGAAAGTGAAAAGATTGCAGGTCCCACTGATCTGTAATGGGGGAGCGAATATTCGAATTTATTCTATTTTGTGGAAAGTTTAGTTTTGTCTCGAGTAAGAAATGAGTGATGAGTTCTTTGGAACTGGAACCTTTCTATTTGAATAGATTCTCTTGGCTCTACTTTGGGCAGTGATGATATTCAGTATTTTTATTTTTTCACTCGGGTATTTGGGTGTTTTTTCCCATTGTTCCATTCCTTGTTAAAGGGGAGCGGATTCTAGTTGACAACTAACTCCCTTGCTATAGTCAGGGCCAGAACTAGGGGATGGCAGAAGAGGCAATGATAGGGATGCACTAGGACCCCAGGCACATTCTTCTCCTGCCTCCTCTCCGGTCCTGCACATTAGCAGTGGCAAGTGTAGCGAGTGAGTGAAGTTGGTGAGTGGAGAGTGGCATGGAGCAACAGCAATGGCAGCAGTTGGGGGGTCAAGTTTAGGCAAGACCTAACTTTGCTCACAAACTGCTCACAAACCCCCCACACTTGAGCTTTGGGGAGCTGCAGGTTCCCAGTGCTTCTCAGAATGTGGCTGGGTGAAATGCCGCCCCTAAAATTTTTCCTCCCTAGGCCAAAGCCTTTGTAGCCTCACCACAAATCCAGGCCTGAGTTTAGGAGAAAAAGAGAAGAGTTGCTGGGCTGAGCTGAGTGGGCATAGACAAGGCTGGAGACTTGTCTTTGACACCCTTCTGGCTTAGCCCAACTCTATCTAAAGGTGGCCATACACTATAAGATCCTCTCGTTTGGCAAGGTCTCCAAATGAGCGGATCTTAACCCAATATGCTCACTACCTCGGAGGCGATATTGAGTGAATCTGAACGTTTGGCCCTGGGTTGTAGAAAAAATAAAACTTGGCCAATCGATATCTGCCCGATTTTTGGCCTGATATGGATCAGGAGGACCCGTCGGGAGCCCCCACACATGGGCAGATAAACTGCCGAATCGGTCTAAAGGACAATATTAGCAGCTTTAATCTGTCCGTGTAAGTCCCTTATACCTAAGTACCCTACCCATTGCTTTTCTATCTTTGGCTGTATCCATAAAAGGCAAGGTAGGGGCAAATTATTCACTGGGAGAATTAGTAAGACAGTCACCAGTGAATATAGGTACCTCCTATTGTCGGCACCACCATCGTTGTTCAGAGATGTCCTGGGATATCGCAAGGAACCCCTAGATGGTGATATGGTGCTCATACAGGAGGTACCCGAGGATGGTTTGTTTTCCAGGATCAAAGCTGAAGACCCACATGCATAAAAGTTACGCATGTTGTTAGTTCCCCATGCTATGCAGGGGCGATCCTGGCCCCTCCAGTGCCTGAGGCAGCAGCAGTTGCTGCTGCCCCCCCTCCCCTGAAAATTTGCTCTTAAAGTACCAGGAGCAGCATTTTTGCTGCCCCTGGTACCTAGTGGGGCACTGCCGCCTGAGGCGACAGCCTCAACTCGTCTCATTGGCGGAGCACCCCTGATGCTATGTGCAATTAAACCAGTGCAATTTAACTTCTATGTTAGTAGATGTGCCACAGTATTGGCTACTTTCTATAGAAATGGCCACATTGGCCTGGGAACAATTCCGATAACCTCTCCCATACCCAGTCTTTTCAGTTCACAAACTTCACATCCCTGTACAATATTTTTTAGTCTGTGGTTTTCATTACCCTCAGTCTCTATCAATCATTTACCTTCTCGTTCTTTCCCTCTCTTCCATTTACTCCACCTTTGTTTTTTTGCCCTTTGCTCTACTATTATGCTCTGCCTGGTGCTTAACCAGCAATCACTCATTACCTGCCCTTCATTCATATAATCCCTAATGTACTACAGAAAGGACTAGAGGCATCGTCTTAAAGGAGAACTAAAGCTTAACTAAAGAAGTAGCTAGAAATGTTCACTGCACATGCTCTGTGCTGCTGTCACTTACTGAGCACATAGAATAGAAATGTCACAATATAAGGCTGATTAGTAATTAATACAGATAATTACTACATGGCAGCACAGAAACCAGTGCAATTAGCATCAGAATTTAATAATCAGCAAACCTGTAGCATCAGCTTATATTACAGCCAGGGAAGCTCATTTTCTGCTGGATAATTAGTGACGAGCCCTAAGCTTAGCTTCTCAACAGCCAATCAGAGCCCACTGAGCATGTGAGTGTCACAGACACTTTCCAAGATGGTGACCCCCTGTGACAAGTTTGAAGTCCTGGATCATTGCTGCTATTGACAAGCTCAAACTTTAGCCTCGTGCAATAAGTTCACTATATAAAATATGGCATTTTTAATCAAATTCATTTTTAGGGTTTAGTTCTCCTTTAATGACTATCCCTTACTTCTTGGTTTGTTAAGTGTTTATGTTCATAGGCACGGACCAGATTTAGTCTTTTTTTTTTTGCCGTGATTAAGGGAAAATGGGACTGCCGGTTGCTGAAGGTTGGGATTATAGAGGCCCCTGCCTGATGCCTAATGAAATATATCTTTGAGAAGAGGTTTGGGTGTTATCAAAAGCTTTTGCTGAGGAGCCTGGGAACACTGGTGCCTGTAGGTTGAATCTTACAGATACGACTAGAACACAAAATCTGTTATTTCAATTTTTTATCCCAAAATGTAAGAAGCGTTCCCAGCCGGGAAAGGTGCCTGTAATTTGTTCTAGGAAATTGGCATCTGCCAGGTTAGAGAAAGGTTCTCATAATTTCACTTCATGACATAAATTCTCACATCTGTCGAGGAAACCATCACTGCTGATAGATTGCACTTAGCATCGCTGTCAGTATGAGAGAACATTCTGGAATCACAGGAAGATTGTTCTGCTGAAACACTCACAGATCTGCCCCTGAAAAATTGCCTGCGGGGGAATTGGACAATTCTTTTCATTTTAGATTATTGGAAGCAAAACCAGCCTATTGGGTTTATTTAATGTTTACATGATTTTGTAATAGACTTAAGGTATGACGATCTAAATTACAGAAAAACCCGAACGTGTAGGACCTGACCAAATCAGGTTTGAAGCTGGTTTAAATATATAATGCGATAGATTGCACACATGGGGGCATATTTATCAAGGGCCGAATTGAGAATTGAAAAAACTTCAAAATTCCAACTCAAAAAGACCAACCGAAATTAAGTTGAAGTTTTTTTTGGTCCAATAGGTTCGTTTTCGATCCAATAGGTCCCTATTTGACCGAATTTGAATCATATGAATCGAAGGGATAGCGCAATTTCGATATTTGAATTTTTGGATTTTTTTCAAATTCGAATCGAATTTGGACTATTCCCTAGTCGAAGTATACAAAAAATAGCTCGAAATTCTAATTTTCTTCATTCTTTAATTCATAAATCTGCCCATAGTAGTAAACTATTAGTAGTAGTCTATTGATTGGCTTCAGTATATTGAGGGAGAATATACAATATTGGAGATCCCCATGTTTTCTTAGTGTGGAATTTGCAGAATAGGAATTCTCTTTGATTTGCAATAGACTTGGGAAAAACCTTAATATCTCAGTTTAGATAATACCCGCCCTAAGGGTACAGATCAAGTGGGTGTCACACCCTTACAATGAATATTGTGGTTGGTTGAAAATACAATGACCCACTGAAAACAGAAACTAGTTGCTTTCATTTACTCAAACCTCCTGAAACAGTTGAAGGATAGGGGTAAAGTAACTGAAACTTCATTGTCTTTTTTATTCTGGGAGGAGGTGGAGGGGATAGATAATTAATTACTTAGTGGAACCCTGTGGCATCAGATAAAGGGCATGTAAAGTCTAAAATAGAATAAGGCTAGAAATGCTGTATTTTGTATACTAAATATAAACATGAATTTACCGCACCACAAGCCTAATCAAACAAATGATTTATGCTTTCAAAGTTGGCTACAGGGGGTCACCATCTTGTAACTTTGTTATACATCTTTGCAAGACTAAGACTGTGCACATGCTCAGTGTGGTCTGGGCTGCTTAGGGATCGTCATAAACAAAGCTGCTTGAGTTCTGCATGGCTGGGAAGTAAGGCGGGGGCTCCCCCTGCTGTTCATAAGTATGATTGTTTCCCTGCAGAGCAGTTAGGGACTGTCTGACAATTCCTATCCACAGCAGTAAATGAAGAGAGAATTTCACTGCATACAGTCAGGTTTCTTATAAAAACGGAACACATTTTTTTAGTATAGTGGAGATAGGTTTCTTTTTCATTAAAGAAAGTAAAAATTGGATTTTATTTTACATGCCCTTTAAGCACAAATGACAGTTTCAATTGACTGTGAGACATTTTGATCAATGTCCAAATCAACTTGTTTGTTGGAAGCATGTTCTATACTATGTGAGAATGTGTTCAATGTGGAATTCAGTTCTGAAAAACTGTATATTTATTATCCCAAGGAACACAGATTGTATTGAGTACAGGCAATAGGGGTGAAGCTGGAGTGGCTAGGGCAGTGCTGGATATAAGTTTGGTGGTGATCACTGCAGGGGTTGTTCACCTTTGAAGATTTATCAAAGGTCAAAGTGAATTCGAGGGAATTTTCGAAGTAAAAAAATTCGAAATTCAAAGTCATTTTTTGGATACTTCGACCATCGAATAGGATACTACGACTTCGAATTTACTTTGAATTCGATTCGAAGTGAAATAGTTTGAATATTCGATTATTCGATAATCGAAGTACTGTCTCTTTATAAAAACTTAGACTTCAATAGTTCCCCAAATTAAACCTGCCGAACTACTATGTTAGCCTATGGGGACCTTCTAATGTATTTTTACAAAAATCGCTCGATAGTACGCTAAAATTGTTCGAACGATTTTACTTCGATCGTTCGATGGCCAAATTCGGTGAAAAATCCTTCGACTTCGATAATCGAAGTCTAAGCATTTTAATTCGATGGTCGAATTTTGAAGAACTTTTTACTCCGAAATTTGACCCTTGATAAATCTGCCCTTTAGCATGATGTAGAGAGTGATATTCTGAAACTATTTGCAATTGGTTTTAATTTTTTATCTTTTACGGTTTATGAGCTATTTCGTTTTTTATTCAGCAGCTCTCCAGTTTGCAGTTTCTGCACTCTGGTTGCTAGGGTCCAAATTACCCTAGCAACCATGCATTGATTTGAATAGGAGACTGAAATATGAACAGGAGAGGCCTGAATAGAAAGATGAGTAATAAAAAGTAGCGATAACAATACATTTGTAGCCTTACAGAGCATTTGTTTTTTTAGACGGGTCAGTGACCCCATCTAAAAGAAGAAAAAGAGTCAGACGAAAAAGGCAAATAATTCAAAAACGATTAAAAAAATGAATAATGAAGACCAAAGGAAATGTTGCCATTCTGTAACATACTAAAATGTAACATAAAAGTGAAGCACCTCATTAAATCTAAAGTCCCTATCACGTGCATACGCTATGGGATGAATCTATTACAATTCAAGAACATATTTATTCAACAAAATCATGTTAAAAACACAATTTAGTGTTGAAATGAATTCATAAATTTACCTCTATTAACCTGACTTCTAGGTTTTTAAAGTGCAAAAGTAAACCCACACTCATTATAATTCTAAGATCGGACTTACTCCATTTAATAGAAATCGCCTGACACGTTTCATGCATCTTGCACTTAATCATAGGTACAAAACCTATAGGAAAAAAATAAACAAAGGCACAGGAACTCACTTAAAACCTTATTTTATTTAATCCATTTAATAAAAATCGCCTGATGCGTTTCTTGCGTCTTGCACTTAATCATAGGTACAAAACCTAATATAGAATAAAAATAAACAAAGGCACAGGAGCTCACTTTAAACATTATTTTATTTAATCCATTTAATAAAAATCGTCTGACGCGTTTCGTGCATCTTGCACTTAATCATAGGTACAAAACCTAATATAGAATAAAAATAAACAAAGGCACAGGAACTCACTTAAAACATTATTTTACTTAATCCATTTAATAAAAATTGTCTGACGCGTTTCGTGCGTCTTGCACTTAATCATAGGTACAAAACCTAATATGGAATAAAAATAAGCAAAGGCATGGGAACTCACTTAAAACATTATTTTATTTAATCCATTTAATAAAAATCGTCTGACGCGTTTTGTGCGTCTTGCACTTAATCCTAGGCACAAAGCCTAATATAGAATAATAATAAATAAAGGCACAGGAACAGGAAGTCACTTAAAATAGGATTTAATTAAATCCATTTAATAAAAATTGCCCGATGCATTTTCTGCGTCTTGCTCTTAATCCTAGGCACAAAACCTAATATAGAATAATAATAAATAAAGGAACGGGTAGTCACTTAAAACATGATTTTATTTAATCCATTAAAAAATTTGCCTGATGAGTTTCGAGCATCTTGCACTTAATCATAGGCACAAAACCTTGTATAGAATAAAAATTTAAAAAAAACACTAGTCACATTAATCTTTTTTTCCTGCTTTTCTCGGCTGGCCATTGTCACATTAGTATAATGTAAACCCACCCTTCAATCAGTTGTCTCCAGGCACCTCGGTGTTTCATTAGAATAAATAAGTTCTCCTGCGGTGCTGAAAAATCCATTTACAAAGGGTTATTGTCAGACAATGCCCAAGAGTGACCCATCGAGTTACATTTCCTTAAAAAACTTTGCATAAATGCTTCCATGGCGGTTATCAGAATTCTTGATTACAATCAGTTCCCTCAAATGCCGAGCTGGTACATTTGTAATATGGAACACGCCATTAGATTGATTGCATTGTACCTGCTTTAAACTTTGGGTGGGACGTTCCATTCGCAAGGGTTCTTAAGGTGAATCTGCCTCTAGATTGAACTCCCAGATGTTATATTATCCCAGTTATGAGAATACACAGCAAACAATCTTGTAAAATTAGACAAATGGCCTCATTCCTAAAACTACAGGTATGGGATTCGTTATTCAGAAAGGTCCGAAAAATGGGAAGGCCGTCTCCCATAGACTCCATTTTATTCAAATAGGCCACATTTTTAAAAATGATTTCCTTTTTCTGTGTAATAATAAAACAGTAGCTTGTACTTGATCCCAACTAAGATATAATTAATCCTTATTGGAAGCAAAACCAGCCTATTGGGTTTATTTAATATTTATATGTTTTTCTAGTAGACTGAAGGTATGAAGATCCAGATTATGAAAAGACCCATTATCCGGAAAACCTCAGGTCCTGAGCATTCTGGATATCAGGTGCCATACCTCTACCTTTAATGAAAGTAGTTTTAGATGCAACTCACTACAGGGAAAAACTGTGGATGTAAATTATTTAGCCACAAATAGGGGCAGATTTATCAAAGGTCGAGGTGAATTTTCCGGTGAAAAAAAATAGAATTTCGAGCTATTTTTTGTGTACTTCGACTAGGGAATAGTCCAAATTCGATTCGAATTTGTAAAAAATTTAAATATAGAAAATGTACTGTCTCTTTAAAAATTCGACTTCGACCATTCGCCATGTAAAACCTGCCGAATTGCTGTTGTAGCCTATGGGGGACCTCCTAGAACCTATTCTGAGTCAATTGGTGGACTTTGAAAAATCAAAGGTTGTTTTGGGGAAAACTTCGAAACAAATTCTACCGAATGCGCTATTACTTCGATTCGGACATATTAGATCAAAAACTGACCTATTCAACCAACCAAAAAAAACTTTGACTCAATTTCAGTTGGTCTTGGATTTTTCAATTCGAAATTCGACCCTTGATAAATATGCCCTGTAGTCTATTTTTATTTTACACAAATTTTACACAAATGTTTGATTCTTTTCACCTAATATTTTGATAACAGGTAGAGTGCAGGTAAAGCCATCAATAAGGGGACTATTAATTAAAACTCAAGGTTGCAGTTTTTCCCCCCTATTCAGGCTTCACCTATTCATATCCCAGTCTGTTATTCCTACCAATGCATGGTTGCTAGGGTCATTTGGACCCTAGCAACCAGATTGCTTACATTGGAAACTGGAGAGCTGCTGAATAAAAAGCTAAATAACTCAATACCACAAATAATAAAAAATTAAAACCAAGTAGAAATTGTCTCAGAATATCAACCTCTACATCATACTAACAGTTCCTGATCTTAAAGTGAATAACCCCTTTAAAAAGGACCCGGACCAAGTGAATCTTGAACTGAAAGAAGCAGATACTGGTCTGGGGTATATTTTCCCTTTAAAAAATCCTGGGCAACATAAGGATATACAATTTAGGGGAATCTATGCACCACATGTAGTACAATTCAGACAAATATATTTTTAATAGTAAAATTGGCCTGGCTCAAATTTGCAGCAAATTTCCGTGTTTTGACGCTGGCGATTAAATTCGCAAAAATTTGTACGTGCGTCCGAAAAGTCGATTGGGTCCAAATCGCCATACGTCAACACTATTTGGACGGCCATTGACTTTAAAGCCGGCGTCAAAATCGACCCAGGAGTAAATTTGCGAGTTTCATGAATTGTTTGTGAATTTCACTGGAAATTCTCCTTCATTTTCCTTCGAAACGGAAGAAATTCACCAATTGCTAATTTTTCACAGAGGCTCAAAGTGCTTTGGAAGGAAATTACAGCTCAAGGAGTTTTAATAGGAAGTCAACTTCCTATATCACTTCCTGTGATACTGCATTTCACTCTGCAGCTGAGATTTTCACTAGACCAGCGGCCCAACCTTTTTTGGACCCGAGGACCGGTGCAAAGAATTTGGCGGCCCAGTTCAGGAGTATCAGCGGCCCAGTTCTGGGCTGCGACCCGGCAGTTGGGGACCCCTGCACTAGCTATAAACAACTGTCATGGGCCCTACATAGTAATTAGAGCACCTCCCAACAAGGGGTTACATTATGTTTCCTGCTTTTGGCTACAGTTGCACCTGCCGTTTATTCATAATGCGTTATAAAGATTTATATCGCTGACATTAAAGGATAAACTGTTCTCGAACAGTGACGAGGAAAAACATTTAATATTTATCAACGTCACAAATGATATGAATTGAGTTGCATTCTTTTAATATACTTACAGTCACACAATATTCATACAGTTAAGATAGCCATACACAGGGAGATACACACAATGTTGCCAAACAAGTGGATCTCTTCCCGATATGCACACATTGAAGTGGGCGATATCGGGCTGATCCGATCGTGGGCCCTAGGGCCCAATGATCGGATCAGAATGAAGGCCAAACGGGCGGTCAGATCGCATCAACGAAAAGATGAAGCTGCAATCCGACGGGATTTTTTAACCTGCCCGATCGGCATCTGCCCGACTTTTGGCCAGATATCAATCGGGGACACCCGTCGGATGTCGGAAGCTTTTATCGGCCCATGTATGGGGGCTTTTAGTTTGTGTGTATTGGTGGCTAGGCACAGGGTCGGATTGGGGGGCCCAGGGCCCCCCTCCGCCCCCCGCCCCCTACTGTGATGCATCTGAAGGCGTCTGGAGACTATGGCTGGTGTTGCTGTGCGCAAGTGAGTAATTTGGCGTGCATGAGCAGGTGGCGCCGAAATATTTTTCTTCGAATGCCAATATCGGAGAGGGGTCTTACCCAGGCTGGGTGTTGGGTGCCCCCTCAGAGGGGAGAAGGAAGGGTGTAGTTTACAGCTGGGAGTAGGAGGCTTCATGGAAGTCTGTAAGTGGGATCTGACTCCAGTACAGAGGAATTCTGCTAAAGAAGAACACTGTGTCACGTTCAGGATCCCAAAAGCCAGAACAGACGTCAAGGTTCTGGTCACGGCTCATGCTTCTGCCTATAACAGCCGCCTTTTCACTTCGGGAGGAGCCCTTCAGATGCTGCCAGGACTTAGTGGGTTATTTATCAATAGAGATGTCGCGAACTGTTCGCCGGCGAACTTGTTCGCGCGAACATCGGGTGTTCGCGCTCGCCGGAAGTTCGCGAACGTCGCGCGACGTTCGCCATTTTGGGTTCGCCATTGTTGGCGCTTTTTTTTGCCCTCTCACCCCAGACCAGCAGGTACATGGCAGCCAATCAGGAAGCTCTCCCCTGGACCACTCCCCTTCCCTATAAAAACCGAAGCCCTGCAGCGTTTTTTCACTCTGCCTGTGTGTGCTGAAGAGATAGTGTAGGGAGAGAGCTGCTGCCTGTTAGTGATTTCAGGGACAGTTGAAAGTTTGCTGGCTAGTAATCGTTTTGATACTGCTCTGTTATTGGAGGGACAGAAGTCTGCAGGGGTTTGAGGGACATTTAAGCTTAGGTAGCTTTGCTGGCTAGTAATCTACCTTCTACTGCAGTGCTCTGTATGTAGCTGCAGTGGGCAGCTGTCCTGCTTCTGATCTCATCTGCTGACTGCTGCAATAACAGTAGTCCTTGTAAGGACTGCTTTTATTTATTTTTTTGTTGTTTTACTACTACTACTACTACTACTACTATAAGAGCCCAGTGCTATTAGTCTAGCAGTGTTGGGGAGTGGGACTGGTGTCCCTGAAATCACTAACAGCTCTCCCCCTACACTATCTCTTCCAAGCACACACAGGCAGATTTTTCAGATACATTTTTGCCCTTGATCCCCCTCTGGCATGCCACTGTCCAGGTCGTTGCACCCTTTAAACAACTTTAAAATCATTTTTCTGGCCAGAAATGTCTTTTCTAGATGTTAAAGTTCGCCTTCCCATTGAAGTCTATGGGGTTCGCGAACCGTTCGCGAACCGCTCGCATTTTTGCGCAAGTTCGCGAATATGTTCGCGAACTTTTTTTCCGACGTTCGCTACATCCCTATTTATCAAAGGTCTACTTTTAGGGGCAAATTTATCAAGGGTTGAATTTGGAAGTAATGGGAGTTTTTTTTAAACTCCCATAAATTCGAAATTTGAATTAATAAAGACCAATGAGAATTTATAAAAAAAAAAATCAAAGTTTTTTTTGGCCGAATAGCTCTGTTTTCGATCGAATATGAATCGTACGAATCAAAGTAACAGCGCATCGAATTCGTTTAGAAGTTTTTTCCAAAAAAATACTTTGATTTTTCGAAGTCCACCAATTGACTCCAAATAGGTTCTAGGAGGTCCCCCATAGGCTAAATCAGCAATTCGACAGGTTTTAGATGGCGAATGGTCGAAGTGGATTTTAAAGAGACAGTACATGATACATTTTAAAATTAGAATTTTCAATATTTTTTCAAATTTGAATTGAATTTGGACTATTTCCTAGTCGATGGACACGTAGGGGCCGATTCACTAACTTCGAGTGAAGGATTCGAAGGTAAAAAACTTCGAATTTCGAAGTTTTATTTGGGCTACTTCGACCATCGAATGGGCTACTTCGACCTTCGACTACGACTTCGAATTGAACTATTCGAAGTAAAAATCGTTCGACTATTTGACCATTCGATAGTCGAAGTACTGTCTCTTTAAAAAAAACTTCGACCCCCTAGTAGTAAAACCTACCAAAGTCAATTTTAGCTTTTTTTGATCGAAGGATATTCCTTCGATCGTTGGATTAAAATCCTTCGAATCGTTCGATTCGAAGGATTTTATCGTTCGATTCGAAGGATTTTATCGTTCGATCGAAGGAATTAATTAACCCTTGATATTCGACCCATAATGAATTGGCCCTGTAATATAGCTTGAAATTCTAATTTTTATCATTCTAAAATTCACCTCGACCTTTGATAAATCTGCCCTAAATATTTGATTTCACACAAAGCACAATGATGTCAGAAGTGAGCGCTAAACAAAACCCACGCCAAAACCAACAGGACCTGTGCGCCAAATCTTAGTTAAGTGGCTACGGGTTTCCCTGAGAGGAAAGCTGTGGGGGTCCCTGCTGCCCAACTAGAAGACTAGGGGGCAGATTCGTCAAGGGTCGAATTTTGAGTTTATGGAAGCTTCTAAAAACTCCCATAAACTCAATTTTTTTAAAAATGTGATTTAAAAAAACAAATCACATTTTTGATTGAATTTGAGTTTTTCAGCAAAAAAAATCCCTTTTCAAAAGAGACAAAATAAATATGTCCCCTAACATTAGCTCGAAAATCCAATTTAAAAATTAGATTTTTCATTTCGACCCTTGATAAATCTGCCCATTAGTACGATGTAGAGAGGGATATTCTGAGATAATTTGCAGTTGGTTTTATTTATCTCTTTGTTCAGCAGACCGATTGCAAATTGTCTCACTCTCTACATCATACTAAACTTTAACTTAAAGGCAAACAACCCCCTTAATTACCCTCTGTCCCTAGTGAAGGAAATCCATAATCCAGTAAGAAATGACTTGCAGAAGGTACAAAGGCGAGGAGCCCACCCGAGTCTAAGGAAGTGTAGGGTTTTGATGAAGGCAGCAATCAACAGGTCTGGAAGAGAATGGGAGGTCTAAGGCAAAGTGAGTATCCGTTTCATTTGTTTGAGAAAATGCCACAAGTGATTTGTGTGTTCGGCTACTGTACATTTGCTTTTAATTGGCTAAATTGATTCCAGGCTGATTTGTATGAGATCATTTTTGATATGAAATGGAAAAAAATAAGCAATTTTTTTTTTTTTAAAGAATTTTATATATGACTCTGAATTCTGTGATGGCATATTTATAGGAAGTTTACAAACATAATATGATATACAGCAGTTATTTTTGCCATGACCAATAGGGAAACTGTGTCTTTAAGAAAGAAGTGATTGTTGGGTGCTGATAGATGTGCAAGTTAGAGTCCTGCGCGGAACCAATTTCTAAAACCCTGACCTGAACCACAACCTGAATATTTACCCACTTTGATCCGCTACCCGACTAGGTTTGCCACTCACCCGGTATTTTACCGGCCTAGCCGCTAAAACATCTGGCAGGGCCGGGGCCGGTATTACAAATTTACTGGCAATGTAATACCATTTACAAAATCCCCTGCCCGCCGATGAAAACTTAGATTTTTGTCGGCTTCAGGCGGTGGCCCCTCCCCTTTTGTGACGCTACTCCCCCATGTATCCGCCCCTTTTGTGCCGCTACTCCCGGTGGCTCCGCCCCTTTTGCTGCACCCCTCATTGGCTCTGCCGCTTTTTGCGTCACGCCCTGCCCCTTTCTTTTCCGCCCCCCACCATGGCCAGTAAAAAATTTTTTAAAAGGTTGCAGCCCTATACCCGACCCGGACCCGCAACTGCCTTATCCGCAACCCGCCGACCAACCTCAAACAGGAAGTGATGTTGCTGCAAACCGGAAGTGAAGTCATCAAAAGTGGGCGGGGACAGAAACAAGTTTTGTAAAACTTTAAAAGGAGTAAAATATAGACAAAATTACATAAGGTAAGAAATTTAGATGAGACCCGCCGGAAAAAAAATACAAAGTTTCTAAAATTTAATTGGCTTTTGGCAGAGAGCCCAGAATACGTGGCAGGTGCACTTAGATACTTTTGTAACAATTTAAGATAAGCAAAGAAACCATTGTAACAATATAAGATAAGCAGGCCTCTTGGGAAAACTGTTACTTACAGCTTGAAGGTCATTAGCAAAACTGTAACAACACATAAAAACCACATAAATGTGTTCAAACTTTCATGACTTGCCAAATTTAATGGGCATTTTCAAAAAAATTATTTTTGTCCCTCTTTCTATTTCCAAAATGTTGGGAGGTGTGCCCTTTTTCTCTGCAATACAGGTATGGGACCTGTTTTCCAGAATGCTCGGGACCTGGTGTTTTCCGGATAACAGATCTTTCTGTAATTTGAATCTTCATACCTTAAGTCTACTAGAAAATCATGTAAACATTAAATAAACCCAATAGGCTGGTTTTGCCTCCAATAAGGATTAATTATATCTTATTTGGGATCAAGTACAAACTACTGTTTTATTATTACACAGAAAAAGGAAATCATTTTTAAAAATTTGGATTATTTGGATAAAATGGAGTCTATGGGACGTAATTTGGAGATTTCTGGATTTCTGGATAACGAATCCCATACCTGGCTTTATATATGTGGGTGGAAAAATATATATAGATATGGGAGCTGTTATCCGGAAACCTGACATCCAGAAAGCTCCAAGTGAGGCTGTCTCCCATTGGCTCCATTTTAATTAAATAATTCACATTTTTAAAAATGATTTCCTTTTTCACTGTAATAATAAAACAGTAGCTTGTACTTGACCCCAACTAAGATATAATTAATCCTTATTGGAAGCAAAACCAGCCTATTGGGTTTATTTAATGTTTACATGATTTTCTAGTAGACTTAGGGGCAGATTTATCAAGGGTCGAATTTTGAATAAAAAAAACTTTGAATAAAAAAAGACCAACCGAAATTTATTAAAAAAATCGAAGTTTTCTTTTCCGGGTGAATAAGCCGTTTTCGTTCGATATCTCATTAAATCAAATTAGAGTCGAAGTTTATTTTAAAAAAGAAATTCAAAGTCCACCAATCGACTCCAAATAGGTTCTAGGAGGTCCCCCATAGGCTAAAGAGCAATTCGGCAGGTTTTGGATGGCGAATGGTCGAAGTCTGATTTTTAAAGAGACAGTACATGATAAATTTCGATATTCGAATTTTCTAATTTTTTTCAAATTCGAATCGAATTTGGACTATTCTCTAGTCGAAGTACACAAAAAATAGCTGGAAATTCGAAATTTTTTCATTCAATCTTTCACTTCGACCCTTGATAAATCTGCCCCTTAAGGTATGAAGATACAAATAACGGAAACATCTGTTATCCGGAAAACCCCAGATCCCGAGCAATCTGGATAACAGATCTCATACCTGCACCTATATAACAGCAGAAAAGTCACCATAAAGTACATCCGAAGTGCAGAAATAATAATGCGGGTTTTTAGGTGAGATTTATAATAACCGGTTTTTACACCAATTCTTTTTACAATAACGCCAGCATGTAGCATAACCCCAGTGCTTTTTTAGATCCATTTTCTCTAATAAGGACAGTCTAAGAGCAGAAATCAAATAGACACTTAGGGCCGATTTACCAAGGGTCGAATATCGAGGGTTAATTAACCCTCGATATTCGACTGGGAATTAAAATCCTTTGACTTCGAAGTCGAAGGATTTAGCGCAGATAGTACGATCGAACGATCAAAGGATTATTCCTTCGATCGAACGATTAAATCCTTCGAATCGTTCGATTCGAAGGATTTTAATCCAACGATCGAAGGAATATCCTTCGATCAAAAAAACTTAGGAAAGCCTATGGGGACCTTCCCCATAGGCTAACATTGAGTTTCGGTAGCTTTTAGATGGCGAACTAGGGGGGTCCAAGTTTTTTTAAAGAGACAGTACTTCGATTATCGAATGGTCGAATAGTCGAACGATTTTTAGTTTGAATCCTTCGATTCAAAGCTGAAGTCGTAGTCGAAGGTCGAAGTAGCCCATTCGATGGTCGAAGAAGCCCAAAAAACACTTCGAAATTCGAAGTTTTTTTACTTCGAATACTTCACTCGAAGTTAGTGAATCGGCCCCTTAGGTCACTGCGTTTACATTGCTATTAGTTAAGAAAAATCCATTTTGGCACCTGACTGCCATTTCTTAATGTGGTTGATAGTGATGGGCGAATTTATTCGCCAGGTGTGAATTTGCGGCAAATAAATTTACGAAACCGCAGCGAAAATTTGCTGGCGTAAAAAAAATGGACGCCTGCGTCAAAAACTGACACCGGCGTCAAAAACGAGATGCCGGCTCCGTTCCGTGAAATTTTAGCTGTTTCGCGAATTTTGCAAATTTTTTGGCAAAGCAAAACGCCACAAATTCACCCATCATTAGTGGTTGAGCCCCACAGTCAGGTTAATCACCTTGACCCCGATAATAACATTTCCTTTAGAAGGAAAGCCTGATGGCGTCTCTAAATGGTTTCTTGCCTATAATTCGGATCAATGCTTATAGATGTGAAACGCTGTATTTCCTCTCTCTGGTTCGGTTAGTGCACAAAGATTTCACGGCTTTTAATTCGTATCCCTTCACCTTTAAAGCACCTGTAAATGGAGTTCTCGTTTTTTAAGTTTGTCACTGGATATAGCCCCCCTGTGAGTAAAAGCGCCCATTAAATCTTGTTTCATTATAACTGGAGACAAAAGCGGCCAGGACAAATCCAGCTGTGTATGACCAGAAAGTGCCAAATAAATATACACATAGGGGCAGATTTATCAAGGGTCGAATTTAGAGTTTATGGGAGTTTATAAAAACTCACACAAACTCAAAATTCGGAAAAAAAAACAATCAATCGAGATCTATTAAAAAATTAAAATATTTTTGAATTTGGTTAAATAGGATCGACCTGCAAACCTGAATTAAATTCATTTCAAATTAGATTCGAGTATTTTCACCATAAAAAAATGTAAAAAAAAATGTAAAAAAAACGTTTTTTTCAAAAGTCCACCAAACGACTTCAAATTGATTGTAAGAGGTCCCCCATAGGCTAAAACACAAATTCAGCAGGTTTTAGATGGCGTCTAGTTGAATTTGAATTCTTAAAAGGACAGTGCATGATAAATTTCGAAATTCGAATTTTCAAATTTTTTTAAACTCAAATTGAATTTGGACTATTCCCTAGTCAAATTACACTAAAATAAACTCAAAATTTTTCCTCTTAGAAGTGCACCCCCCCAAATAATTGTGCACTAGGCAGGTGCCTACACTACCTACCCCTAGTTCCAGTCCTGCATGTGTTCTAGGGTGTTTTACATGGAATTGTCATTGTATTTATCATTCTGTGTGTTCTTGGGTATTCTACATGGAATTGTCATTGTATTTATCATTCTGTGTGTTTTAGGGTATTTTACATGGAATTGTCACTGTATTTTTCCTGCTGTGTGTTCTGGGTTATTATACATTGAATTGGCCCTGTATTTATCCTGCTGTGTGTTCTGGGGTATTATAAATGGAATTGTCACTGTATTTATCCTGCTGTGTGTTCTGGGGTATTATACATGGAATTGGCACTGTATTTATCCTGCTGTGTGTTCTGGGGTATTATACATGAAATTGGCACTGTATGTATCCTGCTGTGTGTTCTGGGGTATTATACATGGAATTGCACTGTATTTGTCTTGCCGTGTGTTCTGGGGTATTTTGCATGGAATTGGCACAATATTTATCATGCTTTGTGTTCTGGGGTATTATACATGGAATTGGCACTGTATGTATCCTGCATGTGTTCTAGGGTATTTTACATGGAATTGCACTGTATTTGTCTTGCCGTGTGTTCTGGGGTATTTTGCATGGAATTGGCACAATATTTATCTGCTGTGTGTTCTGGGGTATTATACATGGAATTGGCACTGTATTTATCCTGCTGTGTGTTCTGGGGTATTATACATGGAATTGGCACTGTATTTATCCTGCTGTGTGTTCTGGGGTATTATACATGGAATTGGCACTGTATTTTCCAGCTGTGTGTTCTGGGGTATTATACGTACATGGAATTGTCACTGTATTTATCCTGCTGTGTGTTCTGGGGTATTATACATGGAATTGGCACTGTATGTATCCTGCATGTGTTCTAGGGTATTTTACATGGAATTGGCACTGTATTTGTCTTGCCGTGTGTTCTGGGGTATTTTGCATGGAATTGGCACAATATTTATCATGCTTTGTGTTCTGGGTTATTATACATGGAATTGTCACTGTATTTATCCTGCTGTGTGTTCTGGGGTATTATACATGGAATTGGCACTGTATTTATCCTGCTGTGTGTTCTGGGGCATTATACAGTACACAGAATTGGCACTGTATTTATCCTGACCTAAGTTCTTGGGTATTATACATGTAATTGGCCCTGTATTTATCCAGACATGTGTTCTGGGATATTTTAAATAGAACTGAAACTGTATTTATCCTGACATATGTTCTGGGGGATTTTAATGGAATTGACACTGTATTTATTCTGCTATGTGTTCTGGGATATTAAACATGACACTGGCCCTGTATTTATCCTGCCATGTGCTCTAGGGTACTCTGGGAAATGAAGGAATCAGTGAAGAAAATGTATTTAATTAGCCTTCAATCACAAACATCACCCCCTGTTTGAGTATGGTGTAATATAATATGGGATATTTAGGCGACCCTTGATGCTGGGGCCACAAGGTGAAAGCCTGTCCTACACTAAAGCTGTCCCCACTTGTAATCTATACAACCATCATTAACCGGTATTGGCTTGCTTTTCATCACAAAGAAAGAGAACACTGGGGATTATAAATAACAAGTACTGAATATATTCTTAAAAAAAAGCTTTACTTTTCTTGAAAAATGTAGAAATTAGATACGTTAATCAATCTTACATTTTGTAAAAAAACCAAAATACAGTATAAACAATTGTAGAGTTAGCTCCTCATGCCATTAAATCCATTATCCAATTATTGTTTGTGGGGTTCCTATGCTAAAATGCTATTGGACGGCAGACATATGTCTTAAGTATAATAAAGTATGCAGGAAAGCGGTTTGTATAATGACGTTAATTGCAATCAAATTAAAAATTAAAATAATATGTACACTTAATAATGGTTCTGTTGTACTAATTCAGGGTTATTAAACCTTTCCCCTGAGGCCAGTTACATGGCACAATAATTGCATTAGAATTAATCATGAAATAAATTAAATGTACTTCCATGTTTGAGTCTATTTCTATATTTTATATTCTATTCCGTGTTTGATCCTATTGGAGGAACTGATGTTGCAGTATTTAATGTGATCACTGAGAGACCCAAAATAAAGAGCATGGGGGTGAGGACATTATTGGGTCCCACTCCAGACTTTAAGGATCCCTACATTTATTGTAGCAGCTGTTTTTAGTAACATGGGTCTTACACGTTCAGTTGCCAGTAGCAGCCAATCAGCCATTAGTTTTAAAGTATATCGCAAGCTGGACAATTAAAGCAAATCCCTGATTGGTTGCTATGTGCATAAATGAATCTTCTAATGTCAGGAACAGAGGTTTTGTCCCTATATACTACAACCCTTAGGGGCAGATGTATCGAGGGTCGGATTTCGAGGGGTTAAATACCTCGAAATTCGACTGGGGAATAGAATCGAATAGGCAATTCGGGCAAATTTACACGCTGGCGAATAGGCGAATAGACGCTCGATCGAATATTCGCTTGAAGGATTTTCATTCGATCGAATGCCTTTTTATTTGATGAAAAACTTGGAAAACAAGCCTATGGGACTTTCCCATAGGCTTTTAAAGCAATTCGGTAGGTTTTAGGTGGCAAAGTAGGCAGTCGAAGTATTTTTAAAAGAGACAGTACTTCGACTATCGAATGGGCAAATAGTCGCATCGTTTTTGCGATCGATCCAGTCCTTCGACTGTCGAATGGGCGAATAGTCGCAGCGTTTTTGCACTCAATCTATTCGATTCATTCTACTCAGGCGAATTTACGCCAATTCGATAGTCGAGGAGCATAAAAAACTATTCGAAATTTGAGCTTTTTTCCCTCTATTCATTCACCCGAGCTTGGTGAATGGGCCCCTTAATGTTCAACCCAGAATATGGAAAAAGGGGCATTTAATAGATGGGGAAAATGGGGTACAAGAGAGACTAAAACAAGTGACCTAATGAAAAATGGGAAATTGATTATATTGGCAGAGATGCAAAAGAGATGGGGTTTTCATCCCAGAGATGGGGCTATAATCAATTACATGTATTCACCCACTCAATTTCAACTAAAGAATGGAATAGACCTGAAACACAATGGGAAACATTAGTATCCTGTTCACAGGGGCGATCCTGGCCCCTCTGCTGCCTGAGGCAGCAGCAGTTGCTGCTGCCCCCCTCCCCCGGAAATTCGCTCTTAAAGTACCAGGAGCAGCATTTTTGCTGCCCCTGGTGCCTAGTGGGGCGCTGCCGCCTGAGGCGACAGCCTCAACTCGCCTCATTGGCGAAGCACCCCTGCCTGTTCAAAAACCTCTATCCAAAACATATAAACTGTTACTTGATGCAATTGTTACAAGCCCAGTTCCCCAATGTCTGAAGTGGTCAAAAGAATTAAATCTTGACATACCTGATACTTTGTGGAATGATATCCTTAAATGAATATATAAGGCAGCTAATGCTGGCAAAACAAGAGAAGCAGTTTACAAATTAGTCACACGTTGGCACTATACGCCTACGAAATTGAGAAAAATGTACCCTAATAGCTCGGGAATATGCTGGAGGTGTGATTTTGCCGAAGGTAATTATACTCATGTGTGGATTACATGCCCTATCTTACAATCATTCTGGAAAGAGGTTGAAGAGATAGTCAACAATGTAACGCAATCTAACTTCTCTGTAGATAGTCCAGAATTAGTGATGGGCAAATTCGGTGAAGCATTTTTTGCTTCACCGAAAAAATCACGAATTGCCCGTGAAATTCGTGAAACGGCGAAAAATTGTGAAACGGAGCCGGCGTCCATTTTTTTTTACCCCGGCAAATTGAGGAAGTGAGACAAATGGAAGAGATTACTTACCTTATTCACAACCAAAGCAAGAAATATTAGAAGATTTGGTACCCATGGATATATTTCCTAAATAATTCAACTATTATATACAGTAACTAGAAGTATTCAAAGCTGGTTATAGTCATTACCTTAAATTGAATTCATCTCATAGTTACTGCTGTAGTTCAGATATATACCTTTATCATGATTGGATATGTATTAATAAAGATATTGCCTATTTGAAAAAATGACATAGGTAAGAACTTGTTGTTTACTTGCCATTAAATATGTGTAAATACTTTTTGTTTTCTTGAAAGGATAATCTGGAAACCTGTTTACCCTTCCTGTGCTCCCCTTTTTTCTTCTGTAACCCCTTTTCCTTGAAATTATAAATAAAGAATTGTTAAAGGAACAGAGGTTTTGTGCTGCACCACATGTGATGTACAACAGCCTAATTGATGCTCAGTGGAGCTCTGTACCTAGAAATCAGATGCAGTTTGACTGTAAACAGACACTTGCCTGTTCCCAAGGTACAAATAAGCGTTTGGGCAATGCGAGTCAGGAGACAGGATTTTTTTTTGGTTTTTCTAAGAGGGAGATGCTCTGACTCAGCACAGAGAGGCAGCACAGGGGCCACATTGGTAGGAACACTGTATCATTCATGGCATGATTGTAATAACGAGTACTGTCGGCCGGAGGAACCTTTGAATGAGTCTGTAGCTCAATACAGAGACACAGATTTGGTAGCATGAGCTTGCACTTACAATGGTTGCATGCTACGGAAGCTTGAGTAAAGCTGGCCATAGATGTTGAGATTTTTAAAAGATCAGATCCTGATCGTGAGACCACGATCTTCTCAGAACGATCGTACGATCGTACGAATTTACCATCAACTAAAAAGACCAATTTACCAGGAAAACAAAGGGGAGCTGCCTGCTTGGCCCTGCAAACATAGAGAGATTGCACTGGGACCGACAAAGATTTTTTGACCTGGCCGATCAATTTCCCGACAGATGTCGGCCGAAAAATCGTAAGATGTACGATCTTTCGAATACCACTAACCACGCGATAATTGGTCGGGCTTCCCTAAAATCGGTCGTTCGGCAAGAAGAATCGTCGCGTCTATGGGGAGCTTAAGTCTGGAAGCTCACACAGTAGATTCCATAATCACATAAGGCGCTGTCTGCTAACAACATGCTTTTCCATATATATCTTTTAAGGGTTGCCCCACGGGTTTTGGAGCCAAATTATTTATAACAAAACCTCCAGATCTTTAGCACAAGTGGAGACTATGCAGATGTTGCTCATGATGTAGCTGTTAATATTAGACTCTCACTGGAGTTGGAAGTTAGAGGAGAACTAAATTTTAACTAAAAAAGTAGGTAGAAATGTTGTACATGATGTTTTGTGCTTCTGTACCAGCCCAAGGCAACCACAGCCCTTTAGCAGTAAAGATCTGTGCCTCCAAAGATGCCCCAGTAGCTCCCCATCTTCTTTTCTGCTGATTCACTGTACATGCTCTGTGCTGCTGTCACTTACTGAGCTTAGGGACCCACTCACAATATACAGTACACATGGGGGCACATTTACTAAGGGTCGAATTTCGAAGTTAAAAAGCTTCTAAATTCGACCATCGAATTTGATACTTCGATAAACGGCCGTTTTTGATCGAAGTAAAAATCGTTTGATCGATCGATTAAATCGTTCAAATCGAACTATTCGAACAATTTTACAAAAATATACTTCAACTACTCAAAACTTAGCCAAAAGCCTCGGATAGGTTCTAGGAGGTCCCCCATAGGCTTAACAGCAATTCGGCAGGTTTAAGGTGGCGAAAGGTCGAAGTCAAAGTTTTTTAAAGAGACAGTACTTCAATTTTCTAAGTCAAAGTTTTTTCAGTTTGAAAGCCTATTCGATGGTCAAAGTACCCAAAAATTACTTCGAAATTGGAAGTTTTTGAATACAAAAATTCACTTCAACCCTTAGTAAATGGGCCCCATAGAATAGAAATGTCACAATATAAGGCTGATTAGTAATTAATACAGATACTTACTACATGGCAGCACAGAAACCAGTGCAATTAGCATCAGAATTGAATAATCAGCAAACCTGTAGCATCAGCTTATATTACAGGGGAAGCTCATTTTCTGCTGGATAATTAGTGACGAGCCCTAAGCTTAGTTTCTCAACAGCCAATCAGAGCCCACTGAGCATGTGAGTGTCACAGACACTTTCCAAGATGGTGACCCCCTGTGACAAGTTTGAAGTCCTGGATCATTGCTGGTATTGACAAGCTGAAACTTTAGCATCAGTATATAAAATATGGCATTTTTAACCATGTTCATTGTTAGGGTTTAGTTCTCTTTTAAGGGTAAATCTGGGGTTTCAATGTACTGTATGTGTTTATGAGGGATGTTTTTGAAATTGATGAAAGTGGCCACTTTTTATTAAAAATGTCCAAGGAAGCAAAATGAAGCCAGAGATCCTCTATTGTCCTAGGCCAGGGGTGCCCAACAGGTAGATCGGGATGTACCAATAGACCTTTAGCTGGTGATCAGTAGATCTCAAGACACTGTTAACAAAAAACTTGATTGAATTACCCTTCTGTTTTATTCTTTTCATTCATATTTATTCTGTTATGGTTATACAAGAAATTGTTTGTTAAATACTCATTTTCTCATAAATCATGTATGTCAAAGGTATAAATCAAGTAATTTAAGTAATATTTAATTTAAGTAATATTTAGCAGAATGCTAACAAAGCTTTTATGGATGTAGATCATAATGGGAAATCATGACTAAAAGTAGACCTCGCATTAGAAAATTATGGGCAATCCGGTCCTAGGCCATGAGCCCACCCTAAAACCAATGTGGCATGAGCTTCAAATATTAAAAAGATATTTTTAACAGTTACAATTTGTAAACATAATCCCTTAAACTTGTGAACATAAACATTTATCCCACAATCGTTCGCCTAAGTGAAAATTTGCCTGTGAAGCAGCACAATAGTTCTTCAGCGTTGGAGTATTTCGCTAGCAAAGTGTGATGCTTGGCTTTTAATAAATAGGCGATGTCGCTGCAAATTGTCTTCCTTGCGAAAATTAATCAAAAAAACACAATTTGCTGTTTAGTAAATGTGCCCCAAAGTGAGAACCTCTCTTCGTTCATTCATTGTACAATCCCCCAATCTGTCACTTTCAAATAAACCCTGCCTTATTAAGAGTCAGGTTTTTGCGACTATATCAGGATCATTCAAAGGTAGGGGGTGCAATGGAGTTTTTCAACATCCTTACAGTAACAGCTGTTGTCCTACATGGTTCCACCTTGAGAAAGCCTGGGGTGGTGACCTCTAAAGACAACTCTGCATTGTGGGGTCATTTCATATGGAAAGTCAGTTCAAGGTTCCTTAATGAGTCTTGAATGATTCAGAGTTTCCTTAAATATCAACCAGGATGCTGTTTGCTGCCTGGTAACTTTTTATCTGAGGAAGGTGGTCACCTCACCTTGGTGGAAGTGGCCATAACTGATGTTTATCTGCAGTAGGAATCTATTCCTGGATGCCCATCCCCTAAGGATTCATGCAATAAAAAGAAAACACAGTCTTACTCTGTCCTTTTCTTCTGTTAAATATGTTATTGTCCTGTGTTCTAACCGAAGTTCTATCAACCCAATAAAGTTTGTTTGCACTCTGGTACACACATAGACCCAGGGACCTTTAGGAAATATACATACTGTACATACACTTTGATATCCTTCTCTAGAAGGGCAGTTGCCCAATCTTGGGAAAAGATAAAACTCTACCTGCCAGCAAACAAAGCAAAACCTTGGGCTTCATCCTAATCCCAGATGCTGCTTTCTCACCAGTACTGTGCTTATTGGTCCAGGACAATCACATGTCCGTCATTGTGTTCCCTGGTAGTGGAAAATTCTTCACGGCATCAAAAATACAAAGTTGAACGGACTAATGCTGATGAATTAAAGCTTTATTTTACCAAACATTTGCGTAATGTCCATTACTACTGACGCGTTTCGTGCCCTTTGGCACTTTCTCAGAGTATAACATTTCTTTTTCAAACATGAAACTTTATTATTGACAAAACATTCTCTATTAGTGCTTAAAGGGACATACCCTCAAATCTCAACCACCGTATTTATTACCATATATTAAAAGAAAAACATTTAAAATCAATAAAGAGCTATAGATATGAAGATACAGTATACATTGAATTTTTCTCTATAAATTAAAGTACCAATAGTATGTTAGTATTATTTCTCTGTCTCTATTGGTTGCCCACTCTATATAGTGTTTAATTTCACAATCTTTGCTAAGGCCACGCGGCCTGTCTGTAACGCAAACATCCACCAGGCTTCTCTCTTATTTAATAGTTTCTCAAGGTCTCCTTTTCTCTTTACTAACTTAACATGCTCAATACCTTGAAAAGATATGCAGCTGTCATTACCATTATGCTTGGCTAAGATATGTTCAGCAATAGAAGACGATTTAGCTTTTCTACCATTGGTAATTTAATTAAACACTATATAGAGTAGAGTGGGCAACCAATAGAGACAGAGAAATAATACTAACATACTATTGGTACTTTAATTTATAGAGAAAAAATGAAATGTATACTGTATCTTCATATCTATATCTCTTTATTGATTTTAAATGTTTTTCTTTTAATTTATGGTAATAAATATGGTGTCTGAGATTTGAGGGCATGTCCCTTTAAGCACTAATAGAGAATGTTTTGTCAATAATGTGTGTAGTTATAAAGTTTCATGTTTGAAAAAGAAATGTTATACTCTGAGGAAGTGCCAAAGGGCACGAAACGCGTCAGTAGTAATGGACATTACGCACTTTTAGGGGCTGATTCACTAAATTCGAGTGAAGGATTCGAAGTAAAAAAACGTCGAATTTCAATGTGTTTTTTGGGCTACTTCGACCATCGAATGGGCTACTTCGACCTTCGACTACGACTACGACTTCGAATAGAAGGATTCGAACTAAAAATCGTTCGACTATTCGACCATCCGATAGTCGAAGTACTGTCTCTTTAAAAAAAACTTTGACCCCCTAGTTCGGCAGATAAAAGCTACCGAAGTCAATGTTAGCCTATGGGGAAGGTTCCCATAGGCTTGCCTAAGTTTTTTTGATCGAAGGATATTCCTTCGATCGTTGGATTTAAATCCTTCAAATCGTTCGATTCGAAGGATTTAATCGTTCGATCGAAGGAATAATCCTTCGATCGTACGATCGAATTTTCTGCGCTAAATCCTTCGACTTCGATATTCGAAGTTGAAGGATTTCAATTCCTAGTCGAATATCGAGGGTTAATTAAAATAAAGCTTTATTTCACCAGCATTAGTCCGTTCAACTTTGTATTTTTAATCCCAGATGCTCCCAAACATTGTAACCGCCATGATTTCCCCTTTGTGTTCCATCACTGCATGTCCTCCATGCTCCATTACCTTTATTGTTCTGAGCAGATTAATAGATTTCTTATGTGTTTGCGGTTGCTAAAGAGCTAGTATTAATATTTACTACACATGGAAATTCCTCAGACACATGTGTATGTCAGCATTTTAACAGGCTGTAGATTGTGGCCAGCCAATGAGGGATATTTTTACAGGACGCGTGCAGAGTGTGCATTAGATATTAACACAACATGATTGAAATGCTAAAACGAGTAGCTTATAAAATGACTTTTGTTTTAAGGCAATGTGGGTGGTGAGATTTCATATCTTGTTATAAGTCAAGGTAAGAAGTTCCCTTCATTAATGGATAGTGTGGAGACTAAGCAACTAGACAGTAAGTCCAACCTTGGGCAGCACAGTAGCCCAGTTTGTCCTCGGAGCCAACTGTAATCACCTAAAATACATTTTTGTAGGAAGAGTACATCCGGTATATCCTAGAGCTTAGTTTCACCCCACTGCACTGTTATGGTGGCCATACATGCAAAGTTGTTATCACTGTGTGTATGGAGGCCCACCAATCCCAACCAATATCCATGTACTATGGATATAACTTGGTTTTAGATCTGTCAAGTTTGAACATGTCAAAGGCTGATGCACCATGTCAGCCAGTGTGTGGTGCATCAGTAGATGAGGTAGAGGAACTGCAACTTTTTTCATGAACAAACCCAACAATAAAGAAGCCTAAACAAGTTGTGTGGAATGAGGGGTGACCTTCTTCTGGGTTCCCCCAAAGCATTTATTGTGTCCTACGCTTACCTTTATGGATGTCTTTGTGGAATGTGGGATCATTTGTGCTCACTGACCAATGCAATGGCATTCAACCACTCTTGAACTGGGGTAGAAGAAATGTTCATTGTGGATCCAAGTAAAAGGGGACAGTTACATCATATCAAGTATCTCAAAGAAAACTCCAATGACGTGTCACACTTTGTTTGTGGAGCAGTAAATTTACATGCCAAGATAAATTTGATGTCCTGCGGTAGCACTACAGAAACTACTGAAGTGCCTTGTGCTCCTGGTTATATATTACCCTCAAGTTTTCTACAGAAAGTAGAGGGAAAGATGTGTTAAGATTAAATTGTCTAGGCTAAACTCCAGCACCTAAGGTACATCGCCTCTTTTAGGGTGCAACATATGCCAAGTCCCAGTGAATCAAACCAAACTAATTTAGGGTTCCTTAGGTACCAGCAAGTGCCCCACAGAAAGTTCTACAAAACCGGGCACTGAAAGGGCTACTCCTACTTGTAGATTGTGGGCCACCAACCTTTTTTTACCCATGAGCCACATTCAAATGTAAAAAGAGTCGGGGAGCAACACAAGCATGAAAAAAGTTCCAAGGGGAGCCAAATAAGGGCATTATGAGGAGTGGCAGACTACATGAGACTCTGTTTGGCAGTACACATGGTTTTAATAAAACCAAAACGTGCCTCCAAGCCTGGAATTAAAAAATAATCACCTGCTTTGAGGCCACTGAGAGCAACATCCAAGGGGTTGGAGAGCAACGTGTTTCTCACAAGCCACTGGTTGGGGATCACTGGTATAGATTCATTGGTATTATTATTAGTATCCTGTGTATAACATGCCATGACAAAGAGACTGTTCATCATTCACATGAAATGTTAACCAGTTACGTGACGGGACCTTCCTAAATAAGGATCGGCATCTGTTCCATTGAAGGCTATGTTAGGTAACACAAGTTATAATAATGGGAAATCATGTAGAACATGGCCAGCTGTATCATTCCAACCCTTCCAACACAAAGACCAAAACATGTTGCAACAAATGACATTTTCTGTGAAACGCTTGAATAACCCACAATGCAAACTCAGCTTTTGTATTGTACCATTTTTTCCCCTTATGTTGCTGTTCTTTATACAAAAACACATCTTTAAATATCTCCTGTGTTATTCAATGTCCTTTATTTTCTGGGCTGTATAATTCTCTTTATACCTTAATAATAATAAGGTTTGTTTGCTTCTTCTGAAAGATAGGCAGATAACATACAGAGAGACAAGGTTTTTTTTATTTTTTTTATTTAATTATTTCTATAATTCTAAATATTGTTGATAAATTGCAAGATAGACAGATATATGGACATTATTTAGTTAGACATGTAGATAAACTGAAAGGCAGGTGACTAAGGCAGATCATAGATAAAGACAGAAATGATAGAGAGAGAGAGAGAGAGAGAGAAGATAGATAGATAGATAGATAGATAGATAGATAGATAGATAGATAGATAGATAGATAGAGAGAGAGCGATTGAGATAGATAATATATTGAGAGATAGATTGATAATAGATTGAGAGATCGATAGATGATAGATAAATAGATAGATAGATAGATAGATAGATAGATAGATAGATAGATAGATAGATAGATAGATAGATAGATAATAGATAGATGATAGAAAGATAGATAGATAGATGATGATAAATAGATAGATAGATAGATAGATAGATAGATAGATAGATAGATAGATAGATAGATAGATAGATAGATAGATAGTTGATAGAGAGAGAGAGAGATAGATGATAGACAGACAGAGAGATTATAGATAGATAGATAGATAGATAGATAGATAGATAGATAGATAGATAGATGATAGATAGATAGATAGATAGATAGATAGATAGAGGAACAGATAGATAGATAGACAGACAGACAGACAGATAGATAGATAGATAGATGATAAATAGATATATAGATAGATGGTTCCCTATGCTTAAAGAGACCTGTCACCTTAAGAAACAATTCCAAATCCTATTTCATTATGTCGTTCAAGCAAAATAAACTACCCTTGCACTAAATAAATATTTCTAGACCACAGAACATTTTTCATTAGAATCTTTGTTGAAATCTCAGTTAAACTTTTTTATAAATAAGATGATGTGAGATAAAGTCACAAACTACAAATACATGGAAATTATGTTTAAATCTGAATAATTTTCTTATTTGACCTTTTTCTAAACTGGGACCACGAAGTTAAAGTATTGGTGCTCTGCTACAGCACAGAGACCCAGTTGTGCAAATATACTAGTAAATAAAGCTATAGCGCTATCTCTATAGAATTATTAGCCTACAGTAATATCACATAGTATCAATATGCAGTATTGAATCCCTAATGTAACGTATGGTTTCTCAAAACTCAGAACAGACGTCAAGGTCCCTGTTTCAGCTCACGCTTCTGCCTATAACAACCGCCTCTCACTTCGGGAGGAGTCCTCCACTACTCGGATGCTGCCACGTCTTAAAGTATGAGGACCAAGAAGGGAATTCTGAGCAGACTGTAAAGTATACATGAAGGACAGGGAACAGGGAGCGTAGTCGAAGGTCAGGCTGAAGTCGATACCAATCAGGCAGTGCAGTACAAAATCAGGAACCAGGAACGTAGTCAGGACACAGGCCGTGGTCAAACCAAACATTAACGCAGTCAGGATACGAGAGAATGGTGAGGAACAGGCAAAGGTCGGTACAGGCAGCGAACAAACAGTAGTCAGGGACAGACTGGGTCAAAACACAGAAATCAGACTTGAATCCCACCGGGAACTACCGGGAAATAGACCTACATTGGGCAATCAGTAATTGGCCACAGCACCTTTAAATCATTTAATTTCATGCTAATGATGATGTCACCCACGGCACTTATCAAACCCGGAACAGTGCGCATTAGTGCGCAGAAGAGGAGGCGACGGCTGCGGGCTCTGTTGACCATAACTAGTAGTTTGTTTTGCCTGTTGGGTTTGCTACGCCCAATGGGGTCTATTTAAAGTACAAAGGGGCACATTTACTAAAAGGCAAAGAGGACAATTTGCTAGCTGAAAAAAGCTCAGCGATAGAGAAGTTTCACGCCATTTCGCCAGACGAATTTTCACTCAGATGAAAGATCGTTTCTCTGCTTTCCAATGACTAGTGATGGGCGAATTTATTCACCAGGCGCGAATTTGCGGCGAATTTGCCAGCGAATAAATTAGTGAAACGCCCGCAAAAATTCGCCCGCAAAAAACGGGCGCCGGCATCTAAAAACGGGCGCCGGCGTCAAAAATGTTTCGCGAATTTTTCGCCGTTTCACAAATTTCCCGCGAAATTCGCGAATTTTCCGGCGAAGCGAAACGGCGCAAATTCGCCCATCACTACCAATGACTTTCCAATACGTTACCCTTTTTGTCAGAGTCTGTTTCACCAGGTTCTACCGAATTGATATGATGAAGCTACATCCTCAACAGTCTTATATCAGTGGCTGTAAGCCAATAAAGTCATAAAAAAAGACAACACTCTAGCGTTTTTTTCCTATTTTAAGTGGCATCATGTGTATAAGTTGTAACTGTTACATATGTGTGTTTTTTTTTTTAATGTTACCGTTTGAAGCTCAAGCCACATTTATTTTAGGGTGGACTCATGTCTAGGAAAATGGAGGATTTCTTTTGTCTTTATTTTGCTTCCTTGGTCACTTCCAGCAATTTCACCAACACTCACTAATAAAGACACATATATCACCTATATGTACCTGCCATATTTATGTTGACGTAAGCGTAAATATGTTAATGAAGTTTCGCTAAGAAGAAAGTAACTGTAGCAAAAATTTGCTTTGAAATCTCAAGTGTTCATCTGCCGAAATGTCACATTTTGATAAATACGCGTATTTGATGCGAATTACCGTCTGACGCGTGGCGAAAATTGGCCCCCAAGTCTTGAAGGACAGGTGGAGTTCCTCTAAAAATGAAGCATAGCAGGAAACTATGGCAACACAGAGCCAGTCTATGGCATTACCATTCTTTCTACACTCCAGCTTAATAATTGCCCATGCCTTTGTTTTATGGGCATAGAAAGGGAAAGTTATTATTCCTCCTCAGCAGAAACATGTCCACACGGCTGATTTTTAGAATGGACAAGTATTTTGCTGCTATGGTTATGTAAAGCCAGGAGTAATTAGTTATATTTAGGCTGACATGGACCGTGCAGTTGTTGCCTAACGTAAAACAGACTCTAGTGTATGGGACTGGTGTTTCAAACATTTCAAGCAAAATCATTGTCAACTCTCTGCTTAGCGATGTCAAGCTCTTGCTCCCATTAATTCTACTCCAGCCCCTATGTAAAGATGGAGATATCTAGCCAATGCCTTAGTGACTGTGATACAATGGTCTGAGAAACCCCTTGACTTATTTATGTTAAATAATAGCTGATGAATGCATTGTCAATAGCTAGCCATTAATTATTAACCATATATCAAATGACATAATGGTAGTGCGTTATATTGCTCTTATCTAACCTCAAGGTGGACCAAATGCAGCAGGCTTTGTGAATGTACAACACTGTAAATATGGGTATATTTATATCTAAAGAGTTGGGGGCCGATTCACTAAATTCGAGTGAAGGATTCGAAGTAAAAAAACTTTGAATTTCGAAGTGTTTTTTGGGCTACTTCGACCATCGAATGGGCTACTTCGACCTTTGACTACGACTTCGAACCGAAGGATTCGAACTAAAAATCGTTCGACTATTGACCATTCGATAGTCGAAGTACTGTCTCTTTAAAAAAAACTTCGACCCCCTAGTTCGGCAGCTAAAAGCTACCGAAGTCAATGTTAGCCTATGGGGACCTTCCCCATAGGCTTTCCTAAGTTTTTTTGATCGAAGGATATTCCTTCGATCGTTGGATTCAAATCCTTCGAATCGTTCGATTTGAAGGATTTTATCGTTCGAACGAAGGAATAATCCTCCGATCGTACGATCGCAGAATTTGCGCTAAATCCTTCGACTTCGATATTCAAAGTCGAAGGATTTCAATTCCTAGTCGAATATCGAGGGTTAATTAACCCTCGATATTCGACCCTTAATGAATCAGCCCCATAAAGTATAGTGTGGTTAAAAAATGATTGCTGAGTTATCCTCTTCTGCCTCTTGCACATGGGGACATCATCCTATTCCATTAGTTCCAACTGTGGACAGGAGGGTCAGATGGTGGTATGGTATCAGGTATTGCTTTGCACTATACTAGGTGCAAAAATGGCTGCAGATTTGTGTCTATCAAAATGCAATGAGCCTTTCCTTGCTATTCTATATATTCTCCCAGGTTGCGCCTACTTTGGTGTACAAGACACAAGGGAGCCCTGTACCAAACCCTGTACCAAACAGCTGCCTTGACTAGGTGGTAAGTTGAGGGTTCATTTCACATGTTGGGGTAATTTTATCAAAGAGTGAATTTCCGCCACTAGAGTGAAATTCCGCAGCTCTCAATTCATTTCTATGGGATTTTGAAAGGCGTATTTATCAATGGGTGAAAGTGAATGTTCACGATAAATACGCCTATAAAAATCCCATAGAAATGAATGGAGAGTGGTGGAATTTCACTCTAGTGGCGGAACTTCATTATTAAAGGGATACTGTCATGGGAAAAAAATTTTTTTCAAAATGAATCAGTTAATAGTGCTGCTCCAGCAGAATTCTGCACTGAAATCCATTTCTCAAAAGAGCAAACAGATTTTTTTATATTCAATTTTGAAATCTGACATGGGGCTAGACATATTGTCAACTTCCCAGCTACCCCATGTCATGTGACTTGTACTCTGATAAACTTCAATCACTCTTTACTGCTGTACTGCAAGTTGGACTGATATCACCCCCCTCCCTTTTCCCCCCCAGCAGCCAAACAAAAGAACAATGGGAAGGTAACCAGATAGCAGCTCCCTAACACAAGATAACAGCTGCCTGGTAGATCTAAGAACAACACTCAATAGTAAAAACCCATGTCTCACTGAGACACATTCAGTTACATTGAGAAGGAAAAACAGCAGCCTGCCAGAAAGCATTCCTCTCCTGAAGTGCAGGCACAAGTCACATGACCAGGGGCAGCTGGGAAATTGACAATATGTCTAGCCCCATGTCAGATTTCAAAATTGAATATAAAAAAAATCTGTTTGCTCTTTTGAGAAATGGATTTCAGTGCAGAATTCTGCTGGAGTATCACTATTAACTGGTGCGTTTTGAAAAAAACATGTTTTCCGATGACAAGATCCCTTTAACTTCACTCATTGATAAATATACCCCGTTGTGCCTTATTGGTGCAAGTTGATTCTCTCATAACTGAAGGGTGTGTAATTGCTTATTTAAACCATCTTCATGCTGCTCTTTACCCCAAATATACAGACTGCATTATTTGCACTTACAATTCTACTGGAACCCTCTCCTATCCATTAGTCTATCATTCACTCCACCTTGCCAAGATTAGTGATGTGGTCTGTTTTGCTTCACGGAAAATTATGGAAACAACAAAAAGTCACTAAATGCAGTTGTCATCTTTTTCCAAACCACGTAACTTTTTGAATTTTTACTTTACATTAGAGTCTATGGGCGTTTTTTCAAGGCAAAACCTGGCAAAAAAATCTCACCCATGTCTACTAGGGAGGATTTTAGGTATGGCTCAGTGATCCCCAACCAGTAGCTTGTGAAAAACATGTTGCTCTCCAACCCATTGAATGTTGCTCCCAGTGGCCTCAAAACAGGTGCTTATTTTTGAATTCCAGGCTTGGAGACAAGTTTTGATTGTATAAAACCACCCTGGAAGCCTTAGAGTATATTGTCCAACATCAGACCCCCACACATCATACCCTTCACAACAGATACCATCTTATATATCAGCATATTCAGCATTACTTTATTTGTATATTTTGAGATTAGAATTAATTAGGCATTCTAATTCTTTCCATATGTCACCGGAATTTACTTCTGTTGACAGGGAAATACATTTCTGCTATTATACAATTACAGTGAAAAAAAATGCAGGCTTTTTGTCAACTCTGATTTGTGTATTTTTTCTCCAATTAGATAAAGTAAACCTGCATAGTTCAGTAGAAGCGGGAAAATCCTCTGCGCTCGCTCATTCTTATGCAGGAGTCGCCTTGCTAATTCAACACCCAAGTGAGTTATGTTCTCACATAGTTACACTTATATCAACAACTCATGTAAATGTCCTCAGAATCTGGATTCTTTTGTCCTTAGAACTAACAGCAGCTTACCCAGTGTACCATAGTCCAGTTGGCCCTTGCAAAAGTCTTTTGCCAAATCTAAGAATCTTCCTTTCCAATTATTGCAGGGATATCTAATAAAAGGGAAGTAATGTTGTAAACGGAAGTAAAGAAGTGAAGGGAAGTAATGAAGTGAAGGGAAGTAATGTTGTAAAGGGAAGTAAAGATGTAAAGGGAAGTAATGAAGTGAAGGGAAGTAATGAGTAAAGGGAAGTAATGAAGTGAAGGGAAGTAATGTTGTAAAGGGAAGTAATGTTGTAAAGGGAAGTAAAGGGAACTAATCAAATAAAGGGAAGTAATGTTGTAAAAGGAAGTAAAGAAGTGAAGGGAAGTAATGTTGTAAAAGGAAGTAATGAAGTGAAGGGAAGTAATGTTGTAAAGGGAAGTAAAGATGTAAAGGGAAGTAATGAAATGAAGGGAAGTAATGTTGTAAAAGGAAGTAATGAAGTGAAGGGAAGTAATGTAAATGGAAGTGAAGATGTAAAGGGAAGTAATGAAGTGAAGGGAAGTAATGAAGTAAAGGGAAGTAACAATGTAAAGGGAAGTAATGATGTAAAGGGAAGTAATGAAGTGAAGGGAAGTAATGAAGTAAAGGGAAGTAACGATGTAAAGGGAAGTAATGAAGTGAAGGGAAATAAAGAAGTAAAGGGAAGTAATGATGTAAAGGGAAGTAATGAAGTGAAGGGAAGTAATGAAGTAAAGGGAAGTAACGATGTAAAGGGAAGTAATGTTGTAAAGGGAAGTAAAGGGAACTAATCAAATAAAGGGAAGTAATGTTGTAAAAGGAAGTAATGAAGTGAAGGGAAGTAATGTTGTAAAGGGAAGTAATGATGTAAAGGGAAGTAATGAAGTGAAGGGAAGTAATGAAGTAAAGGGAAGTAATGATGTAAAGGGAAGTAATGTTGTAAAGGGAAGTAATGTTGTAAAGGGAAGTAAATGGAACTAATCAAATAAAGGGAAGTAATGTTGTAAAAGGAAGTAATGAAGTGAAGGGAAGTAATGTTGTAAAGGGAAGTAAAGATGTAAAGGGAAGTAATGATGTAAAGGGAAGTAATGATGTAAAGGGAAGTAATGAAGTGAAGGGAAGTAATGAAGAAAAGGGAAGTAATGTTCATGAATTGTAAGCTTGTTTTTCCCCACCAAGAAAGAGGAGGCTTCCATGTAAAAGGGGAACAAGTGTCAAAAACAAAATGAGGTATGTCAAGAAAAGTAGAAAAGAAAAATGCCTTGATAGGTCTAATAATTTGTGCCCCTATAGCAATGACATTAGTCTCCTTTTCACCTGAATTTCCAGAATTATTATATAGGCCCTCATAGATTCAACATAATCCACTTGATAATTATGAAGTGGGCAATGGTTACCAACCAAGTAAGCTATAATTTTTCACATCCCCTTTATTCTTTTTTTCTTTTTGTTTTATCCCATTGGGTTAAGCCATACAAGGTTAATTCGGACAAATTGGATTATTAGGAACCCCTGTTAATAAGAGCTGCCTATAAAGAACAGTCAATATAATTTTATAAGAAGTCAACAAGACTGGTGGATGATGGGGGCTTTAGAGGTGTCTGGTTTATGCAGAAGGTGTAGATAACCTCAGTGACCCCCTGGTTAGAAGACTCTTTGATAACCTTGAGACAAATTTGTCTTACTTTGGGATCTGCAAGTGTTTGTTCTGTAATACTTTTCTACACAAGTGAAAGCACAGTCCTCTGTTACCTCCCTAATGACTTCTCCTCTGGCTTCTGAATCGAGCCTTTTACTCTTCCTGTACATGTTCAAACCTCTTTTAGTCCACATGAAGGCTTAATGATGATTCCCTGCCATAAGGGATCCAATAAATCATTATTTCTAGAGTTCCTGCTAAGAGCCAGTCATTAGAACCACAGGGAAGTCGCAAAAAATAAACTCTTCAGCGCAGAAGTTTGATGAGACTTCACATAAGTAAAAACCTGTTTGTGTGATTAATGCCTCACATCCAGGCATAACTCTCTGTGTCATTATGGATTACTACAGATTACTGGTTTCCTGGCTTAAACACTTGAACAATCATACGAAGGCAACATATGCTCTATTTATATGTATGTATGGGTTACCTTTCATTTATTTTTCTTTAAATAGATGTTGAAGTGAGGATGACGTTTGCTGAGTGCAGAGAACATTCCTACCCAGCAGACTTTATGTATATGTAGGTGAACATGGACTCCATGTTGCTCTGTGTTCACTAATTATGGCCACTAGTGATGGGCGAATTTATTCGCCAGGCGCAAATTCGCAGCGAATTTGCCAGATTCACCGCCAGCGTCAAAAACGGGCGCCGGCGTCAAAAACGGGCGCCGGCGTCGAAAAAACGGGCGCTGGCGTCAAAAACGAGACGCCAGTGACGTTTCGCGAATTATTCACCGTTTCGCGAATTTCGCGCGAAGCGAAACGGCACAAATTCGTCCATCACTAATGGCCACTAATATCTTTCTATAGAATCTGTATAAATACAACTCTGCTAATAAGGTGTCAGGAGTCAAACCCTAGTCTGCTTGTTGAATTATACCAGCACTAATCTTCTGAGCCACTGGTGTGGGTTAATTAGTTTAATGGACTTATGCTCAGGGTTTAACTGGACTTGAGGGACACTGGGGGAAAAAACCAAGGCCCTCATGGGCCCCTGCCAGCCCAGACCCGCTCCTCAATAGGTTGAACCCATAAAAAAATGAAACACTGGCATTCACACATTTGGAGGACTCGAAAGTTTGGAACCCGGTGGGCCCCCAATGGTCCAGTCAGACCCTGCTTATGCTACCTCTCTCTGCTGCTCTCTTGCCCCACATCGATAACTTCAAGTGTTCTAAATTAGCAATTAAACCACTTTAGAAACCTGTTGCAAGTGTTCCTCAGCCTGTTCCTGTGCCCTTGTACTGGTTCCTTGCCTGCTTCATGTGAATTCCCTGGTACTGACCTCAGCCTGCTCTATGGACATTCCCACTGACTTCAGTCCCAACCTCAGCCTGTTAATTGGACCTTCGCTGCTACATGCTTGTCCTGAAGTTTGGACTATTGACTGGACTCTACTTCTGCCTGCTGGTTACAACATTTCATGTCATGACTCCTATTCTGTTTATTCATTCTGGTTTCTGTTTCATTAAACCTGCCAACTTTTCATGGCTCCAGGACTCTGTTCTCTTATTTACAATTAAACACCAGGTTACCCAGCATACAGGCTTCCTTCTACTTACCTGTCCTCAATGACTAGCTGGTTCTTCCCTTTTGTACTGTCATACTTCATTAATATACCACAGTACCAACATGGTGATTTTGGTTGTGAAGATGATTCTGCAATAAAGAAAAAGAATAGGTGCTCCAGAATAACAATGTAAAGGGCTCACCAAGTAGATCATGTGGTTCTGGTGCACCAGCCCCAGACCCCCAGCTTCAGGGAACGACAAACCGAAACACAGCAAAAGAACAGGACTGTCCCGCACTCAAGGGATCCACAAGGCCAGAAACATAAGTTAAAAAACAAAGTCTTTATTCATCATATTTAAAAGTATAGTTACATCTCCATAGGCCCTACGCATTTCGTACCCAAAAGGTACTTAATCATGGGCTTTAGCCTGTTCTTTTGCTGTGCTCAAGATGATTCTGCAACACACTTGCATTTCTGCAAATGACTGCTTTATACTATAGAATCATCCACTTCAGTACCTGGTCTAATTAATATAACAATCATAATTCCCTATCGCAATCCTCTTACAGGGAAACACCACAAAAACATAACTTAAGCTTTTTGGAAAGTAAACATAATTTCAAGCAACTTGCATCAATTAAAATATATGCAGTCTTTTCATGATTTTTAATGGTTTGTAACAGTTCCCTAAGCCTAGCCCCCTGCTCTCCTGCTGATCTGTCTGACTACTTTGCTGAGCTGACTGACTACTGTTACTTTGTATCAACAGCCATCTGTCCTCAGCCTGCATCCTCCAAACCCCACAATTCCCTGCACATGTGATTTCAATAAGGAAAGGAACATCCCAGTGCAATGCATTGTGGGTTATGTAGTCCCTGCATGCTGTCTGTAAGCTGTGGAGAAGTTGTGACAATTTGTAACATCAGTGTTTAGTCCCTCCTTCCCTGCCAGGATTTCAAATGATGCAGAAAGAGAAGAACTGTTACACAGCTGGATTTCAGCATAGAAAATGGCATTTATTCATACTTTTTGAAGAAACAGGTAACTGTGATGGGTATATTAGGGGTTTCTGTGTTATGTGGGGCCTCTTTATTACATTGTGGTTTGGAAAGTTTCCTTTTAATCAGGAGTCAATGACCCTACCACTCTGTTGGAAGTACTATTGAAGAAAGTCACGGAAACATAAAAAATGGCAACCTCTGTTATTGTTCTGCTATGACCTGGGAAGTGCCATGAGAAGCCCAAAGCTAGAAATATGGCGTTGTTACCCCTTCTGCTGATAAGAACCAATCACTGGAGATTTCAAGCGTTTTGATGGCTGCTACTCTGTAATAAAAACAGCCTTGTGGCATAAAGAATTCAGAATACAGTATTTTCATTACCTGGCCTATTATTTTGCAAACGTAAGTGTTGGCTTGGATTAAAGAGAAACCCACAACCACAGAATCCACAATCTTTCACAAAGGAGTCCAAAATAATGGATTTGTTGCATCCCTCACGCCCACTGACAGCTGAAATAATTTCACTTCAGAATTCAGTTCCGGATATATTTGAGAGACTACATTTGAACACTCAGCAATGTTTGTTTGAACCCAATGGAGATTTCCATGAATATTCTCCTTGCCTGTTACCTGTTGCTAATAGCCTGGTAACACTGCCTTTGTTATCCTCCTCCAGTGAATGTCGGCCCACCCTTATTAGCACTCTCTCTCTCTGCTATATGGACTCTCTTTGTCTTGACAATTCCCCGGTATTATATCTCATGTGCATCATTTAGTGCCTGTCACAGGAACGTTTCCCTTTGTTGAACTCCTGTGGTTGGCAACAAAACTCTCACGAATATATTCATTTCTCCATACTCACCCTGCTTTACTCCCAGCAAGAATGAAAAGTCCCTGAGCCGACAAAACCTGTTGTACTGATCCCTTGGCCTCGGCTAATCTCTGTGTGCCGGTATCTCCGACAACTCCAATAAACAGTCGGCCGCCTCGCTGCATGCTCTACTTATGGCTTTTTACCCTCTTTTGGATTTTATCATCAGTAACAAGAAGAACTGAGCTGACACTGTCTGAAACCAGTAGGAAAACATAAAGTATAACATAAAATAAGTGCTGATTATATAGTGAATAAAGTACCCCCTCTTGTAAAATATAAGGATATTATAAGTTAGCTTCTAATATCCTCATATTTTACAACTGGGGGTACTTTATTTATTATAATACACAAGTTTCAGTGAGTCATGTGACAGAAATGACATCAGAACTCACCGTTTATAACCGATGACATCAGAACTCACCGTTTATAAGGATATGATTTACAAGATATTCATGGCTTTTGTGTATTATAAATGTATACATTATACATTATACATTATACAAGCTTCTCATGTGCAGTATTTTGTATTCTCCCTGTGTTTTACACTAAGGGGCCCATTCACCCAGCTCGGGTGAACGAATAGAGGGAAAAAAAGCTCGAATTTCGAGTAGTTTTTTGTGCTCCTCGACTATAGAATTGGCGTAAATTCGCCTGAGTATAGAGATGTCGCGAACTGTTCGCCGGCGAACTTGTTCGCGCGAACATCGGGTGTTCGCGCTCGCCGGAAGTTCGCGAACGTCGCGCGACGTTCGCCATTTTGGGTTCGCCATTGTTGGCGCTTTTTTTTGCCCTCTCACCCCAGACCAGCAGGTACATGGCAGCCAATCAGGAAGCTCTCCCCTGGACCACTCCCCTTCCCTATAAAAACCGAAGCCCTGCAGCGTTTTTTCACTCTGCCTGTGTGTGCTGAAGAGATAGTGTAGGGAGAGAGCTGCTGCCTGTTAGTGATTTCAGGGACAGTTGAAAGTTTGCTGGCTAGTAATCGTTTTGATACTGCTCTGTTATTGGAGGGACAGAAGTCTGCAGGGGTTTGAGGGACATTTAAGCTTAGGTAGCTTTGCTGGCTAGTAATCTACCTTCTACTGCAGTGCTCTGTATGTAGCTGCAGTGGGCAGCTGTCCTGCTTCTGATCTCATCTGCTGACTGCTGCAATAACAGTAGTCCTTGTAAGGACTGCTTTTATTTATTTTTTTGTTGTTTTACTACTACTACTACTACTACTACTATAAGAGCCCAGTGCTATTAGTCTAGCAGTGTTGGGGAGTGGGACTGGTGTGCTAATCTGCTGCTCCTAGTAGTTCAGCAGCACCAACTTTAATTTTTTTTTTTAATATTCTTTTTTTTTTTATTTTACTTTTTTTATTTTACTACCGCTGTAGTAGTGTATAAGTTGACCTTTTAGGCATTATTTGCCCTGTAGGCATTATTTGCACACTGTTTTCTTCAACCCGCCATCGAGCTGTGTGACCTTGTTCACATTCTGTCTAAATATCCATAATATTACCGTCTCCAGAAAAAACACCGGAGTCACTTTTTTCAAGCAGCCATAATATATTTTACGTAATCCGTATCCACCGCTGTAGTAGTGTATACGTTGGCCTTGTAGGCATTATTTGCACACTGTTTTCTTCAACCCGCCATCGAGCTGTGTGACCTTGTTCCCATTCTGTCTAAATATCCATAATATTACCGTCTCCAGAAAAAACACCGGAGTCACTTTTTTCAAGCAGCCATAATATATTTTACGTAATGGCGAAAAATGACTATTTTCAGCATTTATATGGCATATTTTTTCTGGCAACTGTGCTTCAGTGGCTGCGTCCAAAAAAACTGGGCAAACAATGCCTACAAGGTCAACGTATGGCAGTTGTTTAAAGAGAACAGTAGATTACTAGCCAGCAAAGCTACCTAAGCTAAAATGTCCCTCAAATCCCTGCAGACTTCTGTCCCTCCAATACAGAGCAGTATCAAGCAGATTACTAGCCAGCAAACTTGCTATCATCTGTCCCTGAAATCACTAACAGCTCTCCCCCTACACTATCTCTTCCAAGCACACACAGGCAGATTTTTCAGATACATTTTTGCCCTTGATCCCCCTCTGGCATGCCACTGTCCAGGTCGTTGCACCCTTTAAACAACTTTAAAATCATTTTTCTGGCCAGAAATGTCTTTTCTAGATGTTAAAGTTCGCCTTCCCATTGAAGTCTATGGGGTTCGCGAACCGTTCGCGAACCGCTCGCATTTTTGCGCAAGTTCGCGAATATGTTCGCGAACTTTTTTTCCGACGTTCGCTACATCCCTACCTGAGTACAATGAGTCGAATAGATCGAGCGACTATTCGCCCATTCAATAGTCGAAGTACTGTCTCTTTTAAAAATACTTCGACTGCCTACTTCGCCACCTAAAACCTACCAAATTGCTTTAAAAGCCTATGGGAAAGTCCCATAGGCTTGTTTTCCAAGTTTTTGATCGGATAAAAAGGCATTCGATCGAATGAAAATCCTTCGAGCGAATATTCGATCGAGTGCCTATTCACCTGGTGAATATTTGCCAATTCGACTATTCGCCAGCGCGTAAATTCGCCCGAATTGCCTATTCGATTCTATTCCCCAGTCGAATTTCGAGGGATTTAACCCCTCGAAATTCGACCCTTGATGAATTTGCCGCTAAAAGTCAAATAAGCCATGAATAACCAGCAAAAATATCAACATAAGTAGTGCTCCATGCTATCATCATCAGGGATGGGTGAATTTGTCCAGTTTCACCGGAAAAATCCAGAATTTCCAGCGAAATTCGCGAAACTGGCAAAAAAATTAGCAAAACATGAATTCTGACGCCCGCATTAAAGTCAACAGGCGTCTGAATAAAGTTGATGTGCAACAGTTTTGACACAACAACTTTTCCGACACGTGTCCAAATTATTTTGACGCCGCCAAATTTATTCACTGGCGGCGAAAGACGAGAATTTCGGCTCAAATTTGCGACTGGCGAATGTGTCCGCCCATATCTAATCATCATTACCTGATAAAAACTCCGAATCACAAAACTTGAATTATGTATTATTAAAAAAAATAATGTAACTTTAAAATATGAACATACTGTATAAAACCAATATGACTTTGTTTTCTTATCCTGTCTTCAGGCTGGTTTTATCTCCAATAAGGATTAATTATATTTAAGTTGGGATCCAGTACAAGCTACTGTTTTATTATTACACAGAGAAAGGAAATCATTTCTAAAAATGATAATTATTTGTGTAAAATTCAGTCTATGGGAGACAGCCTTCGTTTAATTAGGAGCTTTCTGGATAACGGGTTCTATTTTGGGGGGCTTTACAGCAGGAGGAGAGAGTGGGGGACGCCCCAATACATCCCCAAAAAAATTTTGCTCTCTACATTTAACTATTGATCGATCTGCCTGCTTATCCACTTATCCAGTAAAGCACTCTGCATATCTCATTGCATATTGGGGGACAAAAATCCTGGTCACAATCCCAATTGAAATATTTTTTTCTCTTTTTTGTTGAACTACAACTGACAACTTCATTCTTGTTTTTTAAACTATAAGCATGCACCGCAACCAAGGAACTGTTACTTGATTTTTCTCTACAGGAAAAGTGATTATCCACCTGGATTGAATTAATAATTGTTTTTATGTATATTTATTCTTAAAATTATTCATTGTGTTTCCTGGCCGGCCAGTGTTTTAGAGATTATATATTAATAATAAATTGTACACTTTTTAATATACTGGCTTCGCAATCCACCTTCTATTTTGCTTTTTGTACATTGTAATTCATCCTCAACAGGACCTTGGGGATTGAAGGTGTGTATTTTCAACCAGTAAAATAACCTTTCCCCTTTGTGTCACGAGACCCTTATCTGCTATTTTCGGGAGATTTGTTGCCCGCGGTCGCTCATAAAAAATCGCAGGTGACAAATCTCCCCTTTGGCCACTTATACCAATCTAGTTGGGGTTAAAGCAAATTAGGGTGTTATTGTTTGGTCAGGCAATAAATGGCTTATTGGATATACACACTAAAGGCTATTTGGAAAAACGTATCCAATTATCCTCTGCCAACAATTTGTAGCTTCAGTAACCAGAAGTAAATGTTTATCTTGGCTAAATATCTACATGTAGGTTCGGGACCTTGGAGAAATATAGTAAATATCACCTGGGGTTTAGTAATTGTAAGTTATTAAAATGTCTGTCCCATTATTTTTTATTTTTCTCTCTACCCCATTCCCCTACCCATGATCAATTCCCTTCTGAGCTTCATTTAGAACGTCCCGATTTCCTTACGCCCGTCTGTTTTCTGTTCTGCTCTTTTATTCTCTACACCCTATTGCCCTTTACTTTCCTTTTCTTCCTAATATCTCGTGCTTTGCACGTCTGGTTTCAGTGTAGTATGTACATTTGGAAGGGTACAGGGTGCAGAGCCAAAGCAGATATCAGAACCCAAGCCATGACAATTTGCTTTGGTAAATAAATAGAGAATCCATAAACAATCATGGTGTTTGGAGAAATACAGACAGGAAAGAGCAAGGAATCTTTTTATGCCATAAATGTTAACATATTGAATATCTCTCTCATTATAGTCCGGGTAGTATTTGTAAGTGAAGGTTATTTTTATTCTTTATGTTCCATAGCCTCTAAAATGACAAAGCTTCCTGGTCCCTTTCTTTGACCCACATATTGTTTGAGGTATTTGCTCCATGTGACCAAATAAACAATGAAATCAGAGTTATAGTGTAAACCTTCCCAGTTCAGTGAACCTAAAAACCTTTGATTTCAGAACAAAGTTTCCACAAGGAAACATTCCTTTCACATTATGATACAATTTAATTCTGCCCTATCCCTGGGGTATTTGCATATTAGGGATAATTCATATAGAAAAATCTAGGGGGGGTGGTGGAAGCACTCTTAAGGCTAATACAAAATATATTTAAGTATAATGGAAGTGCTACTTACAATGCACTTCCCTGGGCCCCTGTCTCATAAGTAATTCAATATAAATGCAAATGCATACGTTTACAAAACAGGGGTTTTTAGTTACCAAAGTTATGATCATAAAGTTGAAAAGCCACCATACCACGTCAAGGTAAACCCCATATGGCGGTCCCTAACTTACTTAACTCAGGTCACAATATAAAAAGATACTTCTCTGCATAATAGCATTACCTGTACACAATGTGTGCTGTGCATTGGTTTCAATCTGAAAGCTAAATCCTCCCCCGCCAGCAAGGGCTTTTAAGAGAGAGAGATTGCTCAAACCAACTCCCATATTTAAAAGCATAGGACCACCATTAGTATGAAGGGGTGGGTATGGGGTGCTATTAAAAAACCACACTGAGCTGAGCCACAGCTTCAGGCGAACATACAAAAATCTAGGGGGGGTGGTGGAAGCACTCTTAAGGCTAATACAAAATATATTTAAGTATAAGGGAAGTGCTACATACTTTTGCATGTTCGCCTGAAGCTGTGGCTTTGAATTTCAAATTTTTTTACTTCGAAAATTCCCTCGAATTCACTTCGACCCTTGCTAAATCTGATTCTTGGGACCTGGGCTTTTCTGGATAAGGGGTCTCTCTGTAGTTTGGGTTGAAGGCCCTGCTCACAAAAGGAGAAGAAGTGAGACATATGGCGAGGGTAACCAATGTGGTTGTAGAGTTCCTATTGGATATTACTGGTTTGGGAATGGGGGTATAATCCAAAAAGAATAGTGGGAGGCCCATTTATTAGAAGTCAAATTTTAGTGAAATTAGAGATTTATGAAACCATGATCAAACTAATATTCTTTAAAACCACGGATGCCATGAAAGTTATTTAAAATATAAATTTATATTTTCTATTAATTTATATTAAAAGGATATAAAAAAAAGTACAATGAACTTAAAACTATAAATACCTCTAAAACCTGTAAAAAATTTATTTTTTTGGACAAAACCTCTAAAAGTCTGAAGAGCTTAAAAAAAAGGTTCAATAGGATCAGTGAAGCTCCCATTGACTTGTAGAGGACCTTGACTGCTTTTCTTGGTGAAGTTTTATATATAATAATAATGTTAATATATAATAAATGTCAAATTTTTAGAGTTTTAGAGAAATTTATAAAACACAAATTTCATGAGATTTGAGAGGAAAAATAGAAATTTAAATGTTAGTAAATCTACCCCTTAATGTGTGTGGTAGAGGGGGTTAAGAAGGTAGTCATGTAGCTAAGGGCTTGGGTTATAAGCTTCAATCAAAAAATGGGTAATTAGAAATCATTGAAAGACTGGCAGGGCTGGTAGAAGAGGCACTTGCCTAGGGCACATCGATTGGGGGTGCTGGACAGGTACCCCTAAAAGAGCCTTCTGCCGACCCCAAGTCCAGACTTTGTTGTCCCCACTGGTGCTCCTCACTTTTTAGCTCTCCCCTGTGATGTCACTGTACAAACACAAGCACATACAAAGGGGGGAGCCTAGAGGTGGCCAGCCAGGTTGCCTAGACACGCAGATGGCTTGGCCTGTCCCCGGTTTCTGGGAATGACTATTGGGACAGGGGACAGATTCAAGAAGATGGGTACAGGAGAATAACAGTTCTGCATCTGTGAACCAAAGAAGTAATGAGTAAAGGGACAAGAAGAAGTCATGTCTAGAGGAAAGGTTACATTTGGGGGTGTACTTGGTAATGAGAGCAGTGATATACTGTATGGTGGTGCCACATTACTGAGTGCTTTGTAAATGAGTGAATGGAACGAATTGTGTGTATGGCTGGTAGTCAGTGTAGGCACTGAAAGAGAGGGGCAGCACTTGGGTAGTGAGGGGAATTTGGCCTTCACAAGTCCACATTTTTGTTAGAAGACCATTCCTGTCCAAAAAAAGCTTTATCCAATGCCTCATCCTTTACAGCCCTCAATTTCTTAAAAATTCAGTTGAACTAGAAAGGTTTCTGTCATCATGAATGCAGTTCTGTCATCATCATTATTTTACTGTACAAGGTTGGGTTCTATTATAATAAAAAACAAACTCTGAAATGTGGCATTGCCACCTATAGAGTCCTCATTAACAATTCTCCAATAATATGTCTATTTGTCAGACAGTACCTTGTACCTGATGGAGACTAAGCTGCGTAAATCCATAATGATGGCAAAACAATCCTAATGTATTTTTTTAATGTCTACATGTTTTTCAGTAGCCTGAAGGCACGGGCCTCCATATTACAGAGCGACTTCCCACCAGGAAATCCCCTAGTCCCAAACATGTTTGATAATAGATCCAATTTCTGTATATCTGAATGCTTTCTACAGGGTCTGTTTATGAGGAACTAATCATGGTCTATGTTTATAACAGGCTGGCGCTATGTAAATCAATGATGATGAGGTTTTGATTGACTTGTATGTGCTATTGTAACACTGAACTTTAATGGTTCATATGAAGGTTCTTAGTGCTTGTCTGGAAACCTTTGTTGATGGAGATCCTGGAATTGCATAGAGCTATATGTTGAATTTATAGGCTTATGACTGAGGATTCAGCAGCAGCAGTGCGTGAAATGCGTTAGGCAGGGAGTTTAAAGGGCATCAATCATAACTAAAATCATTTGCTAAGTAAATACACTATGTGAAAGTTCAAGAAATCCGATTTTTAAACCAGTTAGAATTGTTTGTATAATGTAAATCATCAGCTCACTATTCCTTCTGCAAGATCTCCCCTATCTCCACTGCAGTTCTAGCTGAGGCAGCCATCTTGGATTTCACTGGCTCCTCCTACCTATATCTTCCCAGCCAACTGCAGCTCTGAAATCTCGCACATGCTCAGTTGAAATTCCTTGTTGCTTATCAACTCTTCTAAGCTATTTTCAAATCAGCCAAACCTGTGTGTTAGCTGCTGTACAGTAGTGCTGCCACCTGCTGGAAGTTACTGTGTGCCCTTCATTTGCATAATAACATCACCAGCAGGGGACAAGATAGGGAAATCTCCTGATACTTCTAGTGGAGGAGTTTACTAGAACAAGGCATTCTGGGTAGAATACTCAAAGCAGTGTTACAATCTGAGCATGCTCCTGAAATCTGCATATTAGAGTCTCTGTTATAGTCTCAGTATGGCCTCCCTCAGTGAAAGAACCCATTTGACAAAGTAAGGGATTTTTTAAAACCTGCAGTTTTTTTCAAAAAACTATATATGAAGTTTGATTAAACGTGTTTATGTTGTACTGGTCAGATAGTTAATATGTGTTTGATTTTGGCTGTGATAGGTGCCCTTTAAGAATCACTTCTTCAAAAAGACTTGCAGTGATGGCCTTGTTCATTATGTTACTTGTTACATATATTTTATAAATTAATACAATAATTTAACATAAAGCTCAATATGAAATACGGATAACATTGAGAATGAAAAACTATTCATTTAGAAAAACAGGGTACAGTAATGTGGAGTAATTATAGCTCAGCCGAGATTGTAGAACATATTGTTATTGTGCTGTCTTCCATAATTACTCCTGAGAAAACCCAGTGCAGAGGGAGGAATGCTGGAATCATATATCCTTATGCTGGAAATAGGGGAATAGTAAAACTAAGAAAATAATCCTTATACGTGGGGTGGTAAGGACATAGGATGAATTCAACATAACAAAACACCTGTATAGGAGATATGAGAAGGCCGTCTCCCATATAGACTCCATTTTATCCAAATAATTTCAATTTTTAAAAATGATTTCCTCTTTCTTTGTAATAATAAAACAGTAGCTTGTACTTGATCCCAACTAAGATATAATTAATCCTTATTGGAAGCAAAATAATCCAATTCGGTGTATTTAAAGGGGTGGTTCACCTTCATGTTAACCTGTTAGCATGTTGTAGAAAGGCCAATTCTAAACAACTTTGCAATTGGTCTTCATTGGGTTTTTTTTATAGTTTTTTTTTTTATTTACCTTCTTCTTTTGATTCTTTCCAGCTTTCAAATGGGGGACATTGGCCCCATCTATAAAAACAAATTCTCTGTAAGGCTACAAGTGTATTGTTATTGCTACTTTTTATTACTCATATTCCAGTCTCGTAATTATATCAGTGCATGGTTGCTAGGGGAATTAGAACCCTAGCAATCAGATTACTGAAATTGCAAACTGGAGAGCTGCTGAATAATAAGCTAAATAATTCAAAAACCACAAATAATAATAAATGAAAACCAATTGCAAACTGTCTCGGAATATCACTCTTTACATAGCCTAGAAAAATTAGAGGGAGTACTGTCCCCAACCCCAACTGGCAGCAGTAATGGGACAGAATGAAAGGCAGTCACTTGTGGTTCAAACCAACACCTAGAAATTGTCATATCAAAACAGTTTTATATATAGAATTATATATATCAAATTAAATATATCAATTAAAATACACAATACATTAGTGGCCGGCCTCTGGCGGCAATGCCCCGCAGGTTACCACGGGTGGCAAAAAATTGTTCCTTGTAATGTTAAGTTTTGAAACGGGAAATTTAGCTCTTCTGGTGCATTAACGGCAGGATCCCCCATGGACCCCCACCGGTGCCAAAAAATTGAGTGTGGGTGGGGCAGCAGCAGGAAAGCCGCCTCAGGGGGCACTTTGGACACTCTGGAGATTTAAAGAAGGTCGAAAATTCGAATGAAAAAAAAAACGAATTTCGAGCTAATTTTTGTGAACTTTTGAAAAAAATGTGTACTGTCTCTTTAAAAATTCGACTTCGACCATTCGCCACCTAAAAAAACTGCCGAATTGCTGCTTTAGCCTATAATGGACCTCCTAGAACCTATCTGGAATCAATTGGTGGACTTTGAAAAATCTAAGTTTTTTGGGGAGAAAAACTTTGATTCGTACGATTCGAATGTGCTGTTACTTCAATTCGTATGATTCGAATTTGAATGAATACGGACGTATTCAATCAAAAATTAACCTATTTGGCCAAAAAAAAACCTGGATTCAATTTCGGTTGGTCTTTTTGAATTCGAATTTTGAAGTTTTTCAAATTCGAAACTCGACCCTTGATAAATCTACCCCTGAATGTAATTGGCAGTGTCAACAATATGTCCAGGAGACATTGGACATTGTATGGGGGTCTGAAAAAAAGAAAAAATAGACAAAGGTAAGGGGAATTCATTTGTTTCAGTCCAGAATTGTCCTAATACAAATAGACTAGTTTAAACCATAAATTGGCCTCACGCACAATACCAAATTAGAAGTCCCATTAAATCTCATCCAGAATATAAAATTACTGTAGATGGTCTCATGACCAGCATGCTAGATTATCTTTTAATCTTTTTCATCAATCCACAATTACTATTATTGCAAGCTCACATAAGCCTCCCTTTCCTAGAATTCTAAATGAAGGGCTCCTACAAGTCTCCTGCACCCAGAATGCATCACCAGAAGCCCCAGTAGTCCTCTCCCCCTGGCCTGAGAGCAGATGTTGGAACAGTTAAGGAGCACAACCTATTGGAATGCTGTATCTGACAAATTAAGATGAAAAGGAAAGACCAGAGCAATTACTACTGGCTCCATTAAGCATTTGTAATAGTTCTTCTCAGAAAGAACATTTTTCTTTCCAGTAGGGAATGTTCTACTTGATCCAAGGAACAAGAGTTCATGTGGGGTTTGACTAAGTGGTGGGCTCGGCCTGTTCTGTCTATGGAACGACGAGTGTATCCTCAGATATACAATACACTTCTGGAAAAAAAATTAAGCAGATATCTCATATCACGCTCAGTTTTATGGATAGTTAAAACAGTTCAGCTGGTGGGGGTGGGATGTAATGGAAATCATGGGATTTCAATTGAGGATTACTACTTTGATGGCATTTCAATTACAACTATAACTCCAATTTCATTTTCCGCCGACTTCTCTAGGAAATTTTATAATCAAGAGATAATAACATCAATGGAAAGCAGTGACATGTAGCAAAGTAGTAATGTCACCCCAGAAATGAATTTCACAAAAAACTTGCATCAAACCCATATTTGGTTCAATATGTCAAATACCCAAACTTCTGTTTTCTTTGAATACACAACCAACCAAGATTTAATTAAGGGTCGAATAGTAAATTCCGAATTCGAATCCAAAATTTCAAAATTCAAAATTCATACGTTCTAATTTTAATCCCCCAATTGGAATATGAGATTTATCACACCTCGACCATGGAAACCGTTCTAATTCGACTATTTGCAACCTGAAAACTTCCGAGTTCATTCACAAGTCAATGGCATAATCCCGTTGGACCATTTGAATATGTTAATTGCTGACATTGAAGTTTTTTTAATTCGAACGATTCAAATTCAATTCAAATTAGAATTAGAATTAGAAAAAAGGAATTTTCAGGTTGGGACTATTCAATCGAATATTAGACATTCAATTTTTTTTTAAATAACCTCCCATTCGAGTTGTGAGTATATTCAAATTTATTAGAGTAAAAAAAATTCACATAAATTCAAAATTCGACCTTTGATAAATCTGCCCATTAATTTACAAATTTAAATTTGAGAAAACTTTTTAAAATGGCGTCATTTGGAAACAGAAAATTTTGCTCTAAAATCACAATTATTTTAAGGAGTTGATAAACACTTGGGGGGGTATTTATCTCCACTAAGGTTGAGTTTATGAGGTTTTTTCTACCTCAAATAAACGCACAACTCGAATGTTTGCTTATTTATGATAAAACTCCAGTGTAAAAAACAAAAAGGAATGTCCATCTCTGTGTGAGGTGTTAGGGTGGTGGCACACGTAGCGTTCTGGGGATATTAGTCACCCAGCGACAAATCTCCTCTTCTTTGGGCAAGGAAACTTTGGGCGACTTTGGAAAGCTGAAGCGTTCTGAGTGCCATCCCGCCGATGATTCACATCTAGCCAGCAGGATGGCACTCGGATCGCTTCGGCTTTCCGAAGTCGTCCAAAGTTTCCATGTGAGGCATTTCGGGGAGATTAATTGCCCGAAGCAGAGGCAATTTGTCGCTCACCCGAATGATACGTGTGCCACCACCCTTAAAGGAGAAGGAAACCCCCTGGGGCGCAAAAACCCTCCCCCCTCCCCTGTGTTGCTTCCCCTCCCTCCTCCCCCCCTGGCCTACCAGTCCCGCTGGGCAAATGCCCCTAACTTGTTACTCACCCCTCTGCGCAGGTCCAGTCCACGGAGTTCACAGACGCCATCTTCTTCCATGCGATCTTCTTCCTGCTTTGACCGGCGTTTTTGGCGCATGCGCAGTAGGAGCATTTCGCCGGTACGGATCTACTGCGCATGCGGCAAAAGTCACAAAGTTTTGCCTGGTTCAGGCAGTTCTTAATCATAATTAGCCATAACTCCAAGGTCCAGGCTCAGTCCCTTCTCCAGAGAGTTGAAAGTTTTCATTCATTGATATTTTCCTTTTGTTTTCTGTTTTTAAATTCCCCTTAAGATCCAAGATTTTTAAATAATTTATGGAGTGGTGAGGGCTGTTGAAATGGTTTCCTACTGGTTTGTCCAGTTTTTTTATTGGTCATGGTGAAGCGGTGGTGAGTATTTCTCTATTTCTCTTTCTCAGACTTTGCCCAGTTTCTCCTATATACGGTCCTCTTGTTTGGTGTCTATTACATGTTATTAAGTACACCACATTGGAAGAAGAACAGCTGTACTGGCCATGGATGCTGTATTCCTTGAATGTGTTACAGACCTACGAGGCCCCCTGTGCGCATGAAAATAGTGGCACCGCAAATAGTTTTTGTTTGGGGCAGGCAGATCGGGAGAGGGGGTCTGGGTCGACGGGGGTCCATGAGGGCCGGGGCCCACCACCGGCCCATTCCGACCCTCAACAGATGTGATTGAGTGGCTGGGAGCTTCTTGATTACGTTTTTGAGTTGTTTCCTATAGGCCATTGTGGGTCTGTATCTAGTTCTAGTTTAGTGTAGTGGTTGGGGTATTTCATTTCAGCCTGTGGCTGTTACAGTAGCAGATCCAAGTCGACAAGAACCCTTCTGAATATAGAAGGGAATTCCAAAGAAGGAAGGTGATTTTTTTTGGGACAAAACTGTTTTTGTCACTAAGAAGGTTAATGAAATACAATGCACAAACACATACATACTGTGCAATATTCACATGTAGGTAATTATTTTTTTTTTTACCTACAAAGCAACATTTTTCCTAGAATTCCAGTAGGACATTCTAAAAAAAAATTTGTAGAATTTCCACAATGGAAATTTCTTGAAAAAAATCTAGTCGCTTATGTCAGCTGGGTGATTGACTAGCTCCTTCTTCCAATCATTTCCCATGATGAATGCTCAAGAAGCCCCGGTCACCCCTTAGGACTACACATGACTGGGCTATTGGCATTTTGCTCATTAACTGCAACCTATAATAACTGATCAGAGACTGTTTTCTTAGACTTCTTCGTGTATTTCTTTCTCCTTATAGAAAGTCTATTTATGGAGCAAAAATGTGAAAGATTGTGTAAAGCTCCGATGGAATGCCGAGCAGCAATGCACCGATTCAGCCAACTGGTAATTGCGCGTGGAACATCAGGGTTAGCTTAGATGAGATGCCAAGATGTTAGAGCTTCGGGTGGCAGCAAACTTGGGTAATGGGATCTCTCTTCCATCTCCCACGAGATCACTGGCTGCTTTAAAAGCCTTCATCTTTTGTTTAGCTTTAAAAGGGAAAGTTCCCCTTTAAATCCCTAAACCTGATCATCATTATTCTGATATATTTGGTGCAATTAATCCAAATAAATGTTTTTTTGGCATTGCATTTAAAGTGAAAGTAAACCCCAACTAAAGTATTATGTATTTGATATTCAAATTAGTAATTTATTAGTATCTACTCAGGGTCGGATTGGGCCGCACTGGGAAAAAACCCAGCAGCTCTCGTGGGCCCCACGGCTCAGACCTGCTCTCCGCAGCCTGTATTCCGGCGCTCATTCGTGACCTCCCCCCGACCGATCAGACGAAAAAACGAACAGGAAAAATGTATGCAATGGCGGGGGGAGGTGGCGGGACAGAGGGGGCTTTGTGGTTTGGGCAGGGGGATCCTGGGGGTGGCAGGGGTCCCTTAAGCGTCAGCCCCAGTGGGCCCAACACCACCCTAGTCCAAAGCTGTATCTACTCATTACTAAAGACTACTTCCCCTTTGTGTACCCTGTTCAGCCACCCCTGTTAACAACATAGGGTGTTCCCTCAGTGGTCCACTTTTTAATTACCTAGACTGTCTAAGTTTTATGTTGATCATTAAAGGAAAACTATACCCTCAAACAATGTAGGTCTCTATAAAAATACATCACATGAAGCAGCTCATATACAAAACCCTAGATAAACCATTTGCGTAAAAATATACTTTTTGGTAGTATGTGCCATTGGGTAATCCAAAATCGAAACCCGCCATTTTAAGTATTAAGGGACGCCCCCCTGGGATCCTACAATTCATGGTGGACACAAACAAACTAAGGGCACTGATGTTAGACCACATCAGTTAATATCTCTTTTACTCTCATGTTTCTTCCTGTTACAGTTAGACCTGCATTATTTCCTGTCATGTGATCTTCGAGAGAGTACAATATGGTGGCTCATTGTAAAAGATGTAAAAGGGCAATATTTACTGATATATATATCCATTTGGTAAGATTATTTAATGGACCACTTAATATGAGATAAACTATCTGTATTCAGTATTCATTCTGGGGATGTGGTTTTCCTTTAAGAGACCCACCTTTAAAAGTATTGGTACAGCCAGGGTCGGACTGTGGGTGCAGGGTTCCAAGGGGCCCTTGCTGTGCCCCCCCACAGGGGCCGCTGTCACCCACCTTCCCCCAAGTGTGCGTAAATTAAGTCTACCTTCAGCACATCTGGGGAAGGAGATCAGCGGCCTGGGGGAGCAGTGGCAGGGTTCAAGTCTGGCCCAGTCCAGCCCTGGGTACAGCCCATTATCAGGGACTTCCAACAATATACAGTACAATAAACCCACACACTGCTACAATGACCTCTCTAATCATACACATGGCTGCCCTGGGGTTCAAGGGAGACCAATTATATTGGACTCTGCCTGAGCAGCCGGATAAGCACCCCTCCCCCTCCCATACACTCAATAAGCCAATAAGGGATCTAAGGGATAATGGCAATTCCATTAAATAACTGGCCGGTACCTGTCACTCATCTACTGAATTCTGTCCTGCAGCAGAAATATCTCTGGTCAGTTATAACCGTCGCGTTTTACAGAGATTTTCACACTCTCAATCTCAAAATTTGCCTGAAAGGCAAAGCGCTACTTTCAAAGAACACTTCTAGCAAACGGTTCCTTCAGTTCTGCGCTTTCAAGGGGAATTACGTGTATAAACTGAATATCCTAAGGCAAATTCTTTTTTTTTCATTTCGTGAAAATGTTTTGAGCTTTGAAAGGAGAGTTCTCCTCGGCTGGTCTCACGAGACCCCAATGTAGAATCATTTTACGGGAGGTTTTTCACTTCCTTTTTCTGTTTTCATCAAGCTCAAATATTGCTCTTTGTCATCGTCTCGAGCTTTAAGAAACTGTATCGGTTTCATCATGTCTTCCCAAAATAATTCCTTTAGTGACTACTGCAAGCAATTGATCTATTGGGATATAAGAGCAAATAACAAAGCATTAAATCCATGTCATTGCTCAGAATCAGATAATTAGTAAATCCATAACAAAATATTTGGATTGACTGAAAAATGTTTATTTCTAATCTCTGTATTCCAATTGAAAATATTATCTTTTATATAGGAATTACTGTACCCCCTGTAAAATATGAGGATATTATAAGTCACCAAGGAATTCTATGACAATATAAAAGAACTTGGCTGAGTTATACAGGGAACTCTCAGTATCACTCATGTATTATAAGGGATAATGTACCCCCTACTGTAAATGATAAGGATATTAGAAGTCACTGAGGGGTTCTGTGACCATATAAAGGCACAAGGCTGCAGGCTGAGTTATACAGGGAACTCTCAGTATCACTCATGTATTATAAGGGATAATGTACCCCCTACTGTAAATGATAAGGATATTAGAAGTCACTGAGGGGTTCTGTGACCATATAAAGGCACAAGGCTGCAGCTTGAGTTATAAAGGGAACTCTGAGTATCACTCATGTATTATAAGGGATAATGTACCCCCTACTGTAAATGATAAGGATATTAGAAGTCACTGAGGGGTTGTTCTGTGACCATATAAAGGCACAAGGCTGCAGGCTGAGTTATACAGGGAACTCTGAGTATCACTCATGTATTATAAGGGATAATGTACCCCCTACTGTAAATGATAAGGATATTAGAAGTCACTGAGGGGTTGTTCTGTGACCATATAAAGGCACAAGGCACAAGGCTGAGTTATACAGGGAACTCTGAGTATCACTCATGTATTATAAGGGATAATGTACCCCCTACTGTAAATGATAAGGATATTAGAAGTCACTGAGGGGTTGTTCTGTGACCATATAAAGGCACAAGGCTGCAGGCTGAGTTATACAGGGAACTCTGAGTATCACTCATGTATTATAAGGGATAATGTACCCCTACTGTAAATGATAAGGATATTAGAAGTCACTTAAGGGTTCTGTGACCATATAAAGGCACAAGGCTGAGTTATACAGGGAACTCTGAGTATCACTCATGTATTATAAGGGATAATGTACCCCCTACTGTAAATGATAAGGATATTAGAAGTCACTGAAGGGTTGTTCTGTGACCATATAAAGACACAAGTCTGCAGGCTGAGTTATACAGGGAACTCCGAGTATCACTCATGTATTATAAGGGATACTGTACCCCCTACTGTAAATGATAAGGATATTGGAAGTCACTGAGGGGTTCTGTGACCATATAAAGGCACAAGGCTGCAGGCTGAGTTATACAGGGAACTCTGAGTATCACTCATGTATTATAAGGGATAATGTACCCCCTACTGTAAATGATAAGGATATTAGAAGTCACTGAGGGGTTGTTCTGTGACCATATAAAGGCACAAGGCTGAGTTATACAGGGAACTCCAAGTATCACTCATGTATTATAAGAGATAATGTACCCCTACTGTAAATGATAAGGATATTAGAAGTCACTGAGGGGTTCTGTGACCATATAAAGGCACAAGGCTGAGTTATACAGAGAACTCTGAGTATCACTCATGTATTATAAGGGATAATGTACCCCTACTGTAAATGAAAAGGATATTAGAAGTCACTTAAGGGTTCTGTGACCATATAAAGGCACAAGGCTGCAGGCTGAGTTATACAGGGAACTCTGAGTATCACTCATGTATTATAAGGGATACTGTACCCCCTACTGTAAATGATAAGGATATTAGAAGTCACTGAAGGGTTGTTCTGTGACCATATAAAGGCACAAGGCTGCAGGCTGAGTTATACAGGGAACTCCGAGTATCACTCATGTATTATAAGGGATACTGTACCCCCTACTGTAAATGATAAGGATATTAGAAGTCACTGAGGGGTTCTGTGACCATATAAAGGCACAAGGCTGCAGGCTGAGTTATACAGGGAACTCCGAGTATTATAAGGGATACTGTACCCCCTACTGTAAATGATAAGGATATTAGAAGTCATTGAGGGGTTCTGTGACCATATAAAGGCACAAGGCTGCAGGCTGAGTTATACAGGGAACTCTGAGTATCACTCATGTATTATAAGTGATAATGTACCCCAAAAGGTAATTGATAAGGATATTAAAAGGGGTTCTATGACTGTATAAAGGCACCACTGCCATTCTGCTTCTGCTGTTAGTTTGGATTTCAGATACCATTGTTTCTTGTAGTGATCTCATTCCTATTCTCATGCTTCTTGTATGAACCCTATAAAAAGTGTTCCAGATGAATTAGCAGCTGCCAGTGCTTAGTTGAGTAGCTGGGACCATAGGAACAAAGTGAAGACAAGCAAAAAGCTATTGAAGAAGCTGAATGTCATCACCAGCATAAATCCCAATGATAAATAGCTCCTAATAAATGTGGAAAGATCTAGATATTGCTTGGCATTCGTACCTTCTGACATCATAGGAAAAAGAGTGGATGAAAGTAACCAATCATCTGTCTCCGAATAATATCTAAATATTATTTTTATCAACCATAATAAAAATGCATGGGAAGCATAAAGAACAATGAGATGATAATGTAAATGTCATATGAATTTCACATATAAGCCAACATTTGCTCATGCAGAAGATTTAAAGACTCATTCATAAATGCAAACATAAGTTCAAAGGGCTAAAATTGTGTAAAATTTTACACTATTCACAAATATACTCATTCTAATGTTCTGATTGGATACAGGTTGGTCTCGCCCTGTTATCATTCTAATGTTCTGATTGGATACAGGTTGTCTAGCCTATGATAATTGTAATGCTCTGATTGGATTCAGGTTGGTCTAGCCCTGCAATAATTCTAATGCTCTGATTGGATACAGGTCAGTCTAGCCTGTGATCAATCTAATACTCTGATTGGATACAGGTTTGTCTATCCCTGAGGTCATTGTAATGCTCTGATTGGATACTGGTTGGTCTAGCTCTGTGATCATTCTAATGATCTGATTGGATACAGGTTGGTCTAGCTCTGTGATCATTCTAATACTCTGATTGGATACAGGTTGGTCTAACCCTGAGGTCCTTCTAATGTTCTGATTGGATACAGGTTGGTCTAGCCCTGTGATCTTTCTAATGCTCTGATTGGATACAGGTTGGTGTAGCCCTGTGATCTTTCTAATGCTCTGATAGGATACAGGTTGGTCTAGCCCTGGCATCATTCTAATGCTCTGATTGGATATAGGTCAGTCTAGCCTGTGATCATTCTAATGCTCTGATTGGATACAGATAGGTCTAGCCCTGTGATCATTCTAATGCTCTGATTGGATACAGGTTCGTCTATCTCTTTGATCAATCTAATGTTCTGATTGGATACAGGTTGGTCTAGCCCCATGATTATTCTAATGCCTGATATCCATATGAATATTCTGCTTTGATTACACACAGACTCACACACCACAGTTGCTCACACTACCGTAAAGCATGTTTTAAAAACCATGCCTATAGGTTACTTACAGCCATAGAAGTGCAAGAGCAAGCTTAGTACACAATACACAGTATGGGATACATATATGAGCTAAGCCCAGGAGGGAAGAAAAAACACGGGCAATTATATAAATAAAATTGCTTGTTTTTATTTGTACAAAAATAGAGTGCACTCTAAATCTTACTGACAAACACAATTATACAACGGTTTTAGTGAAATCCTTTCCAAACACTTCACATACAATATAAATATTCCCAGTATAGCTGCCTACATCTGTAGATAAAGTACATGTAGCCAAACTCAAACACCACGACACATAAACAACATCTTGCAGTCATTTGAAGGGCAGAACCGCTCAAAGAGGAAAGATTTGCATATTTCTCAATGAAATCACAATAAATCACAATAAATTTGTTTCCATGTTGAGTAGGAGAAATGTAATATATGACGTATCGCAGGTCATTAAATCTCCTTCACATGAAGTCTGAGCACATACTGAAGTGAGAATTGATTTAGTCGCAGCAAATAGATTTGTGTGTGCAGCCGAGTGCAAGTTGTGCGCACAAAGAGACAACAGGTAACACAGCTTTCACACGTTCTCTTCTTTATGTTTCTTCCTCATCATCGGTTTCCTCATCAGTGACTCTGGTCTGGGTTTTTATAAACAGTGAACAGTTGTTTTTGACTTTTATGCTGCTGCTGATTTTGTTAAACTGAATTACTGAAAATGGCAATGAACAAACCTCTGATTTTTAGAACCTTTTTGTCATTATTCTCCAAAGCACAATGTAGGACAGTGCGTTTCCAAACTGTGGGGCTGGTTTTCCAGTAGGAATGGCAGGGGTAGTGCTTAGCCTGAAGGATATTTAGAGTCAGATATAGGGTCGGGCTTGGCCAGTGGGACACAGGGAAAAAAACGGTGGGCTCCACCCAATCGGATTCACTCCGTGCCGTAAGTCTTTTGTGTTGAGGGGGTTGCGGCTGGTGCCCAGGGGTAGGGTTGGAGGCCCCTGAAGCAGCAGCCCTGGGTCCCCAATGTGACATTGAGGAGAAATTCTTTTGTCCTCCTAGATACAACATAAAGCCCAGCTTGAAGGTCAGAAAGGGTGATATTTGGATGAATATGTATATGCTATCCTATATATGTCTGATCATACTGATCATTATTTTACTATATTTTTACAGATTTCATGAAATAAGGGGCTCCCTCAATAGCACTTGAACTGTTTGACAGCCACTGATTTAGTAGACAACAACAGGAATTATGAGTTTTCTCCAAAAAAAATAATACTCATAAGCCTATGAATAAGTGTCCCAACAAGCACGAAATGTGTTAGGCCTTCACCTGTAATGTCCTAATAAATGTTTTTGGACTTTTAACCACTTTTTGGTCATTATTTTTTTGCCTTATATACAGGCACCCATTGACTAGGGTGAACTCCACTTTTTTCCATTATCTCTGTTATTGAACTTTTATTCACTTTGGTGTGTGCTTATATTGGCATTTTGCATTTATTTGTTATAACCAGTGATTTAGGACAACATTGGGTTGATTTACCAACACAGGGCAAATTTGCGCTTTACCGACTAACTTGATTGGTGTATTAATTATTCTCCAGAACACTGATGACACCAAATGCTAATTAGCTGCTTTGGGTTACTGAACTGAACTGGGTCACTGCCCAGCATGAATAAATGAGTATAGGTGAATCTCCCTAACTTTCTTCTGACATGAAGGAATCCCCTATTTTCATAATATAGAGAAATATATCAGAAACCTATTTTGTTACATGTTTAAAAATTCAACATATTTAGAAATCCTAGTGTCTCCTAATTGTGCCAACCTATGTATAGTTTTATGGAGATAAAAAACTCAACCCAACCAAACCTCAGCATACATTAAAAAAAAGTCTTCTGAGCCCAGTATGCCCAGTATGCATAGGCTTTCAAAAGCATGTGGCTTGTAGAGACCCAAAATAAAAATACCTCATATAAACATTCATGGCTCACACTTTAGCCACAAATCATATTGCCTGTGTTTTATGTGTAATAAAAGCCCCTAACAGTAAGTTGACCCCAGAAAACCATATATTTTGGAATGAACACATTCTGCCAAATGAGTTTAAGTTGATTTACTACTCCAAAAATTAGCAATTTTTTTGAAATACTGAAAATAGCCTCAAAGTTTGCAATTTGTAATGTGATATTTGCTACACGTCCTAAGGCACGAAGATGCAACATCACAAATATTAAGGCTGGTGGTCTGCTAAACAGTTTGATACCCAATATGCATATGAGTACCACATTTTAGGCATATAAAAGTTATAAAAAAAAAGTTGACACTTGTCTGCTGTGAGCAAAGGACACTGTCTGCATGTTATGTGTCAAAACAGACCGTAAGTTACCTAGTACCTAGTAGTTAGTTACACTAAAACAATACACATTCTGATGAATTTAAAGCATCGCAAATATGCATGCCAGAGCTTATTAACCAATAAATAAATATATATATAAATATATATAAATATATATAAATAAATACAAAATTATTAAGAATATTGAAATGAAAATACTGAACACAAAAGTGAGCGAGTGTCACTTGTACCAAAACTGGCAGAACCAGAACATGGTGCTAGGTGGCAGTTTAAAGACGAACGTACCTGTGTAAATGACATTTAAGTACATGTAGAATAGCACCCAATGTTGCACTTTGCATTTATGTTTTTATTTACATCACACCAACATTTTGGTCCATTTCCACTGCACCTTGAATCTCCTATCTCATGTTTTGCTTCACCTTCACCCTCATTAAGTTGTTTATTGTAGAAGCAAGACCAAACCCCCCCCCTTCCCCTTTGCTCTCAAGTTGGCTTTTGTTTCTCGGTCATTGCCATTATCACTTTGACTTTTTTTTTCGAGGCGACTGTCATATTTGCTAAGAAGCAGAACCAGCTCTAGGAAGTTTCCATGGTTAAATTCACTGTTTATTGAGGCATGAGTGGATTCGTCCTTCCCTCTGTAAGCAAGGCTTTGCCCTGTGTTGAATGATAACCATTGACCTATATATGACCGTATTTGTTTTCTGCAGGTTTTCCAACTGAAGACCTTTATCATTCTGAAATGGACTGGTCCGACTCAACAACAACATCAAAAACCAACTTCTCAGGAGGGCTCATTTAAAACATAAGCAAATCATGAAATGGATGCCCAGTTGCTTTTGGATTGACTGAGAAAGGTACTTGCATCCGTGGATGCTTCTTTGCAACTTTTTGCAGCTTACAGCAAGAGCCAGTTTACCCCCTTTAAAGGAGAACTAAACCCTAAAAATGAATAGGACTAAAAATGCCATGTTTTATATACTGATCTTAATGCACCAATCTAAAGTTTCAGCTTGTCAATAGCAGCAATGATCCAGGACTTCAAACTTGTCACAGGGGGTCACCATCTTGGAAAGTGTCTGTGACACTCACATGCTCAGTGGGCTCTGATTGGCTGTTGAGAAGCTAAGCTTAGGGCTCGTCACTAATTATCCAGCAGAAAATGAGCTTCCCTGGCTGTAATATAAGCTGATGCTACAGGTTTGCTGATTATTAAATTTTGTTGCTAATTGCACTGGTTTCTGTGCTGCCATGTAGTAATTATGTGTATTAATTACTAATCAGCCTTATATTGTGACATTTCTATTCTATGTGTACTGTATATTGTGAGTGGCTCCCTAAGCTCAGTAAGTGACAGCAGCACAGAGCATGTGCAGTGAATCAGCAGAAAAGAAGATGGGGAGCTACTGGGGCATCTTTGGAGACACAGATCTTTACTGCTAAAGGGCTGTGGTTGCCTTGGGCTGGTACAGAAGCACAAAACATCATGTACAACATTTCTTGCTACTTCTTTAGTTTAACGTTCATTGTCCTTTATCCTTCTCTGTTGAAGGCAAGGGAACCTTAGAATTATTATCTGACTGGGCCTTGATGGTATTTCCATGGTTCACTTGTGCCAAGTACAGTAAATTGCACTCTAAATCTAAAAAAATATTAATTCACCGAAGTGATCCTATTCCAATAAATATTTGAAAATGTACACATCTATGGATGCATCTATTATCATATCATGTGCAACAGTTACATTGGAATATGGAGGGGCAAAAAGTTGATTTCTGTCTGGATTTTGCACTCTGCATATCACCTTTTGTACATGAGCCTAGTGCCTTTAAAGCAGATATCCCCTTAATATGCACGTGAAACAAAACACAAAACAGCTTGAAAACAGCATAGAAAAACAAACAAATCACATACCTGCCAAGGGGTACAACCATACAACACAAAGAGGAGCTTCCCATTTTGCAATGCAACACAGTTGTCAATTAATACAACTTACTCACCTCCCATGAAATAGTCATGCCTTAAATTAGAAGCTCATTGTTAAACCAGCGCTTGGCACTTAAACATGTCCTTGCTGGTGAATTAGTCTGTTGAGAAGGAGATGAACTGGTGCTTTTTCATTGTTTCATTCGAGGCTCATGTTTGAGAAGAGAATATACATTTCCAAGGAAGTGTTACCTTTTCCAGTACATATTTTTCCGTTTTCTTGTTATCCCTTACTGTCCATAACGAGAAAGCTTAAGGTTACTGTAGGTCATTTTCAAGTAATACTTACGTATTCTCTAGAGCAGGGTTCCCAACCTTTTTTAACCGTGAGCCACATTCAAAAATAAAAAGAGTTGGGGAGCAACACAAGCATGCAAAAACTTTCTGGGGTGCCAAATACGGGCTGTAATTTAGTGGACTGGCAGACTATAGGAGACTCTATTTGACAGTACACCGGGTTTTTATGCAACCAACTTGTCTTCAAGCCTGGAATTCAAAAATAAGCACCTGCTTTGAGGCCACGGGGAGCAACATCCAAGGAATTGGGGAGCAACATGTTGCTCGAGAGCTACTGCCTGGGGATCACTGTTCTAGAGCAATTATAAACATATATATATACTGTATATAGATGGCCGGCATTGCTGCTAATGTGGCACTAGGGGGATTTTAGCCCATCCCTGTGCAATTTGCAGCTCCCGAGGGCGACATTACAGGAGTATGCTCCAAAGTTTTATGGAATAATCTAAAGATGACAAGTTTGAATTCCACCCTTAACATTTTGCTTTCCTGCCAAATGCGACAAAAATTAAAAATGAAAGAGAACTGCCCGCTGCTTGACTTGTCTCATTTGGATCACACACGGCTTATAGGTTTGCTGTGAGCCCAGAACATTAATGTCACAGTATCCAGCTCCGTGTCTGTGAATCTCTGACAGTTTCTAATAATGCCGGTTTTGTCCTGTGGTTGCAGTGTCAGACTGAGGCCCACTAGGGCTGCCACTTCAGGGGCCCCCAGATCCCCCTGCCCCAGACCCCTGTCCCAGCCACAAGTCATCCGGCCCTCCGACCCAACTAAAACCCTCCTCTACAACCTTATTTCCTTTTCTCGGGCCCCGGCAGGAGGTAAGGGGGCAGCATACAAGATTTCAGAAGGGAAGTAGGCCTGGGTTGGAGGGGCCCCACAAGGGCCGGTTCCTACTTGGGTTTTTTCTGGTGTCCCACTAGCTCAGTTCCACCCTGTGTGTTTGTCCCCACACTTTGGGGGCGATTCACTAACTTCGAGTCAAGGATTCGAAGTAAAAAAACTTCGAATTTTGAAGTTTTTTTTGGGCTACTTCGACCATCGAATGGGCTACTTCGACCTTCGACTACGGCTTCGAATCGAAGGATTCGTAGTAAAAATCGTTCGACTATTCGACCATTCGCTAGTCAAAGTACTGTCTCTTTAAAAAAAAACTTCGACCCCCTAGTTCGCCATCTAAAAGCTACCGAAGTCAATGTTAGCCTATGGGGAAGGTCCCCATAGGCTTGCCTAACTTTATTTGATCGAAGGATATTCCTTCGATCGTTGGATTTAAATCCTTCGAATCGTTCGATCGTACTATCTGCGCTAAATCCTTCGACTTCGATATTCGAAGTCGAAGGATTTCAATTCCCACTCGAATATCGAGGGTTAATTAACCCTCGATATTCGACCCTTAGTGAATCAGCCCCTCAGTGTTGTTTGCACTATAAAATACAAAGGGCCGCATCAGTCTGTGTCAGACTTTTGTGTGTGATCCAAAAGGCACAACAATTTGGGCATGTGGAGTATGAGAAACCATGTACTTACCTTCTGCATAAAGAAGACAGTAAACATGGACGTCATTGCACCCCACTGTGCTGCACTTTGCACCCTGTGCCAGATGCACTAACAGAGGAACAGTGGCACTAGGGTGCAGGGTACACGTGCTTGAGTCATGGTGCACTGCCGGGTGCAATTCCCAACCTCAAAAAAGAAGCCACTGGCAAACATATTAACAGAAATGCCAATAAATTCAGCTCTCTGTGTACACAAACCAATACCCCTAGTGTATCTTTTACCAAACACACAACCAATGTGAGGCTACAGCAGAAAGGACAATGGCTTCCAACATCTCCGTGGATCCAAAGAGGCAAATACTGATAAAAGCACATACAGTACAATTGTGTGAAACATCACAGGATTTATTTTCTCTTTATACCACGGATGCCCACACAACAGATCACTAAATCTGCACCAGGAACACATAGAGAACTACGTCTAAACAATAATAAATCTTACTTTGTCATCTTCCCAATCACTTGTTTTCATGCAGGAAAAAAATTGATCGCCCGAAAAAAAGAGTTCGCAGAAATGGAATCAATAATGAAAAAAGTCAAGGATTTTGCCAAAACTTTTTAACTGATGTAAAGTCACTTCTTAAACTCCCTGGAGGTGAAGTGACTTGTTTTGAATCCAAAATGTGCCATTCCAAAATGAAGTGTAGTGTGAACATTGTGATTTTGTGATACTGTCTTTATCTAGTTGTACATTGTACGATAGAACTACTAATGCAAATGTTTTATACTAATAACACTCCATGAGCCCCTTATAAATGCCCTCCATGCCACTCCTTGTGCCTCCAAAATGGATAACATAGAGCTGTGTCTCAAGGTAAAGTGCATGCTGTGTGTTGCAATGCCCATTTGCCATTTATCAGGCATTGAAGTGAGTCAGCCATAGGTGTCCACATACACAGGCCACGCGCTCCCCATACTTTAGGGACAGGGTTCCCTTGTGTAGCTAAGTAATGAGCTCCGTGCCATGAACCACATTTATAAATAGAGTGTAGGATTCGAAGTAAAAAAACTTCGAATTTCGACCATCGAATGGGCTACTTCGACCTTCAACTACGACTACGACTTCGAATCGAAGGATTCGAACTAAAAATCGTTCGACTATTCGACCATTCGATAGTCGAAGTACTGTCTCTTTAAAAAAAACTTCGACCCCCTAGTTCGGCAGTTAAAAGCTACCGAAGTCAATGTTAGCCTATGGGGAAGGTCCCCATAGGCTTTCCTACGTTTTTTTGATCGAAGGATATTCCTTCGATCGTTGGATTAAAATCCTTCGAATCGTTCGATTCGAAGGATTTAATCGTTCGATCGAAGGAATAATCCTTCGATCGTACGATCGCAGTATTTGCGCTAAATCCTTCGACTTCAATATTTGAAGTCGAAGGATTTTAATTCCTAGTCGAATAACGAGGGTTAATTAACCCTCGATATTCGACCCATAGTGAATCAGCCCCTTAATGTATGTGCTTCAATAGGCACAATTATGTCCCCCACCCCTCGAACTCCAGTGCCTTCACCATAAAAAAAAACTTGTCTTTGTGCACAGGTTTGGGACCTGTTATCCAGAATGCCCGGGACCTAGGGTTTTCTCGATAAGGGATCTTTCTTTAATTTGGATCTCCATACCTTCAGTCCACTAAAAAATAATTTCAACGTTAAATAAAACCACTAGGATTCATTAATAAGGATTAATTATATTAGATCAAGTCCAAGGTACTGTTTTATTATTACAGAGAAAAAGGAAGTACATTTTAAAAATTTGAATTGCAGGTATGGGATCCATTATCCGGAAAGACGTTTTCCAAAAAGCTCTGAATTACGGAAAGGCCGCCTCCCATAGGGATATATTTATCAAAGAGTGAAGTTAATAGTGAAGTTCCGCCACTAGAGTGAAATTCCGCCACTTCCCATTAATTTCTATGGGGTTTTTAAAGGCGTATTTATCAAAGGGTGAAATTTCACTTTCACCCATTGATAAATACGCCTTTCAAAATCCCATAGAAATGAATGGAGAGCTGCGGAATTTCACTCTAGTGGCAGGAACTTCACTCTTTGATAAATCTACCCCTAGCTAGACTCCATTTTATCCAAATAATCCAGATTTTTAAAAATTATTTCCTTTTTCTGTGTAATAATAAAACAGTAGCTTGTACTTGATCCCAACTAAGATATAATTAATCCTTATTGGAAGCAAAACCAGCCTATTGGGTTTATTTAGGGGCAGATTTATTAAAGGGTCTTACTTCAAATTTGATAAACTTCGAAATTTGAATTCAAAAAGACCAACCGAAATGAATTTTGTCTGAATAGGTCCATTTTCGATCAAATTGGTCAGTTTTCATATGAATCGTATGAATCGAAGTAACAACGTATTCCATCAAATTCGATTTTTTTTTTTTCCCAAAAAAAAACTTTGATATTTTAGTCCACCAATTGACTCCAAATAGGTTCTAGGAGGTCCCCCATAGGCAAAAACAGCAATTCAGCAGGTTTTAGATGGCGAATGATCGAAGTCTAATTTTTAACGGGACAGTAGATGATAAATGTCGAAATTCAAATTTTCGCATTTTTTTTCAAATTGAATTGAATTTGGACTATTCCCTAGTTGAAGTACACAAAAATTAGCTCGAAACTCGATGTTTTCTAAATTTTAATTTTCACTTCAACCTTTGATAAATCTGCCCCTTAATGTTTACATGATTCCCCCTTAGTTCCCTGGACTAAACCCAGCGCAAGACATGATATCTTTAAATTGGGATACGTGCCTCTCCCATTGACTTATACAGGACCTCGACAGGTCTGAGATGGTGGGTTTTTGTACCTGTATAAGAAATCAGTATACGTTATAAGAGATCTCAAAAGATTCAACTTATTTTTCCCCACAAACAGTTTGAGTTTTTGCCCCAAAAAGCCGGACCAGATAAATTCGAGATTTAGTAAATAACCCCCTTAATGTATGAAGATTCAAATTATGGAAAGATCCATTATACGGAAAACCCCAGGTCCCTGGATAACAGACCCCATACCAGTGCTTGAATAAAATTCATGTCTATGGCCTTCCAGTAATTCAGATCTGTCTGCATTACGGGTTTTCGGATAACAGATCCCATACCTGTATTAATATTCTTCAAAATAACAGCAGAAAATTCACATTAAGGGTCAAATTTCGAGTTAATGGGAGTTTCTAAATACTCCCATCAACTCCCATAAACTTGAAATTCGGGGAAAAAACTACCAATCCAAATTTATTAAATTTTTTATATTCGGATAAATAGGATCGACCTGCAAACTCCAATCAATTAGATTTGAGTTTTTTTCCAGAAAAAAAATGTGATTTTCAAAAGTCCACCAAATGACTCCAAAGGTGTTGTAGGAGGTCCCCCATAGGCTAAAAGAACCAATTCAGCAGGTTTTAGATGGCGAAAAGTTGAATTAGAATTCTTAAAGATACAGTAGATTTAAACTCAAATCAAATTTGGACTATTCCCGTTCTAATTACAGGGGGTTATTTACTAAACTCCGAATGCAAAAATCCAAAATATTTGTGATTTATTTTTTATAAAATTGGACTTTTATAAAATCACGAATTTATTAAACCCCGAAGATGGAAAAGTCTGAATTAGAAAATCTGGCATCTCAGATCTGTCGAGGTTGCATATAAGTCAATGGGAGAAGTCCCAATGATTTTGTGATGTGCACTGGGTTTCATGCAATACCCCAAAGTTTTTGGGCAGAAAGCATAAGAAATCAGAGTTTTCTGGGGAGAAAAATCCCGAAAAATCGTGGTAATCAGATTTTTCCTTAAAAAGCTAATTTTTGGGAAAATGTACTAATAAATAAGCGTAAAAAAACCCAAGCGGATTTGATCGGAGTTTATAGCAGAAAATGTTTCGATAAAATCGACTTTGACTTTGATAAATAACCCCAAAAAATAAAAATTCGAAAATTCGAATTTCTAATTCGACCCTTGATAAATCTACCCCTAAATTTTATTTTGGATGTTTTGTCCGAAATCTTTTTCTTGCTGGATGGAATAAGGAATGGGTGAATTTCTCCTGTTTCTCTTTGTCAAAAAACAGCAAAAAATTAGCGAAACATGAATTTTGACACCCGCGTCAATTCTGGCGCCGTCGTTAAAGTCAATGGGCGTCCAAATAATGTTGACGCACGATGGTTTTGACGCGATCGACTTTTCCGCCACGCGTCCAAAAAAATATTTCGCCGTCCAATTTTTGCTGCGGTTTCGCAAAATTATCCACCGCCGTGAAATGTGGAAATTACCCGCAAATTCGTGCCTGCCATCACTTATAAGGAATTTTGGTCGGAAGAAGCGCTGCATTTCCAAAACACAATCACTGACAATAGTCATTAGCCTGGAGGAAAAAAAAAATTGGTGCTGAAAATGTGCAAATAGCGACAGGTAAGTTTAGGGCCCCCATCGCACTCATTGGGAGCCCACCCACGCTCCGGAACAAATCAGAGACAGCTGCCCAAGCCCGGAGCTTCGTTCATGGCAGAGCAGCTTCAAAGACGGCAGGTATTAATATTAAACACTGACTTTTAATGAAAGAGCGTGTTGTGTTCAATAATGTTAACATTCGACTTAATGACTGCCCCCACTATCCTGAGCAGGGCAGGACAGAGAGGCTCGAGCCTGTGTCTTTAAAAAACTGCTTGTGTGTTCATTTACTCGCCCCTCCCTGCTCCGCACAGACTGAACCTGTGAGTCACTATGCAGTCTCTAGATAGGGAACAGCTCCTAATCTATGTGGGGCAGCCAAATAAAAGTTTAGCCTGGATAAGTTAACACTTACCTGGAGACGTAGGATTGATTGGAGACGCCAAGCCTGGGGGGGAGACTATACAAGCAGAACCCTACTGCTCACACTCCTTGGAATATCTGATAATGAAATCAGCAATTGTGCTTCTCATACTGCAAGTAAGTTCTCCTTTACCTCCATGCATCACTGTCACGTTCCTTTCTGCTCAGAACCGGTCCTCCGCTTACCGGGCTCTCTGGGCACAATGTCCGGCATTGGCTTTAATTCGAACAGGGAAGGGAGCAGTAAAAAAATGTTCATTGTGGGGGGAAAAAAGTGCAATGGAATTGTGTTCCCTTCCCTGTAGATTTAAAGTGAAGTTTACTCAATTTCACCGATATGTGTTTCTTTCTTTGATCGAGAATGAAAAGATAATATCAGCCTCTTGCTTTAGAGTACAGTGATGGGATCTGTTATCCAGAATGCTCGCGACCTGGGGTTGGGTTTTCTGGATAAGGGATCTTTCCGCGATTTGAATCACCGTAAAAAATCTAAACCCAGTAGGATTCTTTTGCCTTAATGTACGTTGCTTCAAAGGGCACAATTTTGTCCCCCACTTTTACTCCGGTGCCTTACTCGGAAATAAACTTGACTTTTTGTGAACAGGTATGGGACCTGTTGTCCAGAATACTTGGTGACCTAGGTTTTTCTTGATAATGGATCTTTCTGTAATTTGAATCACTGTAGCTTAATTCCAGTAGGATTGTTTTGCCTTAATGTACGGTGCTTTAAAGGGCACCTTTACTCCGGTGCCCTACTCGTAAATAAACTTGACTTTTTGTGAACGGGTATGGGACCTGTTATATAGAATACTTGGGACCTAGGTTTTTCTTGATAATGGATCTTTCCATAATTTGAATCACCATAGCTTAAGTCTGCTAAAAAAAAATTAGCCCAGTAGGATTGATTTGCCTTAATGTACGGTGCTTTAAAGGGCAACATTTTGCCTTACTCATAAATAAACTTGACTTTTTGTGTTCAGGTATGGAACCTGTTATCTAGAATGCTAGGGTTTTCTTGATAGGGGATCTCTCTGTAATTGGGATCTCAATACCTTAATTCTACAAAAAAAAAGAATTTAAACAGTAAATAAACACAGCAGGATTGTTTAACCTCCAATAAGGATTACTTCTATTTTAGTTGGGATCAAGTACAATCTACTGTTTTATTATTAAATAGAAAAAATGAATTATTTTGAAATATTTGGCTAAAATTGTGTCTATGGGAGATGGCCTTCCCATAATTCAGAGCTTTCTGGATAATGGGTTTCCAAATAATAGATCCCATACCTTGTAGCACTTTATGTACTTCTTAATTCAAAGATGCTCCAGACTTCCTATTGGTTCCATGTGTGTGCCCCATAGTGACTACATCATAGTATTGGAGCCAATGAGGACTAGCATAAGGCATGTTTAAATATTCTCCGAATGAAGACTGCGCTATCTTTATTCAATATCACATAACACATTATTAAATAACCTTCATGACATTTCTGAAGGACGTATTTACCATTTATTTGATCCTGGCTTGTAAACTTGAGTTAAATCTATGGTTATATTGCCCCAAAAAGCCAGGAAAATGGACCAAAACCGTATTCCTTTTCTTTTATAGGTTTTTGGTCAAGGATTATAGGATCCAGGCCTTGTTGTTTTATTTAATTCTTCTGGTCTATCTTGCTCCTTGTTCCCATGATGGAAACCAGAAAGCCATATCCTCTTGTTTTATGCCTTGTGGGAGTTAAATATGCCGTAAGTTTGCACCCAGAGTGGCTCCCCCCCCTCTGAAAACGAAGAAAGTGTCGTTTGTAGAAATAATCAGATGTATATTATGCCATTAACTCTGTTTGTGCGGAGACTGTGCTTTATGGGGGCTAAGGAATGTTTAATGTTAAAAGCTTATTATTGATGTTGGTAATATCGAAAAAGTTTAAGGCTCCTTTAAGAAATGAACCTGCTTTATGCAGACCTAGTAAACTTGTATAAATGTTGTTTTTCAAAGGGGTTGCATTAGGTTGAACAAGCAACTTTTAGTAGCCGTTGGGTTATATAAATATCCTATGTAAATGGGGCATTAAAGTCCATGATGCTATATTTTTTGGCAGAACGCTCATCAAGTAAGTCTAAGTGGTTGATGTTACAATTGCACATGTTGGAGTTTCTTGTAAATTCCAAATTCCTAATCCGATGGCGACTCTTTGCTTGGGGGGCTTTTTCAGATCCATTCCTAAACTTTCCCAGCAACGCAAGGTGTGCCAAATATTTGAATAGAACACATTTTTGGAAATTTAGCTTTTTATTTAGCAATTGAGTTTTCTTGGTTATGGAAGCTACTTCAGTGGTGCTCAATCAAAATGTCCAGTTTTATAATGACTGCAAATGAAGCGTTACAAAGAGCCATAAACCTCCTTGATGTTATTTTTTGGGGTTAGACTGCAGATCTAAGTGGTCGACGTTACAATGCCAATTCCTGCAGTTGGCCGAGGTGGGTTAAGATTTCAGCTATGAAATATGCTACCAACTTTTCTAATGCTTCCTAGCAGTGCAAGAAGTCTCTAGCGGAACAAACTGTCTGGAGATGTTGTTTTTTTCTGCTCAAACTGCATATGTAGGAAGGCTAAGTGGTCGACGTTACAATACCAATTGCTGCAGTTGTTCTAGGGGGTTAAGATTCCAGCTATATGTTTCCAACTTAGATCTTTTCCTAATACTTCCTAGCAGTCTACGAAACGTTATACTGGAACAAAACCCTCTGGAGATGTCACTGATGTTATTTTTTTCTGATCAGACTGCAGATTAAAGAAGACTAAGGGGTTGACATTACTCTACCGGGTGCTGCAGTTGGTCGAGGGGGGTTGATGTTCCAGCTATGAAATATGTTGCCAACTCAGATCCTTCCCTAATGATTCCTAGCAGTCTACAAAAAGCTCTAGCGCAACCAAACCTCTACAGATGTAATTTTTTTCTGGTCAAACTAGGATGGCTATGTCAATGTTACAGTACCAATTCCTGGAGTTGGCCAAGCCAATGAGTCAGGCTGCAGAAGGACTGCTAAGTAGTTGAGGTTATAATACCAATTGCTGCAGCTGGACAATGGGGTTTAGATTCCAGCTATGAAATATGTTTATATAAATAGATAGATTCCCCAACCCTTTGAGTCATATTCAAATATTAAAAGAGTTGGGGAGCAACACAAGCATGAAAAAAGTTCCCAGTGTGCCAAGTATGGCTATTTTAAGGCCCCTATGTGGACTGGAAACCTACAGGAGACTCTGTTTGGCAGTACACCTGAATTTTATACAACCAAAACTTGTTTCCAAGCCAGGAATTCAAAAATAAGCACCTGCTTTGAGGCACAACGTCCAATGGGTTGGTAAGCAACATGTTGCTCATGAGCTACTGCTTGTGGATCACTGGTCTAGAGGGTTCAGCTCCCCATAAATCTGCAACCAGTTCAAATACTTTCCTGAAGTTCTCCACTAGCAGAAGGTCTCCAAGTACAGCAGAAGATATCAAAAGATCAAATGCCTATAGAGATATTCTGTAGTTACAATACCTTACTGCATTATCCCACTTATTCTTTACGACTTAAGCCTTCTCTAAACCAACCACAGCTTAGGGGCAAATTTACTTATGGTCGAATATCGAGGGTTAATTAACCCTCGATATTCGACTGTTAAAAAAGATTTACCGCAAATAGTTCGATCAAACGATCGAACGAAAAATAGTTCAATCGAACGATTAAATCCTTCGAATCGTTCGATTCAAAGGATTTTAATCCATCGATTGAATGATTTTTCTTTGACCAAAAAAAGATTGCAAAGCCTATGGGGACCTTCCCCATAGGCTAACATTGACTTCGAATGGTCGATTTTTAGTTCAAATCGTATGCTTCGAAGTCGTAGTCGAAGGTCGAAGTAGCCCATTCGATGGTCGAAGAAGCCAAAAAAACATTCGAAATTCAAAGTTTTTTTTATTCTATTCCTTGACTCGAGCTAAGTAAATGGGCCCCTTAGAGTTATTTTCCCTAAATTTATCTTTTGTCTACTTCTGCTGTTGATTTTGCCAAACTAGACTTGGCCAACTTTTCCTTCCAGCACCAGTGGCACCCAACCAGTTAAAATCGTTGACTACCCAACATTTCTTTGTTTGTTTTTACGAAAAAAAAATGTTTATTTTTCCCTGCAGCGCTCTGTTAATTTTCCCTCTCCAGAAAAGTGTGTTTTATCACCATATATGAGACAGCAATTAAAGAACTTGTAATGCTAATAATGCTTTTCTGATTCCTTCTCCGAGAGTTTATTTATACAGTTCACTCCGCAGCAAATGGAACCTGTTTACATAAATCATAATAGACAGATAAATAAATCCAGGGTATTTTGGCCTTTGAAGAATAATTTAGATTCTAAATAAATACCGTTATACGAAAAAAAAAATAGCCCAAACTTTTTCTCTAGGAATTAGGAAAGAGAGTTTGTGTTGAAAGGAGTTTTGTGTTGGGGGAAATTAGAAGCAGGCGTTTGTTTACACAGAGCGGCTATATGTATTTATATTTAATGTCCTTGTGTTTTACATTGGCAAGGGGAAATATATATGATTTGTATGGCTATTTGCCTGTGGTTTGGGGCGTGTGCCAAAAGCATAATGCATTTTGTTTCGGCACGTGGACCAGTATAGACTAATGGATATTTACAATGGTCCAAAATAATAGTTTGAGCAAAGAGGATAAGAATCTGTAGCTGAAATTTGAGATGAATTAGAGATATTAAAGGAATTGGTAATTGTATTAAAAAAAATAAAAATATTTGGAGTGGATTTTAGAAATTATATCAGTTAGAAATAATTAATTTCATTATTCATCCCAGAATTTCAGTGTTAAAAGTACAGACTAAGTAAACCACACCCATAATTACACCTAAACATCAATCCACCCGTAGCCCAGCCCAGTTTCCCCTAAGCCACCCCCATTTTGGAGAGTGCGACTTTAGACTTCATTTGGAACCAATGAGGTATGACTTCTTTGTTGTGCAGAGCATAAACCACGGAATAAGTCCTAGCAGGGTAGAGAAGAAGACTGGAAGGCTGAGGCATCCATGAGATGATGGCGGTGATGTTGGCACGTTTAACAGGTTGGACATCACTCGTCGTTTATATATTAAAAATGTGCAATAATTGTTTACTATATAGTATGTCTTTTGTAATACAGGTATAGGATCCCTTATCCGGAAACCCGATATCCAGAAAGCTCCGAATTACGGAATGGCTGTCTCCCATAGACTCCATTTTATCCAAATAATCCAAATTTTTATAAACGATTTCCTTTTTCTCTGTAATAATAAAACAGTAGCTTGTACTTGATCCCAACTAAGATATAATTAATCCTTATTGGAAGCAAAATCAGCCTATTGGGTTTGTTTAATATTTAAATGAATTTCTAGTAGACTTAAGGCATGAAGACCTGTGTGTATCAGGTTTTGTTGTCCTTTAAGTGTAACTATTATGTTTAGTATAATTACATTACAGCTCTTGAATGTAAGATTTTCTGTATCCAGGAGACATATTTTTCCCCCCAATTTGAGATCATATCCGAATTTCCAGAATTTCAGTCTGGAAAGTTAATATGTTGTAATAGTTGATTTGATTGATGGCTTGGACACAATCTACAGGGAAATCTGCATATTTGTAATAAGGGATAGATAGGACATTGTTTAACATTTCTCACCAGGACTGGGAAGGAAATTAAGTGTATAAATAAGAAAAAACATTTTTAAAAAAAGGGCCAATTGGACATCGAAATTTTCCACACTCCTCTGTAATGGATAAAACAACCTGGCATGCTGATGTACAGTGATGTATGTGAGGTTGTATAGAAAAGTGCGGTGTAGAACTCAGAATTTGAGCAACAAACCTGTTCTTAAAGCTGGGCCTCCACAGTTTCATATCCTTTTGCCCTGTTTTGGGACTCCATTGTGCCTGACACTTCCTAGAGGTTTATTGGTATGAGGGTAATGGGTTAATAGTAAAAAAATGTTTGGGGCTTAAACAACCACAACTGTTCTTTTATGACCTTTTTTGTTATTCTGTTACTTTGGGCATGGGACAAAGCATTAGTGCCGCTGAAGTTGTAACCTCTACTAGTCCCTTTCACATTAAAAAGCTGCTCTTCTACAAACACTCTGACCCACAGAAAAGTCAAGTCAATGTTATCAATCCCCAAAATTGCTATTCCCTTATCTCCCTGGGTCTGTATACCTAAAATGCTTCAGTATATAATCCTATAAGATGGAGAGGTAATAATAGCCCTACTTGGCTGCTTTTACAATTAAGAAACACTTCTTAAGCTCATGATGGAACTTTATTTGCTCCAACGTTGATGCATGTCTTCATGTCGTCTGAACCAGGGAAAATAAAACAAGTTTTGCTCTGTTCATTTTTCATTTTTCCCAACTGAATGCCCTAGAGTTCACTAATGTAACTACATGATTTTTGTACACGGATATCTGCCATTGATCACATTGGGCCATGGCTTTGAAGCTTTATCCAGAAAGACTAAGCAATTTGGTTAATGTTGAGCAACATGCCCATATGTACTCAATAACTATTCCAGTCAGTCTGGGGGGTGTCTTCTGGGAGTACAAGTTGGAATCTAAAATTGAATCTCCATGCCCCAACTTTTTTTACCCATGAGGTACATTCAAATTTTAAAAAGTTGGAGAGCAACACAAACTTGCAAAAAGTTCCTGAGGGTGACAATTATGGACTTGTGATCGGTAGCCCCTTTGTGAACTGGCAGTCTACAGGAGTCTCTGGCAGTACATCTGTTTCTTATACAACATTCCATGCCTGGAATTCAAAAAAAGCACCTGCTTTGAGGCCACCGGGAGCAACACCCAATGGGTTGGGGAACAAAGAGAGCAGCGGAGAGGTCCCCAATCAAGTTGATGTGCTCCTGACCTAATGGGATGTCTAAATGAACCCAGGGCCAATAAACTTGGGCAGCTCATGTTGGCCTATGTACGGCCCAGATTTATTATGGTTCCAATCCAAAAAAATATTCTAATATAACTTAGGATGCCACTTATCCTAGCAACCAGGTAGTGACTTAAAGGTTGACTCTTTATCCAATCTAAGAAAGAACTGATTTAGGGGATGTTGGATGAAAATAAAAACAAAATAAACAACAACTGCAAATTACCTCAATATCATACGAATCATTTGCTACCCGTGGTCATTGTTTGGGGGATATGTAACGTTGTATTTCTCAGCAGCCATTGGAGCACGGCTATAATTCTTAATTCTCCATTATGAGACCTGATGGATTAGGGAGCACTTTTCTGTGGTTTCTGGTTACAGAATAACTAAGTGGCTGGGACATCTTGTCAGTCTGTATCTTGTTCTGCACAGCAAGGAAAGTTTGTTCTCTGTAGTATTTGGAGAGTCTGCAGCGGCGTAACCTCTGTGCTCTCATCCATCGTTCTGGATTTATAACCTGCTGCCAAAACATCTTATATTACATCCCACTGCTAAAGCAACATATCCTCCGGCAAAGCAAGACAGAGACAAATTTCTAAAGGCAAAGCTTAATGCAATAATGTAAAACTAACAACCCTCGACGGGTTTAGAATTGCTTCTCCCAGAATGCTCAGTAAGTTTTTAAGCTGCCCAACTGGCGTAATGTTTTAAAAGTAGATGGTCACCCAAGGATTTGACCTGTTACTACAATTCCCAAAGTGCATTGTGCTGTAAAAAAAAGAGGGATATGGTAGGAGAGTATCAGCCATCAGAATAAATGTCTAGACTTGAACTTGGAACTGGTAAAGTGATGCTCATTACTGTTATGTACTAAGAGACACCATTTATGGTATGGAGTAATGGTGAATGTCACAGTCATAGCTGCATTATAATAAAGAATTTTTTTTTATTAAGGATCCCTGGTGCCTAATTTATACAGTATATATAAGCCTCATCTTTCTGATGTTCTTCCATATATATCTGAGTTTCATCTCAGCTCTGAAGGTCCAAAATAAACAAATGCTTTGTTTGGTGACAGCTAATAATAGGTATCCAAAATAAGTTTTACACATGGATAAAAAAAAGACCTCAGTACTTTAATAATAGCGATTCCAAATAAACGATCCCCCCTCTCTACCCAGGCCAGCTGCCAATTCAGCCTCACAAGGGGAAATACCAATTCTTTCCTGTCCAACAAGACATCTGTACCAGTCCCAACTGCTTTAATTTAGAAATCGTGTTCTATGTTGTTAACAGATCCAACTCAAATCTTTCCATTTGTAACAGTCAAGCCCAGAGATAAAGACAAAGGTCCCAGGCCGGGTAATAATTTAGGCAAAAATCGACTGTAGTGATGAGTAGGTAAAAAAAACTGTGCAACCCATATCTGAAATTACTGCAATTTTTGCAACCTGAACCCAAGAAGGCCCGGGGTAAATAGCTGTTTGTGGCCTGGACCCAATACAAACCCTTCGGGGCAAATTCACTAAGCGCCGAAGCGCCGAACGCTAGCGTTACTTCGCTAGCGTTTGGCATTTTCGTTACTGCGCAAATTCACTAACGAACGCTGGCGTAGTTTCGCTAGTGTTACTTCGCACCCTTACGCCTGGCGAAGTTTCGCTAGCGACGTAACTACGCAAATTCACTAACGCGCGCAGTGTACTGAACGCTACCTTTTACGCTAGACTTCCTTCGCCACCTCAGACCAGGCGAAGCGCAATAGAGTAGATAGGGATTGCTTCAAAAAAAGTCAAAAATTTTTCTAAGTCCCAAAAAACGCTGGCGTGTTTTCTACATTATGGGTGATAGGCTGAAAAAGATCGAGAATTTTTTTGGGGCTCCCCTCCTTCCCCCCTACATGTGTAGGGCAAAATAAAAATTTTATTTGATGATTTGAAGGTTTTGTAGGCATTTGTAGTGCTGGTACGTATTCCTCCATTGAAATTTGAATTTGGCGCCGTATGCAAATTAGCCTTCGCTAGCGTAACTTCGCTTTACATAGCGAATCAACGCTAGCGCAACTTCGCAACCGTACGATACCCCTGAGCGCAACTTCGGATTTTAGTGAATTTGCGAAGCGCTGGCGAAACTACGCCTGGCGAAGTGTGGCGAAGTGCAGCGAAGTGCGGCGAAGTTACGCCTGGCGCAACTACGAATCTTAGTGAATTTGCCCCTTCATGTATAGAACCAGGACAAAAGGTGATAGGGTGAAGATTATCTTAATAATAAAAAATATCATGCTAACGTGTCCATGTATTACCTGTTCTTACCCCTTAGAGGTTGCAATTGTCTCCTGATCCTGACCGATGTCCGGCAATATGTGCCATTAATCTAACACTCCATTTGAGTTTAGGAGAAGTCAACATGTAGATTAGCCTTTCAGTATTGTGGGATTTGGTGTTCATGATCAAGAAAACAGCAGGATTAGAGATAATTATTAATTCGATTCAACTTGGTTCACTCCTAGTCAACAACGTCATTAAAGAACCCAAGAAAAGACTTAGATGCATCATTTAGCATAAAAGGGGTCAGTAGGATACCCCAAGTCATTTTGAGGCTGGGCTTGTGTTTTCCAAACACCCTGTCACATTATGTTGCCCTCCAACATATTTTACACATGAATGTGACTCACAGGTGAAAAAAGGTTTGTTGACCCCCTGTTCTAAAGGTATTGTTCATGTAAATGGGGATGTTGTACTAATTTAAGTGCCTTGTAATTGTCAGGTGCTTCAACATCTTACATTCATGATTATACAAAAACATGGGCAATATTGGCTCCATCCATATACCCAAGCAGACCACTTGGGGCCAACCCTGATGTAGCCTCCTTCATGAGTATGAAGAATCTTCCTTTGAGATGTCATTCCTTTACATGGCACCTCTCTTTGTTATTAAAACACTGCTTTATTTACTAGTTTCATCTTGAAAGCTTTGTGTGTGGTTTTAATTTTATAACCGGGAATTAGCAGGTCCTTCTAAATGTGGCCCCTGAGATTATTCATAGGAATGTGCAAAGCCTCTTAACATATCTGTCGTTATGAACTTGCTGTTGTAGATGCTCAATGGTGGAGTGCTTTCAGTTTGCTGTTGTGGTGGGCTTGATCTATCAAGATGCCTGTGGACAAGCAATAGATTCCTACTATCATGTAAACCTCTTGATGTTGTTCTAAATGGAATAAATGATACAAATAAAGTAAAGATGAGTTATATATTGTATAGTGTATAGTCCTTCAACATTGGTTCTACCATTTAATAATGGTTACTAACTAACTAGGGTCTTGTTCACAGTAGAGCCCAGCATAGGCACATCTGTAGGTAGGAAGGGTGGCCTGGCCTGCCAGAGTTTTAGAGGATTTCCCAGTAGGCCCAAGTCAAGTCTAGAGGAGTTTCCATTAGCCCTTTTATTAGTTCCACCATATGCCTATAAATATACAATTTGGCACTGGGTCTCCATTTAGATGTTGTGGGAGTTGGCCCTGGAAGTTAGGTTCTCCTGTGGACTCTAGGAGGCCCAGTCTGACATTGAAACCTTGTTTTATAATGATCCTCTGGAGAGAACTGCTAAGGGAGTCAATGTCAAATGCGATTCACTGGTTGGACCTGTTCCACCCCCCCCCCCCCTATACCACTTGTTTTATTAGCAAACACATAGGAGGTCTCCTAATAACCCATGGCCAGATGTGTATTGCCAGTGATATAAAGGGGAAGTAAACACTTCTTTGAATGACATCAGAAGTCTGCCCCTTTATAAGGTGACTGTTTATAGTTGCTAGGTTTTCGCGGTTGATCTTGCGAAAGGTTCTATTTACTTCCCGTGTACCATGTCCTGCATCTGTGGCTGCTCAGGAGTCCATTTAGGTTCTTTGAAGGTTGAATGAAATGACTATTTCTAAAGGCATGACAGGCTCTGGCAAAAGCACTGCCTGTTGAAACGTGACTGCTGATACACACACACATATATATAGATCTATATATACAGTGAGAGAGTCACAAAAAGGGTTCCGTACAAACACAGGAACAAACACAGGGAAATGACACTTTGAGCTGGCAGTGATCAGCCAAATAAAGATGAAAGGGAAAAGCTTTAATGCAGCAAGGGCTGGAAATCCATAAAGATTTAAAGGCAAAGTAAAGCTCAGCAAAGTGGCACACCTTATGTTGTGGGCTTATATGCCAACCCATGGCTCCCACGACCCTTTAGAAGGGAGCATCTGTACCTCTAAAGATGGGAGAGTGCTGGAATAAGTGAATTACCCATTGAATTACCCATTTCCCAAACTGTCATATTGTCTTTTTTTAATTAAATATGTTCCTGCCAAGCTCAGCGGGTGACAGATAAGTGCAGTATTTACTGGATTTATTACATGTACATAGCTGCTCCGTAAGGGAATTAAAAACAAAGGGCTTGTGGCGGTAGGAACATACAAGTCCCCAGGTTACCTGCATATTGAATATAGTATATATATATATATATATATATATATATATATATATATATATATATATATATATATATATATATATATATATATATATATATATAGTCTATTTGTCTATATATACTGTATATATATATATACATACTTATGTGTTTATTTTCTTCAGACTGGGATCGTATCATTATAGCAACCATCTTTATTTATGTTTCAGTGGTAGCAATGTACAGTAATAACAAGCACGAGCACTGGGGATTGCCCCAGAGCTAGTCTACCAATCAAATGTTTGTTTTCAGACCCTTACAAACTGCCTATTAGTTGGTTGTTATGGGTTACTTGAATATGGAACTACTGCAAATTAACATTTATGCATAGACATAATCTTCCCTCCTGCTCTAGAAGTCCTCAGTTTGTTACCTATTCCTGTTGGGACTGAGGTTTCACCATTGACCCAGAGGTAGTGTGACAGGTTCCTGTCCCTAGTTAATTTTATATTTTTATATTGTAAGCTCTTTTGGACAGGGCCTACTTTACCTATAAGATCAGTTGTATTTTCGTATCCACCCATTTATGGAACAGCACTGTGAAATATGTTGGCACTTATAAAATAATGTATAAGATGAGGGAGGACATGGTTCATCATCTTTGGTCTCCACCTAGTACCATGGTTGGATGTGATGGGTGCCTGGAGCAGAAGGCCTCTTGATCAAGCTTTCCCTAAGGTGATCATTTACCGTAGAGAAGTCGGGCAACAGTAACCCCATGAATAATTTAAAGTTAGTGATATTCAACTCTATCATAGCATACTCCTGCAAGTTGGACAGGTCAGTTTAAAAAGAGCATCTTCTGCTTCACCAAGGAAGTTATTAGTGTGGAGCTAGAACTCCTCAGCAAAACCAACCTAATTGTAAGGACCACAGTCTGCAAAGGCCCTCAAGCTTTGACTTAACTTTCAGTTAGAGTTCAGATTTTTAAATGAAGTCTTTTATAGTGCAGAGAGTGGTATTGGGACCCCCTCTGGGATAAAAATGAAGCACAGGGGCAAGTGGGGAAGCAGCGTCTAGCCCACCTCAGGGTGCCAGTGAGTGCCGAAACCTTGTGTCTCTTGAATCGAGCTCAGAGAGGCAGTCCTACTGTTCACTAGCTGTTGTATTTATATGGTTAGGTCCTGCATTATTGTTGCCCTTAGAATGTACAGTATAGCTGTCCTATATGTCTATATTCTATATAGCTATGGAGCATGATCCTATAGATGAGGGTATACAGTATATTTCTGTTGTCTCCTTGTATGTCCCCCTTAATACAGAATGTGAATTGTTACACACAGGGTAATGGAATAGGAAAAATCATAAATTTGCCCACATCTAGTAACCTATAGTGACCAACCGAATGTTACCTGCTGATTCAATGTGCTGGGTTACTAGACAGTGTTACATTACCCCCTATAGTGTCTCATAGAGATGTCGCGAACTGTTCGCCGGCGAACTTGTTCGCGCGAACATCGGGTGTTCGCGCTCGCCGGAAGTTCGCGAACGTCGCGCGACGTTCGCCATTTTGGGTTCGCCATTGTTGGCGCTTTTTTTTGCCCTCTCACCCCAGACCAGCAGGTACATGGCAGCCAATCAGGAAGCTCTCCCCTGGACCACTCCCCTTCCCTATAAAAACCGAAGCCCTGCAGCGTTTTTTCACTCTGCCTGTGTGTGCTGAAGAGATAGTGTAGGGAGAGAGCTGCTGCCTGTTAGTGATTTCAGGGACAGTTGAAAGTTTGCTGGCTAGTAATCGTTTTGATACTGCTCTGTTATTGGAGGGACAGAAGTCTGCAGGGGTTTGAGGGACATTTAAGCTTAGGTAGCTTTGCTGGCTAGTAATCTACCTTCTACTGCAGTGCTCTGTATGTAGCTGCAGTGGGCAGCTGTCCTGCTTCTGATCTCATCTGCTGACTGCTGCAATAACAGTAGTCCTTGTAAGGACTGCTTTTATTTATTTTTTTGTTGTTTTACTACTACTACTACTACTACTACTACTACTATAAGAGCCCAGTGCTATTAGTCTAGCAGTGTTGGGGAGTGGGACTGGTGTGCTAATCTGCTGCTCCTAGTAGTTCAGCAGCACCAACTTTAATTTTTTTTTTTTAATATTCATTTTTTTTTTATTTTACTTTTTTTATTTTACTACCGCTGTAGTAGTGTATAAGTTGACCTTTTAGGCATTATTTGCCCTGTAGGCATTATTTGCACACTGTTTTCTTCAACCCGCCATCGAGCTGTGTGACCTTGTTCACATTCTGTCTAAATATCCATAATATTACCGTCTCCAGAAAAAACACCGGAGTCACTTTTTTCAAGCAGCCATAATATATTTTACGTAATCCGTATCCACCGCTGTAGTAGTGTATACGTTGGCCTTGTAGGCATTATTTGCACACTGTTTTCTTCAACCCGCCATCGAGCTGTGTGACCTTGTTCCCATTCTGTCTAAATATCCATAATATTACCGTCTCCAGAAAAAACACCGGAGTCACTTTTTTCAAGCAGCATTCATATATTTTACGTAATCCGTATCCACCGCTGTAGTAGTGTATACGTTGGCCTTGTAGGCATTATTTGCACACTGTTTTCTTCAACCCGCCATCGAGCTGTGTGACCTTGTTCCCATTCTGTCTAAATATCCATAATATTACCGTCTCCAGAAAAAACACCGGAGTCACTTTTTTCAAGCAGCATTCATATATTTTACGTAATCCGTATCCACCGCTGTAGTAGTGTATACGTTGGCCTTGTAGGCATTATTTGCACACTGTTTTCTTCAACCCGCCATCGAGCTGTGTGACCTTGTTCCCATTCTGTCTAAATATCCATAATATTACCGTCTCCAGAAAAAACACCGGAGTCACTTTTTTCAAGCAGCATTCATATATTTTACGTAATCCGTATCCACCGCTGTAGTAGTGTATACGTTGACCTTGTAGGCATTGTTTGCCCAGTTTTTTTGGCCGCAGCCACTGAAGCACAGAGGCCAGAAAAAATATGCCATATAAATGCTGAAAATAGTCATTTTTTGCCATACGTTGACTCAACGTATATGGCAAAAAATGACTATTTTCAGCATTTATATGGCATATTTTTTCTGGCAACTGTGCTTCAGTGGCTGCGACCAAAAAAACTGGGCAAACAATGCCTACAAGGTCAACGTATGGCAAAAAATGACTATTTTCAGCATTTATATGGCATATTTTTTCTGGCAACTGTGCTTCAGTGGCTGCAACCAAAAAAACTGGGCAAACAATGTCTACAAGGTCAACGTATGGCGAAAAATGACTATTTTCAGCATTTATATGGCATATTTTTTCTGGCAACTGTGCTTCAGTGGCTGCGTCCAAAAAAACTGGGCAAACAATGCCTACAAGGTCAACGTATGGCAGTTGTTTAAAGAGAACAGTAGATTACTAGCCAGCAAAGCTACCTAAGCTAAAATGTCCCTCAAATCCCTGCAGACTTCTGTCCCTCCAATACAGAGCAGTATCAAGCAGATTACTAGCCAGCAAACTTACTATCATCTGTCCCTGAAATCACTAACAGCTCTCCCCCTACACTATCTCTTCCAAGCACACACAGGCAGATTTTTCAGATACATTTTTGCCCTTGATCCCCCTCTGGCATGCCACTGTCCAGGTCGTTGCACCCTTTAAACAACTTTAAAATCATTTTTCTGGCCAGAAATGTCTTTTCTAGATGTTAAAGTTCGCCTTCCCATTGAAGTCTATGGGGTTCGCGAACCGTTCGCGAACCGCTCGCGTTTTTGCGCAAGTTCGCGAATATGTTCGCGAACTTTTTTTCCGACGTTCGCTACATCCCTAGTGTCTCATACCCCCTTCTCCTTTTAGATTGTAAGCTCTATTGAGCAGGGTCCCCTTCTGTATCAATCATTCATGTACTTACTCTATATTTGACTTATACACTCTTCTACTGTACAGTGCTATGGAATACATTTAGAACTATGCTTTATTATTTCTTAGAAGAATCCATGATAATACAATATAGGCAGGGTCTGCAGCACTTCTGTGTGACCACTGGTCATATGGCTATTGTGACTCTTATTGCTGTAGAGGAGACATCTCTTAACACTTGTAGTTGTAGTCAGATGACATTTCATGAACGATCGCACTTGCAGTCTGTCGCCGAGCCATAAGGAATATGATAAACCGAAACTGTTGCAATTGCCTGAGTGTTTAATCAACATAAAGCAGTGAAGTGAGACCAAGAGAAAGAGATAAAGATGATTGCTTTGATTATCCGGCTCTCTGACAGTAATTTGGATGCTAAGAGAAGGAATGATTTGTATTTCTGTGATAGAATAACATTCACCTTTGCACTCAACAGGCCATTCTCAACTCCAAACTGTTGGTAAAGGAGGTCACTTAAAGGGATTGTAGTGTTTTGTTGAGCTGGTTTGTGTTAATGGAACTACATGCTGTTTGTCACTGATGAGGCTGATACACCTGATTGGAGATGACCAGGGTATTGGCAAGTCAGCCAATGACACCACCTCTTTACCCTGGGCAAAGCCAACACCAAAAGTCCAGTGTATGTATGGAATTAAAAGTAAAAATTCAGATTTATAACCATATAATAAACCACATAATAAGAACAGTACCACTGGTATGTTGCTGAAAACTCTGCAGAAGTGAAAGACCAACCTGCCATGATAATGACCCAGCCAGCTGCACTTAAATGGGCAAGTAAAACTTGCTTCCACACATTTTTCTCCTGGGACCAATAGCCAAGGAGTTACCAAATTAAATTCTTCCATGCAGGTGAATACCAGCCTTATGCCATTTCAGTAAGCATTCTCCCCACCATAACTTACCCACTTGAGTTCCTCAAGCCGGATCTTCCCTCCCTCACCCCTCAGTAGTTTACACAGGGTCTTTTCTACTCCAACCAGGGTCACCAATATAAAAATACCCACGGCAACATCACTTAGATAAACCCCATGATTCGTGAAGAAACATAAATGACCCTGCTATAAATTCTGATGATGAACTGCAATCCATATTCCACCCAGCTTCTAAACCCACCTTACTCCCAAGAGGTGATGAGTTGGGTTAGGAATCTGGAAGGAGGGGCTGTAGTTTACAGCAAGTGCATTTACTACCCTTCTGATCTTCTTAACCAACTCCTAGCACTTTAAAAAATACCCATAAACCAACCCCACCGTTTTGGAGATAGCTATTTTAATATTAGGTATCAGTTGACTAATGCATGTTGTCCAAATCTTATTATATTGACTCTATGAGCTCTACCATAGATACTCTAGCAAGATTGTTCCACCCTAATCCCAGCCAACTCAAGCACCACCTTCTCCCAATACATGCTCCAAATGCAGAACCACCTTCTCACTAATTGTACTGGTGATAATCATTTGTTTGCCCAGCAGACATAGGAATCTCTACTAACCCAAATTAATGCTCTGCAATTAAAATACCTGGAACAAAGGAAACAGAAACCTTACATGTTTTGTGCATCACTAGTGCATTATGATTAACACTTGTGGCTTTCTCTTTTGATATGTTTTTCCCTAAATAAAATCATGGTTTTATTGCACTTTCTCCACTGCTGTGGTCCAGTTACTACAGTTTGTTCCTTGATTGTACTACTGGTTCCTTGGGGGGTTCTCCTGGACTCTGGTCTTCTGGATTTGGTGTGGTCTCATTTTCTCAGTGACAGCAAACACTGTGGTTTTAGCCAAGCAGGACCTCCCCCTGCACCTACAGCTCTAGATTCTATATTAATTCAGTGATTCGGTGGTTTTGGGTACACCATCAGAAGACCCTCGCTCCACCAGTATTTCCACCTTAATCCATCGGTTTTCAAAGAGCTCTCATTTTTTTCCACTCTGTCTTTCTCCAAGAAGTGCAGGATACAAGCAATGTAGGACCTCGCACACCCTCCAAGAAGTGTCATGTTTCTCAGTCACATAGGTTTACTTACAGTTTTGTACTGCAGCGTGTTTACTCACAGCTAGAAGAGGATTGGAAAAACACAGTACAAAGCTAGAAAGCATTGCTTGGCAGGGAAATCTGAAAGCCTTAAACTTTAGTTACCTTACAACACAAATATTAAGCAACTGGGTGTAGATTAACTTTATTTTTTTTTCAAAAAAAATTGGCATGTACAGACAGCATGAATTCTCAACATATTTGTGTTTTCAGTATGACTGGGTGCTGCTATTTATGTACAGGCTTCAACTAAACCAATAGGCTCACTATCAGAGATGGATTAAAAGGCCCTAGGTACTGCAGTGAATTGGGGCCCCATCCTTCTAATCACACGATGGCAACAGTAGGACTAGATGGTATTAATAGGACAAGAAGGTAACAGTAGGACAAGATGGTAACAATAGAGCAAGATGGTAACACTAGGACAAGATGGAGATAGTAGGACAAGATCTTAACAGTAGAGCAAGATGGTAACAGTAGGACAAGATGGAGAAAGTAGGACACCATGGTAACAGAAGAACAGGATGGTAACAGTAGGACAAGATGGTAACAGTATGGCAAGATGGTAACAGTTGGACAAGATGGAGACAGTAGGACACCATGGTAACAGAAGAACAAGATGGTAACAGCAGGACAAGAAGATGGTAACAATATGGCAAGATGATAACAGTGGGACAAGATGGTAACAGTAGAGCAAGAAGGTAACAGTAGGGCAAGATAACAACAGCAGGACCAAATGGTGACAGTTGGGTAAGATGGAAGCAGTAATATATGGTGTCACCAGTGGATCAAGATGGTTATAGTATGGCAAGGTAACAGTAGGATAAGATAGCTACAGAAAATAAACATGGTCATAATAAGGCAAGATAGAGACAATTAGGAAAGACAAGATGGTTGGTAATAATAAGGCAAGACGGTAAAAGCTGGATAAGATGGCAACAGTAGGGAAGGATGGAAGCACTAAGGTAAGATGATGTCAGTATAACAAGATGGTTATGGTATTGCAAGATATCAACAGTAGGGCAAAATGACAACAGAAAGCTGAGATGGCAACAGCAAGATCAAAATGGTGACAGTAGGGAAACATAATATTAGTAGTTACAGTAAAGTAGCATAGTAAAAGCAGGTAAAAATGGTGACAGTAGGGAAACATGAAAGCAGTGTGGTTTCAGTGGATCAAGTTGGTTTTCAAAGACAGTGTCAGTAGGACAAGATTGCAACAGAAAACCACTTTGGGAATATGGTAACAGTAGGGCAAGGATGACTTAATGAATGCTGCCGAACTTCTCTTCCAGATACAGAATCATAGAAGTTCATTTCCCAGCCCTATCTAGAAACTTCCAGATACAGTATCGTAGAAGTTCATCTCCCAGCCCTATCTAGAAAACCTTGTGCATAATTAGGAACTGCTCAGTGGTGACAATTTAAAAAAACATGGTAGAACATTGCCTTGACTTTACTTAGCAATAACTGCTGAATGAATACTTTATCAGGAGTGGCAGTACCCTTAGCCTATTAGATGACTGTTTCCATGATTCCATCTGTCCAAGAGCAGTGAGAGAAAACTGCCGGTTGGTTGAGTTGGAGAGTTCAGAGTAAATGTGCCTCCATCCCAAGCCTGGATTTGTTGATACTCTGGTTTTATTGGTTTTGTGTTATTTTTGATGATAAATCCAATTTGGTTGGGTAGAGAGCGGAAGCGAGTGCATAGGGATGTTTTGTACATTGATGGGTATTGCCAATTGAATAATAAATCACCCTGTCTCCAGCATGTAGTTCACAAGTGGTGAAATAAGAGGGGACTCTACCCATGTCCCGGTTATGGATGATTGCTTCAAGACTATCCGTCAGGCTGGTAATCAGCGGTCATTACAGTTCAATTCAACGAACAATTTGGGCCGAGCCACAGGGGCAACGTTGTGCCTATTTATTTTCTTAAATGTCGCTGCTTGTAGGTTCAGTGAATGGGAATCAATCAAACCCTGTGAATGATGTATAGAGTTACTGGCAGTCAATAAGGATGAATTATATCTTATTTGGGATCAAGTACAAGCTACTGTTTTATTATCACAGAAAAAAAGGAAATAATTTTTAAAAATTTGGATTATTTGGATAAATTGGAATCTATGGGATTCTGAGCTTTCTGGATAACAGATCCCATACCTATATGAACATGCCTTGTCAGCAGCACAATTTCAATTCTGGACTCTTTGGTCACCGCCATGCAGGAGAAATTTCCCACTGGTTGATATTCCGTCAAAATATTTCTAATAAATTCGGAATTCTTTATCTCCCAGATATATAATTTGTTGGATTCAGAATTAGAACCCATGTTTAGCCAAACTGAATCTGAACCCTTTAAGTTATGTGAATTGTTATCATTTTTGCCGTAAAAGTAAAATCAAATATTCCGTAATTTTTGAATTATGCAAATTATGGTTTCGATTCGGCCATATATGGAACCAAATCCAGATCCTTATTTGGATTAGAGAGAAATGAAAAGAAAACTATGTCCAAAAACTATGGGGCAAATTCACTAAGATTCGTAGTTGCGCCAGGCGTAACTTCGCCGCACTTCGCCAGGCGTAGTTTTGCCAGCGCTTTGCAAATTCACTAAAATCCGAAGTTGCGCACAGGGGTAGCGTAAGGTTGCGAAGTTGCGCTAGCATTGATTCGCTAAGCGAAGCAAAGTTACGCTAGCGATGGTTAATTTGCATACGGCGCCAAATTCAAATTTCAATGGAGGAATACGTAGAATCACTACAAATGCCTGGGAAACCTTCAAAACATCAAATAAAATTGTTATTTTGCCCTACACATGTGCCCACTGTATAGTTAAGTTGCCATGAGTCAGGAAATGTACGGGAGAAGGAGGGGAGCCCCAAAAAATTTTTCGATCTTTTTCAGCCTATCACCCATAATATAGAAAAAAACTCAAGCGTTTTTTGGGACTTGGAAAAAATTTGAACTTTTTTTGAAGCAATCCCTATCTCCTCTATTGCACTTCGCCTGGTCTGAGGTGGCGAAGGAAGTCTGGCGTAAAAGGTAGCGTTCAGTACACTGCGCGCGTTAGTGAATTTGCGTAGTTACGTCCGTAGCGAAAATTCGCCAGGTGTAAGGGTGCGAAGTAACACTAGCGAATTTACGCCAGCTTTCGTTAGTGAATTTGCAAAGTAACGAAAATGCCCAACGCTAGCAAATTGACGCTAGCGTTAGGTGCTTCGGCGCTACGTGAATTTGCACCTATGGATTTAGGGAAAACCTAAAAATGTGGTCTGCTGAAAAAAACACATTTTGTACAAAATTTTGATTTATGTAAAATTCTTTTAGATTTAAAAATGTATTACAATTATATAGAACCCACTTTATATGACCCCCAATGTCTGGTACAAATAGACAATGTTACATTTTTAAGTCTTTCAAAATCTGTGAGTAATGGTATAAAAATTAGCACCAAGTATTGGATCTATTATCCAAAATTCTGTTGTTTTCTGGACATTTTCCATCGGGTGTCCTTACGGGAACTCAAAAACATTTAAACATTAACCCAGGAGAATTGTTTTGGCGTAAGAATGTTTATATGCAAGTTTATGTACCATTAATGATTCGGCTGAATCCCGACTCTGGACAATTGAAAATGTATATGCAGATTTGGAATCGGATTATGATAAGAATTCACCCAAATCATTTGTGGGAGAACTATAATTGACAAAATTGGTACAGGAAAAAAATCAAATTAGAATTGTGTTCTTTAAAGGGCATGTAAAGGCAAAAAAATAAAATCCCATTTTTACTTTCTTTAATGATAAAGAAAGCTATTTCCAATATACTTTAATTAAAGAATGTGTACCGTTTTTATAAGAAACCTGACTGTATGCAGTGAAATTCTCCCTTCATTTACTGCTGTGGATAGGAATTATCTAATGGTTCCTAACTGCTGAGCAGGGAAACAATCATACTTATGAACAGCAGGGGGAGCCTTACTTCCAAGCCATGCAGAACTCAAGCAGCTTTGTTTATGACGATCCCTAAGCAGCCCAGAACACACTGAGCATGTGCACAGTCTTAGTCTTGCAAATATGTATAACAAAGTTATACCCCCTGTAGCCAACTGTGAAAGCATAAATTATTTGTTTGACTAGGCTTGTGGTGCAGTAAGTTCATGTTTATATTTAGTATACAAAATACAGCATTTCTAGCCTTATTCTATTTTACACTTTACATGACCTTTAATGGCATTCCTTCATTTCAGTGCTTTCTGGATAATGGATCCCATACTCGTATGTCAAATAATTTAACATTTTTGGAGACTTGCATATAAATTGCAGGCAGCTAAGGCAGGCACCAAGAAACCTGAATAGCTTTAACAAAAACACAATGAAAAATACACAAATTACAATAACATTTTTAATTCGGAGAACAAACATTCAATGTTTTTCCTTTCAATGTTTGGAATATAATTCAAGTCCACGTTGTTATATATTCTTTTCTTTTTAAATGCCATATGTTCTTTAATTGGGGTTTTCCAGGATATACATAGAATACACGCCGTAATGTAGACTTCCCAAATCATAGATAGATTAAACCTCTGATTGATGGACTCAATAAATCTTCTAATTATGTACTCAAACAAAATTTTTCTTTTTTAGAAAGAACAACAACCCCCTGATTAGCCCCATTACTATTTTTACTCTTAAAAGACCGTTCGCTTAAGAGACGTCTCAATAAAACTACAACGTCCATTTTTCCAAATTGGAAAATTGCTGACTTGTAAAAAGGAAGCGATTTTAATTATTGTAAAATGGATCATTAAAGCAAATTAGCCTGAACAAAAAAATAATAAATTTCCAGCAAAAGAGTCCGGAGAGGGCTCGGGAGAAGAAACAAATAAAGGGCCTGAAGGGTGGAGGAAGATGACAAAAGTAGTCAAAGGAACATGGTGTTCAAAAAGAAAAATGTCTCCAAAAACAGCGGCCATTTATTGAAAGAATTGCATTTTAATGAGAATTCTGACAAGGCTTATTTCCCAGAATTCTCAGGTTACCCTAAACCTAATACAATTTAGTGCCGACATGCTTTCCATTGACTTCGAAGTGCAGAACATATATAGGAATGCAAACATCCACAAATCTATGTTATGTGTGTTTATTCATATTGGGCCACCGGTTTACCGTCGGTAGTGAAAGGGGCACCATCATCAAAAAATAACGTTTGTATTTGTGCAAATGTAAATATTTAGCGGAGTGGTGATGAAAAAGTGATGACAGAAATCGAATTCTTTGCATTCACAGGGAGGCTATGTTTACTGCCAGTGTCTGCTTGGTGGTGTAACGATAGGGGGTCAGACTCCGCTTGCACCCCCCAGTGAAAATGTATTTGTGACCTTTCCACTCACTTGGAATCATACTGGAAACCAGTGACGTCAATAGATGTTACTGGGCCTCAAAAGAAGTTGACTTTTTATACTATGAGATATTCAAATTGATCTTTAAAGATGGCCTCACTGAGACCACTACACTCATAGAGCCCCCCCCCCTTGTTTTAAAGCCACCCATAAACTTTAGGAATAAGACCATTTCCTTGAACATATATTAAAATTGTAGGGTTGCCACCTGGCCGGTATTTTACCAGCCTGGCCTGTAAAAATTATGGTTGATCCCAATGTTATTAATAGGGAAAAAAGATAAATCTATAGGAAGGCCAGTGATCCCAATGTTATTAATAGGGAAAAAAGATAAATATATAGGAAGGCCGGTATTTTTTTCCCAAAAAGGTGGCAACCCTACTCATGATTCAGTAACACAGTGGGCAGTTAAATATCCTCTGCCACCCCAACAGTCATAGTTTTCTTCTATGACAGTCAAAATTTTTTGGTTGAAGCCCCCCTTGGAGAACCATCCTTTGCTCAGGGACCTCCGGCTCATTACAAAGTTACAGATAAGAACATATAGTTCAGCCATAGCAAAAAGCAAAGCATTTAGGACTTTAAGTTAAGCTTCTCTCTTTTATAAAAGACCACATGTAAAAATATATCTATAGCAGTTACACATATTTGGTTGAAGCCCCGGTTGGAGAACCAGCCTTTGCTCAGGGACCTCCAGCACATTACAAGGATAAGCAAAGCAAAAAAATCTTCTCACCCTAAGTGATGTTCTAGGTGGGCTATCTAGTACAGGTATAAGATCCATTATCCGGAAACCCGTTATCCAGAAAGCTCAGAATTACGGAAAAGTTGTCTCCCATAGACTCCATTATAATCAAATAATCCAAATTTTAAAAAATGATTTCCTTGTTCTCTGTAATAATAAAACAGAACCTTGTACTTGATCCCAACTAAGATATAATTAATCCTTATTGGAAGCAAAACCAGACTATTGGGTTTATTAAAGGTTTACGTGATTTTCTAGTAGACTTTAGGTATAAAGATCCAAATTAAGGAAAGATCCATTATCCGGAAAACCCCAGGTCCCAAGCATTCTGGATAACAGGTCCCATACCAGTAGAATAAATAGGTGGTATCCTCAGATCAGATCTTATCCTAACTGGCCTGAATCCAGCTGTGAAACATTTAGAACTTAAAGTTAAGCTTTTCTTTTTTGTGAAAGACCACCATGTAAAAATAAATCTATAGCAATCAGACATTTTTGTTTGGAGCCTCTGTTGGAGAACCAGCCTTTGTTCTGGGACCTCCAGCTCATTACAAGGTAATAGAAATTGGGAAAAAGGGTGAGCCGTTTTGCACTATAATTTGAAATCTAGGAGCGGTTATACTGTTAGGGGCAGATTTATCAAGGGTCGAATTGAAAATTCGAAGTAAAAAAAATTGAATTTCGAGCTATTTTTGTGTACTTCAACTAGGGAATAGTCCAAATTCTTTTAGAATTTGAGAAAAATTTGAAAATTTGAATATCAAAATGTATCATGTATTGTCTCTTTAAAAATTCAACTTTGGCCATTCTCCAACTAAAACCTGCCGAATTGCTGTTTTAGCCTATGGGGAAACTCCTAGAACCTACTTGGAGTCAATTGGTGGACTTTGAAAAACCAAAGGTTTTTTTTTTTTTAAATACTTTGAATTGAATTCAGGCTATTCACCCGCGGAAAAAAACTTTGATTTATTTAATCAATTTCAGTTGGTCTTTTTTTATTCGAATTTCGAAGTTATGGCAAAAAAACTCAACCCTTGATAAATCTGCCCCTTAATATTTGGACACAGATTAAGATAGAGAGCTTCCTCGAAAATTTTGATTTAATTAACACGAACACAAATTTATTTTCATATAGAAATAGGAACATGTCGTTTTTCCATAGCAAAAAGCAAAGCAAAAATATTCTCACCCTAAGTGACCTTCTAGATGGACTTTCAGGGATTTTTAGTAGAATACTGTAATTAGGCAATATCCTCACATCTCTCCCCAATTCACCATAGGACAATTGTGATATCATTTAGAACTTAAAGTTAAGCTTCTCTCTTATGTGAAACACCACCATGTACAATAATTTTAAAGGTTTTTCATCACATTTTTTCATTGCCAATCCATGTGTTATGTGCAGCTGATTGAAGTGTCCTGCCTCCTTCTTCTCCGCCTCCTTCTTCTCCGCCTCCTTCTACTCTGCCTTCTTCTTCTCCGCCTCCTTCTTCTCTGCCTCCTTCTTCTCTGCCTACTTCTTCTCTGCCTCCTTCTTCTCTCCTCCTTCACCTCCGCCTCCTTCATCTCCGCCTCCTTCTTCTCTGCCTCCTTCTTCTCTGCCTACTTCTTCTCTGCCTCCTTCTTCTCGCCTCCTTCATCTCCGCCTCCTTCTTCTCTGCCTCCTTCTTCTCCGCCTCCTTCTTCTCACCTCCTTCATCTCCGCCTCCTTCTTCTCTGTTAACTTGGTATTTAAACATAATATTCAGCCAGAAGCAACATGAGAGGCAGTGAATGGTGAAAGAGCGTTGAACTAAGGCACAGTATGGGGAAGATTTATCAAGGGTCGCACTTCGAATTTGAAAAACTTCAAAATTCGTATTCAAAAAGACCAACGGAAATTAAATCAAAGTTTTTTTGGCCGAATAGGTCATTTCCGATTAAATAGATCCGTTTTCGATCAAATTCAAATCATACAAATCAAAGTAATATGGCATTCGATCTAATTCAATTCAAAGTTTTTCCAAAAAAAACCTTTGATTTTTCAAAGTCCACTAATTGACTCCAAAAGGGTTCTAGGAGGTCCCCCATAGGCTAAAACAGCAATTTGGCAGGTTTTAGATGGCGAATGGTCGAAGTCTAATTTTTAAAGAGACAGTACATGATAAATTTCAAAATTGGACCTTTGATAAATCTGCCCCTAAGTCTTCATTGAAACATCTGATTGGGGTACAATCACAAGTAACTAGTCTTATATAGCTGGAATTCTATAGATGGAGTCTGAGGATCGAAAAAAGACACTTCCATCAGGTTTAACCTAGCTTAAATAAGGGCTGCAATACAGTTTTTTTCATCTGATGGAAGGGTTGCCCAGGAAGGGTTATTTAAGTTTACCAATTTTCAAATGACCCCACTGCACATATATACACATATCTATACTGACCTATCTATATATAAATTATTCTATATTCTGAAACTTGTACCAATCTAACTCTAGATCTTAAAGGGGTTGTAAACCCAACGGTAATGGTGTCCCAACTTTGGATCGGGGTCTTCGGGACCAACAGGGCTGTAATCTGAAGGGCCCCCACCAGGCCCGGACTGGCAATCTGTGGGTTCTGGCAAATGCCAGAGGGGCTGCTATAAGGTCCCATTGAAAGTCAGTATTTAGTGGCTGGTGGGGCTGTTTGGGCCTCTATGTGGGCTGAGTGGGCCTCTGTGTACCTCAAATGCCAGGGCCTAATTTAATTCTCAGTCCGGACCTGGCCCCCACCCAGTGTCCGTCCTCCCCCCCTATTGTCGTCATCAACAGGGACTGGTCTGGGCCAGTGGGGCCCATTAAACCCGGAGCCCACCAGGTTTTTTCCATGATATGTGCCTCATTCAGTGGAATATTCTAACCTGCTCAATAGATATCTGGCTGATGTTCAGCCAAACATTTGTAGGGCAGGCTATCCAAATACATTGGCAAAACACGGTCTGGAGGCTGCTTTTATGGGCTCATGTATGGCGTCCTTTATTCAGAGAACAACTTTGGATTGGGGTCTTCGGGGCCCAACAGGGCTGCAATTTCAAGGGCCCCCCATGCCCCCTCCAAGTGTCCGTCCTCCACCCCTGTCGTCAGCATCCACGGGGATTGGTCTGGGTCGGTGGGGCCATTTTTCCTGGTATCCTGCTGGTCCAATCCGATCTTGTCAGAGCAGTTTACAGAGATCATATTGTCCATAGTGTTCATTTTGTCAGCTGTATTGGTCTCCTGAGAAGAGGGAGCCCCATATACCTGGACACCCCATTTACCTTTCTACACATTTATTCTTAAGCCTCTGCTGAGTAATAAAATGTCATATTGGTCATGACGGTGTCTTATCTCACTTTCAGTTGAAAACAGTGGACTTGAGGCCTGACTGGGTGGGGGTTTGTTTATGCAAGGGAATACAGATGTCAGGGGCCATCAGCGGAAAAGCAAACACCGAGCAATGAAAACAGGTTTTCTGCTTCAATGAAAGCATTTTTTGCAGGTACTGAATAGGAAGTCGATTCAAATGATTTTCTTTGTATAGCCGGTTCTTTAAATAGACGAAAGAGAATTATACACCGCAAGCTGAAAGTAATTCAACCTACAAACAATTCACACCATTAATTTGATGATAGAAAATGTAATTAATTATAAAGAAGTTGCATAACGTTTTAATAACTGTTCAACGCTATGTCAGCTAATATTTAATATTAGTCACCAACGTATCCCTTTAGCAGAAACCGTTTGACTATCCCCATATTAATATATCAATTAAAAAAAGCAATAACGAAGCATTGAAACAGGATTAGCAGCCCCACCATTGTGAACATCGGGTAAAGGAAGGAATGTTCTAAACTATAGTTTCCAAAGCATTTATTCACTGCGTTTCACAGCAGATTATATAAGCAAATTAGGGGAATTACCAGGGGTGCAACATGTGCATCGACCTACACACGTCTGCACCCGGCATGTTAGAAAGACCACGAAAAGCAAATTTATTCACACTCTGATTCTTCCACTGATTCTTCTTTATCCAGTGTGATTGGCAGGAGATTCTATTAGCAAATGAGGAGGACTAAGGGTACAGTGACTTGACTTGAGAACAACCCCTCAGTGACTTCTAATATCCTTATCATTTACAGTAGGGGGTACATTATCCCTTATAATACATGAGTGATACTCAGAGTTCCCTGTATAACTCAGCCTGCAGCCTTGTGCCTTTATATGGTCAAAGAACAACCCCTCAGTGATTTCTAATATCCTTATCATTTACAGTAGGGGTGCATTATCCCTTATAATACATGAGTAATACTCAGAGTTCCCTGTATAACTCAGCCTGCAGCCTTGTGCCTTTATATGGTC